>NW_027266275.1:82036307-82341307 GCF_022045235.1 Haliotis cracherodii
AGTGTGAGATCGGATAAGTATAATTAGTATACAATTTATTCTCAAAATTTACAATATTGATGTGCGTATGTTTGATATGATGACAGTAACATATGAACTGTACGAGGTCTGCCTTGTGTCAGATGTGAGCAGATAACCTCGCGGTATCACGACCTGTTCGGGCCCGGGTCTACAGCACCCAGCAGCAAGACACAGGTCGTCATGACAACGGAAACTCGGCTCCAGAGTATCGACACTGAAACCAATGCCAAGATACGGAAGGTACTGTAATGGCCGACAATTTACTCTTCCGGATAATGAAACATGTCATATTTCTAATATGTCTAAGGCATAATATCTTAAATAGTTTCTGGCACATACTGTTATCGGTGTTTCTATTATTTTGAAAAACATTGCTTGATTATCTAACACTTGTGTCGAATGTGTTGAGGTTTATCTAGTGCATCCTGTAATGAAACTATGAAAAAGGAAGTAGAGGTATTGATATTGATAGTGTGCTGAGATGGGATGGGGATGTGTGGTTTCTCATCATGGAAAGCTGTCTAACTGTTATATTGTTTTACCAGTTGCTGGATCGTCGTTCCCAGGAGTCGGTGGACACGCCTATCCTCGAGATACAGTACCATGAGTCTGAGAGAGCAATACAGGCCTTTGTGCAAGGTGAGCATGTGGGTCTCTGTGATGTCAGTATAAACCTAGTGGATGTGGCGACATGCCTTTCAGTGGGACTCGCTGGGCAGTTACAGACATAAGATTTTCTTTGCAACATTAGCATAGTTTATTCTACATCTACTGGGATGTATTTTAATGTTTAAATGTTGGTGGGTTGGAAGGGGTCATTAATCTAGTAATCTATGACAATGTAATTTGTTTTGAAGAGTTGCCTCCCTGGGCACGCCAGGATCAGCTGGATTAGCTCTGATTATGATCTTTGGTGTCTGTCACCCCCTTACCTTTCAGGTTCACTAAAGTAGGGAAGATCTACAACCTGCAGGACTTTGGGCGTTCCTCCTATGATAAGCTGACAAACTAATTTAGTTATTGCAACGAGTTCATTGACTTTGTTGACTATGTTGCCCATACTTAGGTTCTTTCATGTGGAAGGTTGAACATTGTCCAGTATGTGATGTGTTGCAGACAGCGGCATGTGTGGCGTGACAAGCCTGATCTGTGTGATCGTGTCAGCCCTCTGCTCCCTCAACAAGAGATACATCATGATGGAGGGTGCGGCCTCAGGTAACACACAGTTTCAGATCCAGATCAGTGAGTTCACAAACAACTGTATGCAGCCCATGTAGGATAATGGTTTCATGAACCCAGCAGCATTGTTGACCTGTTTTTATGGAACCGAAAAAAAGCAATAATGTACGAGAACGAAAGAAACACAACATCTTCCCTGTCGCTTATTACAAAGTGTTGATGATAAACTGTTAGTTAGATTCGAATGTTTATTCCGTGCTTTATTAAACTGATGTCAGATTTCCTGTATTTTTACTCTTGAAATACAACAATTCTGACAATCGTGGGGGTGGCCCTGTCATCTAAGGCCCCAGTTCACTGTGTGTCCTTTAATTGTGTCCTTTGAGCACGTCAGAAACCTGTGGTCTTGTGTATATTCCTTGTTGCCCTGGTTGTGTTTCTAGGTTTGTTAGCACCATACCCATGTTGGTGGGTTTCGTGAAGTGATAAGCGTCTGAGACCTCAGCTCAGCATCTTGTCAACTCGTTATGAAAACCATTCATTCAGGAATCAAAGGTTGCTGTTAACACCAAACACCAATTAGTAGTGAAAGTTGTTTGTGAAAAAGTAAATATTTTCATCCATTGCCCCATACTTGACACTGCCAACTGTAAATCGTCAGTGTGCCAGGTATTTGGCCATCCTGGCTATGAAAGAGATGGCTTACGAACCACAGATAAGAGCACATACAAGTATCGTGATACGTATAGGATCGTGAACAAGGTAATGAATACCTATTGGATCACACAGTTGGTGTATTTTCCCAGCCCTATGGAAGAGCACAACGTTCCACTAATGATAAGCATATTTTTGTATCCCAAAATATTCTCATAACATTGGAATTAAATAAAACTATAAACATTCTCGGTTCTCGGTCAGTTAGTTGTACAACAGTGAAACATCTCTACAATGGAGCCTCTTATTTCTGCATAAAGACAAGTGATGTACAGAGTATGGTTGACAAGTATATATACAGTTACACTGGAGTGGAGAAGCCTGTTATATACACAGAAGAGTCATCCATACTCTGTACATCACTTGCTTCATAACGGTGTTAGAACCTACACCGCAACGTCGCTCCTAATTGTAATAAAGAAGTTGTATATCCATACATCTTAACCTTACTTACACTACTGACATCAGGGTGCACACTTCATAATGGAAAACGGGGTTGCCCCCCTTCTCTATTTTTTGATGGTCGATGATGTAGCATGTCATTCATGCCCTGGCTGTGTTCCCTAGGTGCCGGGGACCGCCTCATGGACCTGACCTCCCGGGACGGGGACTGGTTCCTCGACGAGTTGTCCAGCATGAGCGGCAATGTCAACATGTTCCTCGACACTCTCAAAAACAACACCATGGTAAGTATGTTGTTAGGATTTGAGATGTTGAGTACATGTGTATTGTATGTTATCACAGAAGTTGTGTGACAATTTACGTGTTTCCATCTGAGTTTTGTGTATGTTTCAGGCAGGGGACGTGGAGAACTTCCGAGAGCTACACCATGCCCTGACTTCCACACACAATGCATATGTGGCCCTCCAGGTAACACAGACTCATGACTGGTGGCAATAGTGGTAACACATTATACAATACATGTCATGATACTTGAGTCAAGCTACAGTATGTATCCCTACACTTAAACTCGGCAGTTTTGAAGTCTTTTAAAGGTATGTAGAAGTGATATACATAAGGAAGAGCATATGTATGTCAACTTCTTTATTATGAGGAACACAACGTTTCAGAGTATATGCTTACTCCTTCATCAGGTGAATATATATACCTGTAAGTTGCTATCAGTGTTAATTACCCCCTGCCTCCTGTTTGCCCACTGTCCATGCCCTATTACCAATCAGTGCTAAGTTAAGTGTAGGCTTTCCTTGTTAATTTTCCACCTTTGTTATCTAAATACTCTTGTTGTCCTTACAGGTACATATATATCTTCTCTGCCTCATAGCATTTATTCACCTGATGAAGGAGTAAGTATATACTCCGAAACGCTGTGTTCCTCATAATAAAGGTCATTGCTATCAACCAGTTTGTGTTTGTGTTAAAGTCACACATATATTCTTATGTCAAAATATTTTTACAGTATTTAAACTGATGGAGAGTTGATTTCCTTGGTGTTGTTAAGGGCTGGAACCATTTATTTAAACTCAACTTGTCCACAACTCATTTTGCATTGTGGCTCATGTAACAAAATATATTTGAGGAAAAAAACAAGTAGTCCTCCCAGACTTGTACAAGTCTCTATTGGCTGTGTTTTACCCTGATGCCGTGTTGTAGTCCTCCCTGACTTGTACAGGTCTCTATTAGCTGTGTTTCACTCTGATGCCGTGTTGTAGTCCTCCCTGACTTGTACAGGTCTCTACTGGCTGTGTTTTACCCTGATGCCGTGTTGTAGTCCTCCCAGACTTGTACAGGTCTCTACTGGCTGTGTTTTACCCTGATGCCGTGTTGTAGTTCTCCCTGACATGTACAGATCTCTATTAGCTGTGTTTTACCCTGATGCCGTGTTGTAGTCCTCCCAGACATGTACAGGTCTCTTCTGGCTGTGTTTTACCCTGATGCCGTGTTGTAGTCCTCCCAGACTTGTACAGGTCTCTATTGGCTGTGTTTTACCCTGATGCCGTGTTGTAGTCCTCCCAGACTTGTACAGGTCTCTATTGGCTGTGTTTTACCCTGATGCCGTGTTGTAGTCCTCCCTGACTTGTACAGGTCTCTATTGGCTGTGTTTTACCCTGATGCCGTGTTGTAGTCCTCCCAGACTTGTACAGGTCTCTATTAGCTGTGTTTTACCCTGATGCCGTGTTGTAGTCCTCCCTGACTTGTACAGGTCTCTATTGGCTGTGTTTTACCCTGATGCCGTGTTGTAGTCCTCCCTGACTTGTACAGGTCTCTACTGGCTGTGTTTTACCCTGATGCCGTGTTGTAGTCCTCCCAGACTTGTACAGGTCTCTATTAGCTGTGTTTTACCCTGATGCCGTGTTGTAGTCCTCCCAGACATGTACAGGTCTCTATTAGCTGTGTTTTACCCTGATGCCGTGTTGTAGTCCTCCCAGACATGTACAGGTCTCTACTGCCTGTGTTTTGCCCTGATGCCGTGTTGTAGTCCTCCCTGACTTGTACAGGTCTCTACTGCCTGTGTTTTGCCCTGATGCCGTGTTGTAGTCCTCCCAGACTTGTACAGGTCTCTACTGCCTGTGTTTTGCCTGATGCCGTGTTGTAGTCCTCCCAGACTTGTACAGGTCTCCATTAGCTGTGTTTTACCCTGATGCCGTGTTGTAGTCCTCCCAGACTTGTACAGGTCTCTTCTGGCTGTGTTTTACCCTGATGCCGTGTTGTAGTCCTCCCAGACTTGTACAGGTCTCTATTAGCTGTGTTTTACCCTGATGCCGTGTTGTAGTCCTCCCAGACTTGTACAGGTCTCTATTAGCTGTGTTTTGCCCTGATGCCGTGTTGTAGTCCTCCCTGACTTGTACAGGTCTCTACTGGCTGTGTTTTACCCTGATGCCGTGTTGTAGTCCTTCCCTGACTTGTACAGGTCTCTATTAGCTGTGTTTTACCCTGATGCCGTGTTGTAGTCCTCCCAGACATGTACAGGTCTCTACTGCCTGTGTTTTGCCCTGATGCCGTGTTGTAGTCCTCCCTGACTTGTACAGGTCTCTACTGCCTGTGTTTTGCCCTGATGCCGTGTTGTAGTCCTCCCAGACTTGTACAGGTCTCTACTGCCTGTGTTTTGCCTGATGCCGTGTTGTAGTCCTCCCAGACTTGTACAGGTCTCTATTGGCTGTGTTTTACCCTGATGCCGTGTGGTAGTCCTCCCTGACTTGTACAGGTCTCTATTAGCTGTGTTTTACCCTGATGCCGTGTTGTAGTCCTCCCTGACTTGTACAGGTCTCTATTAGCTGTGTTTTACCCTGATGCCGTGTTGTAGTCCTCCCTGACTTGTACAGGTCTCTACTGGCTGTGTTTTACCCTGATGCCGTGTTGTAGTCCTCCCAGACTTGTACAGGTCTCTATTAGCTGTGTTTTACCCTGATGCCGTGTTGTAGTCCTCCCAGACATGTACAGGTCTCTATTAGCTGTGTTTTACCCTGATGCCGTGTTGTAGTCCTCCCAGACATGTACAGGTCTCTACTGCCTGTGTTTTGCCCTGATGCCGTGTTGTAGTCCTCCCTGACTTGTACAGGTCTCTACTGCCTGTGTTTTGCCCTGATGCCGTGTTGTAGTCCTCCCAGACTTGTACAGGTCTCTACTGCCTGTGTTTTGCCTGATGCCGTGTTGTAGTCCTCCCAGACTTGTACAGGTCTCTATTAGCTGTGTTTTACCCTGATGCCGTGTTGTAGTCCTCCCAGACTTGTACAGGTCTCTTCTGGCTGTGTTTTACCCTGATGCCGTGTTGTAGTCCTCCCAGACTTGTACAGGTCTCTATTAGCTGTGTTTTACCCTGATGCCGTGTTGTAGTCCTCCCAGACTTGTACAGGTCTCTATTAGCTGTGTTTTACCCTGATGCCGTGTTGTAGTCCTCCCAGACTTGTACAGGTCTCTATTAGCTGTGTTTTACCCTGATGCCGTGTTGTAGTCCTTCCCTGACTTGTACAGGTCTCTATTAGCTGTGTTTTACCCTGATGCCGTGTTGTAGTCCTCCCAGACATGTACAGGTCTCTACTGCCTGTGTTTTGCCCTGATGCCGTGTTGTAGTCCTCCCTGACTTGTACAGGTCTCTACTGCCTGTGTTTTGCCCTGATGCCGTGTTGTAGTCCTCCCAGACTTGTACAGGTCTCTACTGCCTGTGTTTTGCCTGATGCCGTGTTGTAGTCCTCCCAGACTTGTACAGGTCTCTATTAGCTGTGTTTTACCCTGATGCCGTGTTGTAGTCCTCCCAGACTTGTACAGGTCTCTTCTGGCTGTGTTTTACCCTGATGCCGTGTTGTAGTCCTCCCAGACATGTACAGATCTCTATTAGCTGTGTTTTACCCTGATGCCGTGTTGTAGTCCTCCCAGACATGTACAGGTCTCTTCTGGCTGTGTTTTACCCTGATGCCGTGTTGTAGTCCTCCCAGACTTGTACAGGTCTCTATTGGCTGTGTTTTACCCTGATGCCGTGTTGTAGTCCTCCCAGACTTGTACAGGTCTCTATTGGCTGTGTTTTACCCTGATGCCGTGTTGTAGTCCTCCCTGACTTGTACAGGTCTCTATTGGCTGTGTTTTACCCTGATGCCGTGTGGTAGTCCTCCCTGACTTGTACAGGTCTCTATTAGCTGTGTTTTACCCTGATGCCGTGTTGTAGTCCTCCCTGACTTGTACAGGTCTCTATTGGCTGTGTTTTACCCTGATGCCGTGTTGTAGTCCTCCCTGACTTGTACAGGTCTCTACTGGCTGTGTTTTACCCTGATGCCGTGTTGTAGTCCTCCCAGACTTGTACAGGTCTCTATTAGCTGTGTTTTACCCTGATGCCGTGTTGTAGTCCTCCCAGACATGTACAGGTCTCTATTAGCTGTGTTTTACCCTGATGCCGTGTTGTAGTCCTCCCAGACATGTACAGGTCTCTACTGCCTGTGTTTTGCCCTGATGCCGTGTTGTAGTCCTCCCTGACTTGTACAGGTCTCTACTGCCTGTGTTTTGCCCTGATGCCGTGTTGTAGTCCTCCCAGACTTGTACAGGTCTCTACTGCCTGTGTTTTGCCTGATGCCGTGTTGTAGTCCTCCCAGACTTGTACAGGTCTCTATTAGCTGTGTTTTACCCTGATGCCGTGTTGTAGTCCTCCCAGACTTGTACAGGTCTCTTCTGGCTGTGTTTTACCCTGATGCCGTGTTGTAGTCCTCCCAGACTTGTACAGGTCTCTATTAGCTGTGTTTTACCCTGATGCCGTGTTGTAGTCCTCCCAGACTTGTACAGGTCTCTATTAGCTGTGTTTTACCCTGATGCCGTGTTGTAGTCCTCCCAGACTTGTACAGGTCTCTACTGGCTGTGTTTTACCCTGATGCCGTGTTGTAGTCCTTCCCTGACTTGTACAGGTCTCTATTAGCTGTGTTTTACCCTGATGCCGTGTTGTAGTCCTCCCAGACATGTACAGGTCTCTACTGCCTGTGTTTTGCCCTGATGCCGTGTTGTAGTCCTCCCTGACTTGTACAGGTCTCTACTGCCTGTGTTTTGCCCTGATGCCGTGTTGTAGTCCTCCCAGACTTGTACAGGTCTCTACTGCCTGTGTTTTGCCTGATGCCGTGTTGTAGTCCTCCCAGACTTGTACAGGTCTCTACTGGCTGTGTTTTACCCTGATGCCGTGTTGTAGTCCTCCCAGACTTGTACAGGTCTCTTCTGGCTGTGTTTTACCCTGATGCCGTGTTGTAGTCCTCCCAGACTTGTACAGGTCTCTATTAGCTGTGTTTTACCCTGATGCCGTGTTGTAGTCCTCCCAGACTTGTACAGGTCTCTTCTGGCTGTGTTTTACCCTGATGCCGTGTTGTAGTCCTCCCAGACATGTACAGATCTCTATTAGCTGTGTTTTACCCTGATGCCGTGTTGTAGTCCTCCCAGACATGTACAGGTCTCTTCTGGCTTTGTTTTACCCTGATGCCGTGTTGTAGTCCTCTCAGACATGTACAGATCTCTATTAGCTGTGTTTTGCCTGATGCCGTGTTGTAGTCCTCCCAGACTTGTACAGGTCTCTATTAGCTGTGTTTTACCCTGATGCCGTGTTGTAGTCCTCCCTGACTTGTACAGGTCTCTACTGGCTGTGTTTTACCCTGATGCCGTGTTGTAGTCCTCCCTGACTTGTACAGGTCTCTATTGGCTGTGTTTTACCCTGATGCCGTGTTGTAGTCCTCCCAGACTTGTACAGGTCTCTATTGGCTGTGTTTTACCCTGATGCCGTGTTGTAGTCCTCCCAGACTTGTACAGGTCTCTATTAGCTGTGTTTTACCCTGATGCCATGTTGTAGTCCTCCCAGACTTGTACAGGTCTCTACTGGCTGTGTTTTACCCTGATGCCGTGTTGTAGTCCTCCCTGACTTGTACAGGTCTCTACTGCCTGTGTTTTACCCTGATGCCGTGTTGTAGTCCTCCCAGACTTGTACAGGTCTCTACTGGCTGTGTTTTACCCTGATGCCGTGTTGTAGTTCTCCCAGACTTGTACAGGTCTCTATTAGCTGTGTTTTACCCTGATGCCGTGTTGTAGTCCTCCCAGACTTGTACAGGGGCGGTATTCATAAAGAAACTAAGATTTTTCTTAAGTGTAAACTTAAGTTTTAGAAATCTGACTTAGCTAAGTCTGAGACTTAAGTTGATAATCATAAAGATGCTAAGTCCGAAACTTAGCTAAGTCTCAAAAGAAAAACTAAGTCAGTTTCGTAGTACGTACGCGCGTGATCACTAGGGTGAATCCCGGCTATTTTTAAAACTTCCGGTGGAACTCTTTAAAAAAAAGGTGTGAACGTCTTTTTCGGTGGGATTTCCCGGTTGCTATTTACGGCAGACGACACACGCAGCGAAACTTTGTCCACATTGCCAACGTCATGTCAGAGGCCGATATGAAGAAGAGGAAGCCTAACTGGACGAAAGAGGAGGTTTTACTGTTGACGGAACTAGTGAAAGCAAATGTACATGTGTTGGAAGGAAAGTTTGGTCCGGGCGTGACATCGGCGAGGCGTCAAGAGGCGTGGCAGGTACAGTGACACTTGTTGTCAGTCACTCAGGCAGTCGTTGTACACAAATGTAGTATTTACACCAGACATGAGTTTTATGAAGTTATATTTTAGCAGTGTTCATCTACTAATTTAACTTATTCGAGATATATTAGTACGCCAATCAAGCGATTATAAATGCATGATTAAGGGACTTGCAATTTGTTGTGGGGTAGGGGTGGAGAGGGAGCCTGCTGGAGGAAATAATATATTTTTTAAATCGATTAAATCTAACGTTATTTAAATATTAGTATAACAAATACCTCACACCCCCATAATAAATCACCTGTCCAACTTGTAATCAACTTGCTGATTTTCAGTAACAATATTTTCACTAGTATTTACCACTGCATGTAGATTTAATGCAACATTCTACCACTGAGCATGAAATCATCACTATTGGTGATTGGTTCTGTTATCAGTGGAATTTAAGTCACCTCTACTTTTGCCATAACATATTCTATTACTATGATAAACTGGGACATTTGTTATTTCCAATTTGAGGGTTTTTTTTACTGACAGTGCCCTTGCAGCAGACTTGGGGCTAAATATGAAATCTTGAAGTGATATCCAAAATATTAACATCTTAATTGTCGGCTGAATAAATTAACTTGAGAAAAATATTTTTTATATATATTTGGGATCAGACTACTTTTTTAATATAATCTCAGCACCCTCACAAACTGTTTAGCCCCTTATTATCTTCATATTTCCACAATTGTAAGACACTTACTACTTTCCCTTAACTCTACAGGTTATTACAGCTACCCTCAATTCCTCTTGTTCACACCCGAGAACAAAGGAAGAGGTGGAAAAAAAATGGAAGAACGTGAAAAGCCAGGCAAAACACAAGTACTCCGAATTTGGGAAACTGACAAAAGGAACTGGCAAGTACTTTTCTTCCCTTCATACATACTGTATACAAGTCAGGGTTATTGCATGACAACTCTTCTATCAATGGTCATTATAAATACGGTATTACCAATAGATCAATTATCAATCATAATGTTCTGTGTATTTTTGTATGAAGAATATCATTTCCAAAATACATTTAGATAATGATGATGATTAGAAATTTTATTGTCTTATCCCTTCCATTAACAAACATATATAATAAAATTTTAAACGATATAAAAAATTACAGTTTGTAATTAAATGTTTATACAGGAGGTGGACCAGCACCAGCACCAATCAGCCCAGTGACCAATGCAGTCATTGATATCTTAGGCCAGGACAACGTGACCCTAACTGGTGTGCCAGGTTCAATTGACACGACAATGCTGCAGGTGCTGGATCTGATGCCACCTACTGACAGGTACATCAATGATATGAGATACCTTTCGGGTTAGAAAATTATCATGGTTCTGTTCTGACATAAATACTGGGTGCTTGGAAAGGGATTATGGTATCACTATAGAAGAGCTTGTATATGGCTTATCCTTAATGAGTCCAAATTGAAGTATTTTCTGAATGTTATTCTAGTATAGGTGATGACAGATTTGCTTAATTAAAATAGTTCAAGGCAATCTATAACACTATCTTTTGTCTTATTAGATATTATGTCTGGGAGATGGGATCTTGTTACCTTTGGCTAGTTTTTATCTAAAAGCTTTGAATCTATAAAACCATGTATACATAACTTTTGTCTTGTTGAATAGTATGTCTGGGAGATAGGTTCATGTTACCTTAGCTAGGCTAGCATCTATCTAAAAAGCTTTAACTGAAACTACTAATATTTGGTATTTGCATTTTCCCTGGATCCTAATATGTATAACTTGCTGTTCTGTAATCACATGAAATTTTTTATAAATGTTACACCAAGAATAACTTATAAAACCACTTGCTGTGGACCTAATTATTATTTGAAAACTTAGTATAAATGTATATTTTTTTATAATATCAACACCTCAATTGTGCACAAATTAAGTCAATTGTTATTTAAACAATTAAGATATGATTATAAATGTAAATGTTCTCATTATAATAACACAAAACAACAGGCTTGTTGAAATTGAAAAGAACATTTATGTGAAAATTACAATTAAAACTTTAATATTTTCTGTTTCAGGGAGATTTATGACACTGCCATGTCAGATCCACATCCTCAACCAGAAGGAGCCAACATGTATTCCAAGGAGCCAGATGTCACAGGGACCCTCACTTCACCAACCGTGGAAACTCTGTTGAAGCAAAAATTAAAGCTTGAAATCGAATGCCTCACTTTGAAAAAGGAATACCTTAAATTGAAAATCACGAAACTGAATTAGCTAAAAGTATCATCCATGTTGTTTGGGCATTAAAGAATTATTTATATATTTGAATATTTAATGTCACAATACATACTACCGGTAAGCCCAATGTTATGATACAACAGATTCTGGTAGAAAGACCATTGTGGAACATTTTTGAGAAATAGTACATTCACTACATTGCATTTAGAATATTGTATATTTAAGAGGGTGAGGGCTAATTAAGATGATTAAAAACTAAAGATACTTTGCAAAGAATGTACTGCTGATACAAATTGGATTTGTTATGAGGAAATGTTGAAAATTAAAATAAAATAATCTTACATGGAAAGTTGGTATTGGCAAAGTGCTCCCGGTACCGGAGTGCAGCTACTGGTGGAGCAGTCACTGCTTGAGCTCCATTCTGCCCATCAAGCCTGCCAAGTCCATCATGCCCATCAGTGGGTGGAACTGGGATATTTCTGTCCTTGCAAATATTGTGTAGGACAGCACATGCTATTATCACCTAAAATATGAAATCATTAATGATAAATTAACATCATTACACTTAACATTTAGGCTTTTACCTGGCCTCAGTTGAACATACAAATATTACTGTAAATAACGAATAAGTTCATACAACCCCATCATTTCCCTTATCTGCTCCTAGTCATTACCAATCTACAACTGCCCTGTTATTGCCTTAAATACCAAACTGTATATATATATTCACTATATATTCACTTGATTTAGATACAAGTCAATCTGAACATGTTCATGTCCATGTACAAACTTTAATAGATGATGAGCCACTGCATTGTTCTTTTCATATTCTCAATGGCATTTGTTAACATAAATTCAAACAACCATGTTTGAAATAATTATGTAACTCAATAAAATCTTGTTGCTTTTTTCAATCATTGCTTTCCTCTCTAGGAATTGTTATTTTATATATTTATTGTCATTTAGCCTTGTTACATTTTTGTTCTGTTTAACTTATTTGTGTGGCAAATAAATAGTGCACACAAATTAACATTTGTTGATCATAATTTTTACCTTGCAAGCCTTCTCAGGTTTTAACCTGATTTCCCCATGGAGAACAGGAAATCTGCGTTTGAGTTGACCGATGGCCCTCTCAACGGTGCTCCTGGTTCTTTTGTGTGACCTGAAAATAACATAACATATCAGAGTGTAACCTGTAACATTAATCTTCAACAGGGTTTAAGAAATATATATTTATCTTTTTATTGATAAATGTCACTTGTTGAAGAAATAATTTTGATCATGTGAAAACAATAATTTACACTTCGGATTATGTAGGAAATTCATACCGGTAATGTTTAAAAAAAAATATTCCTAATTACCACCAATATTCAGCATATTTACCAAAGCAGCACATGATTACTTGTACATTTAGAACAACTAACAAAGACATAATAATAGATGTTGAAATAAAAACATATGGTTATGGTGTGAATAATATTCCGTATTTTATTAAGAATGTTTTTGTAATTTTTGCAATTGCTTCGATTATCCAGACCAAATATTGCGTTTGTGCTCTATGAAAAAAGAGGGGCAAATATGTAATCGAGGCAAATATAAGGGACATCACTCTAAGTTGTTGATTACGCTCGGCAACGTAACATGAAACTTTACATACCTGTTGTAGTTTGTTTGTGGTCCCGGCAATGGTCTTAGGAAAGGGGTAAGTAGCCACTTCTTGCAGGGATAACCACTGTCACCGAGGAGGTGACATCCGATGGGGAGAACATTGCGCTCGAAAAGCTGGTAGAGCCCGCTGTTTGTCAACATACGTGAATCGTGTGTCGATCCCGGCCAACGAGCAACAACGTCAATGACTCTGTCGTCGCTGTCAAAAGCGATCTGCGTATTTATGCTATGATAGTGATGACGGTTTACGTATTCATTTTCGTTTACTGTTGGTGCCTGGATTTGTACGTGGGTTCCATCGATCACCCCGACAACTCCGGGAAAGTTCGCAATGTGATAGAAGTTTGTTTGGTGACGCCTAATGTCCCCGAGTTGCAGTGGGAAGCGGACAAACTGTTTCACAATCCTTTCAGATGACAAACTGGTGATACACTGATTTACAACTCTGGAAATGGTGGGCTGGGTGACACCTTGATCATCTGCATTACACAACTGAAACTTTCCCGTTGCAAAGTACCTTAATGTGATCAGCGTCTTTTGTACCTCGTCAAGTGCGTGGTTACGGTTGGTTGCAGGCTCCACGTCAGCTGCTATTAAATTAGCTACGTACCTAATGCCATTTCCATCTAAACGGTATCGCCGTATCAACTCCTCATCGTTGTATTCAACAAGACTTTGTCTTCTTTGATGAAACGAACGACGACCTAGCGGTACGGCAGCCATTTTGTTTACTGACTTAAGTCAAACACCTTGTAGTTAAGCCTACCCCTACCCAGTCTTAAGATTTAAGACAGAAATTGGTAAAACTTAAGCCTAAGTCGCTTCATGAATATGACTTAAGTAAAATCTTAAAAATTAAGTCAGATAAGGTAAAAAACTTAGTTATTTTCAAGATTTAAGTTTTTTTTCAGACTTAAGTTCTTTTATGAATACCGCCCCAGGTCTCTACTGGCTGTGTTTTACCCTGATGCCGTGTTGTAGTTCTCCCAGACTTGTACAGGTCTCTATTAGCTGTGTTTTACCCTGATGCCATGTTGTAGTCCTCCCAGACTTGTACAGGTCTCTACTGGCTGTGTTTTACCCTGATGCCGTGTTGTAGTCCTCCCTGACTTGTACAGGTCTCTACTGCCTGTGTTTTACCCTGATGCCGTGTTGTAGTCCTCCCAGACTTGTACAGGTCTCTACTGGCTGTGTTTTACCCTGATGCCGTGTTGTAGTCCTCCCAGACTTGTACAGGTCTCTATTAGCTGTGTTTTACCCTGATGCCGTGTTGCAGGACCTGAACATCAACTTCCGCACCATCATCCTGCCGGAGACCCTGAAGCTGATCCAGTCCCAGGACGCCAGTCTCTTGTCCTTGCTGTCGCACCTCGAGAACATGATCTCCGACCTCAAGCAGCCACTGGACGCTCTCGTTGCCCAGCTAGAGGTTCTGCACAGGAATGCTGTCATGGGAATAGAGGTATGTAATCTTGTCTACTCCGCATAAATATGTTGTCATGGGAATAGAGGTATGTAATCTTGTCTACTCAGCATAATCATGCTGTCATGGGAATAGAGGTATGTAATCTTGTCTACTCCGCATAATGATGCTGTCATTGGAATAGAGGTATGTAATCTTGTCTGCTCAGCATAATCATGCTGTCATAGGAATAGAGGTATGTAATCTTGTCTACTCCGCATAATTATGCTATCATGGGAATAGAGGTATGTAATCTTGTCTGCTCAGCATAATCATGCTGTCATGGGAATAGAGGTATGTAATCTTGTCTGCTCAGCATAATCATGCTATCATGGGAATAGAGGTATGTAATCTTGTCTACTCATAATCATGCTATCTTGGGAATAGAGGTATGTAATCTTGTCTGCTCACCATAATCATGTTGTCATCGGAATATAGGTATGTAAACTTGTCTACTCAGCATTATCAGCAATTCTGATCAATCTGTTTTCACAGAGCTGAAGTTGTTTCGTTGTACTGTTTGGGCCAGGCTGATGACTGACGTACGCTGTAGTGTAATGTAGATATTTTGTTTGTGTACCTGATGTTTAGTCCAGTCACCTGACTGCAATTCCAATAAAGGAATTCACCATGAAATCTGTGATAGATTATTTTCCACTTTTTCAGTGTACTTTTATGAGTTTATAGTGGTATTAAGCATAACATGTATAAGAACACAAAGGTCTGAAACACTTTTACAAGGCCTGTTGTTGTAATAGATGTGTTTTTGTTGCATAAAGTAACATTGTGCAGTAAAATGTCATTAAAGAGTTTTGCAAGACAGATTGTTGATACAGGGAAAGGATACTCTAAACTTAACAGTGTCCAATTCTCATTCATGATCCACCATTAACCAATCATCTTGAAATGTTGACCAATACCCAACTTCCAGAACGATTCGATGGAGTGCATGACGATCGTGAGGAACATGCAGTGTGACTTCAACAAGCTGCTCCAGGGCTCTGACCACGACTCCGGTGACCTCACCCCGGGGCAGATGCTGCTGATGGGATTCAACGGCTTGTTCACCCGACTGGAGAATGAGTTTGCCAGCATGTTGGAGGCCATTGATTCTGTACAGGTGCCGGACGTCTGGCGGAAGGTGGACGTTGTCAAGGAGGCCAAGTCCATGCAGGTACAGGAACAGTGGTGCTTGTTACAACATCTTCTTCTTAATCATGTGGGAATCTCTGCAGCTCTTCTTCTTGACATGTTTTTTTGTTTGTTTGTTGTTTAACACCGCACTCAGCAATATTCCAGCTCTATGACGGCAGTCTGTAGATAATCGAGTCTGGACCAGACAATCCAGTGATTGACATCATGGGTATTGATCCACACAATTGAGATACGATGAAATGCATCATACTAGTCAGCGAGCCTGACCACCCGATCCCGTTAGTCGCCTCTTACGACAAGCATAGTTGCCTTTTACAGCAAGCATGGGTTGCTGAAGACCTAGTCTACTCCGGATCTTCATGGGTCCTTCTTGGTAATACAGTACTGAATGTCTGGAAAATAAATGTTGGCTCTTCAGAAGTTTGACCTAGTTGGTGTTATTGTAGGCAGCAAATATTGCAAGAATATACTTCTAACATTTTTACATCCAGTCTGACATCCATTCTGACCGGTTTCTTACTCTAGCTCTCAACTCGACTCTGACCTCATTCCAACCTCCATTCTGACCTCATTCAAACCTCCATTCTGACTTCCATTTTCACCTTCATTCCAACCTCCATTCTTACTTTCATTCGGACCTCCATTCGGACCTCATTCCGACCTCCGTTCTTACATTCATTCCAACCTCCATTCTGACCTGTTTCAGCTGTCCTCCTTCACCAGCAGCACTCGAGGTCTGTTGTCCAATCTGTTCTTCCTGAAGAGACTCCAGGCCATGCAGGACTTCTTCCACATGGGCACCCAGTTTGCTGCTGCCCTGCAGGGTGAGTGTACAACACACGTCTGTGAACCTTGCCAGTCACAGGACCAGGAATATGATGTGAACCATCTCATACGTCCCCTTTTCAGGAAGTTGATCTGACAGTAAAGGAGTCTTCAATCATCAAGCCATTTGTCTTTATTGGTTCACTCATAATCAGAGTATCCAGCATATCAGGATCTGATAGATATGTCTGTGTACTCGGATCAATACATTGTGGAGATGAACATAATGTGTTTTCAATGTAGAGGTACGTTACCTGTAGATTTAACTGCGCTTGATTGCGTTTTGGAAGCAAGCTTGCAGCATGTGGTTTTAAATGTTAAATTTAGCACAGTTAAATCTACAGGTGAACTCTTTAATGATAGTAAATATATTGAGTGAGGTGGCAAGGGGTGAGTAAATATATTGAGTAGGTTATCAATCTGAAAAGACAGATAACAGCCTTTAAACAAATAGGGTGCTGTATATGCTTAAGCAGTTGTTTATCAGATCGTAATACTTCACTCAAAACATATGACAGGCATTGAAAGCATGTAGCACAGCAAGTTTGTAAGCTATCGTAAAGTATGCGCACCCTAAGAAAACTAAGCAGGTCTTGCATGGTTTCATTCCCCATCACATGATGTCAAACTGCTCATTGACTTGAAAATATGTCACAGTCGTATATATTTAAAAAAGCTCCCAATTTCGTTCAAGTTCTCTGTTGTCCCCAAAACTTCAAATGCATTTGTTGTCATGTCTTCTACATAAGATGTATTGCCACACATTGAATATTGTAGAACTGGAACTCTGCTTTTTGTAACTTGTCATTGTACATCACAATATTTCAAAATACCTACCAAAAGAAGTATTTTTCTATACACATTTGCTTACATGGGGATGTTTCCATCAAATCAGCTGTTTCTGACAGGGCTGGTTATTGTGATTTGACACCTGATTGACCAATTACAAAAGCCGAGATGTCATTTGACTTACATTATACGCGATCGCACGAAACGCTGGAAATAATAACTTAGATGTAAGTTTGATTACTTTTAGATATATTTTTGTTGATCACTTTGTATAATATATTTAAAGATTTGCTTAAAACATCTTTATTTTGCTCTTTGACATGTTCGATGCTGACCCGTTGTCGAAATGTTTGTCCGAGAATTTTATTTTCAATAACATCGCGGGAAATAGTGAATAATTTTTTAATTTATAGATAAAAAATGATAAATTGAAATGGAATACGTATTTCCGACATTGTGAAATGTGACAGATTTAATAAATGAATGATATTACAGGTAGATCTAGGTCCATAAAAATATATACTATTTTGACGTGACGTGAGATAAACACATATTGATGATTTGAGATTTGCCGAGCGTGCTACCCCACCTCGGCCTCGGTTAAACGGCTCATCGTCTATAACGCCCACCAATTATTTGGACCCCGTTGGTAGCGTTGTAGCGAGGGACCATTGTAGTATCATTCCTAAGTCATTCCAATCCATGGTAAAATCTGGATTTATTCTGTTTCACCCAATTCCCGGGTAGAGCAGCAACAACATTGTAGCCATATGAAGACTGCTTTTATAGGGACTTAAGTTACAACACATACGTCCTGGCCATGGATGGCAACAAATGGTTATGACTTTAACAACCAGGCTGTGTGTGACATCAGTCTTTGTGTTGCAGGCCTTGATGGCGGAGTGTGCTACGATGATGAGCAGATGGCCAAACCTATCAAGAAATTCATTGCAGACTATGTGAGGAAGCAGGTAGGTTCTTGTGAACAAACTCAGAAGAAGTTTGACCCAATCTCATTTAAATCCGATCTTAGTTCTCACTACCGCTGATCAAAGATCTGAGGACATCCGATTACGGGTCATGTCAGACCAACATTTCGCAAACTTTGACTGACCAATGGAATGACTGAGAAGACGTCAACATAAGCAAATCAGAAGGCAGATCTCTCGTGCTTTATGGCGCTAGTTTCAAAATGGCGACCACGCTTCGAAACATATTTTGACAAATTTGCAATTAAAATTGGAAAACTGAACAAAGGAACAGTTTGGAATGGCTAACAGATGGCCTAGATTCCATGAATTCAGTCGTAAGGCCATGTCTGTCATTTGGAATACCTGGTGTATTTTCAAGGTTGCATGATTAGAAAACAATTTCTGACTGCCATTTTCCTGATCTGGCAAGCAATGCTGTGATTGGTCAGATGAAAGGTCATTCTGACATGACCCATAATCAGATGTCCTCAGATCTCTGTTCAGCGGTAGCGAGAAGTAAGATCTGATTTGAATGAGATTGAAGTTTGACTAAATAAACTGATTCGCCAATGAATAATGGTGGTAGGTGAAGGTTATCCTTTCTGATTCCCTTTACTTGTGAGAAATTAAACAATAGTTATCATTGAGTATAATTCTATGAATAATACGTCTATTACATCATAGCCATAAATTCTTCTGGTGACGTTACAATATGGCTAAAATACCACTACAATACCCAGTTAAAGATGTTTGGCAGTAAAGAGGACGTCTGTTGAAAATTGATAAAATATTTATGGTGTGATTCTCAGCATAAACAATTTATGGCTATGATGTAATAGAGGGTATTTGTTGGAATTATGTCATTTATAAGACATGTGGCATGTTTCCCAGGTGATTGGTTTCCCCTCCCAAATCCTGGGCTACATCATCTGTGTGTTTGTGGACACCCTCGGCGTGAATGTCACTGCGGAGATCGAGCTGAAGGATGTTGGGGCCGAGTCAAAGGTGCCGCTGGATGACCTCTGCAAGAAGGCAGTTGACCAGTGCTTGAGGAACTCTCAGTTCCAGCATGTCCACCTGACTCAAGCCACCTCCCTGACAGGGTCTCAGGACTCCTCCTGGAGAAAACATGATCTGGCCAGGTGAGTTCCTTCTCAGTCTGAACCGTACTACACCTCCACAACATGATCTGGCCAGGTGAGCTCCTGAGTCTGAACCGTACTACCACTCCACAATATGATCTGGCCAGGTGAGGTCCTTCTCAGTCTGAACCATACTACCACTTCACAACATGATCTGGCCAGGTGAGTTCCTTCTCAGTCTGAACCATACTACCACTCCACAACATGATTTGGCCAGGTGAGTTCCTTCTCAGTCTGAACCATACTACCACTCCACAACATGATTTGGCCAGGTGAGTTCCTTCTCAGTCTGATCCGTACTACCACTCCACAACATGATTTGGCCAGGTGAGTTCCTTCTCAGTCTGAACCGTACTACCACTCCACAATATGATTTGGCCAGGTGAGTTCCTTCTCAGTCTGAACCGTACTACCACTCCACAACATGATCTGGCCAGGTGAGTTCCTTCTCAGTCTGAACCGTTCTACCACTCCACAACATGATCTGGCCAGGTGAGCTCCTTCTCAGTCTGAACCGTACTACCACTCCACAACATGATCTGGCCAGGTGAGTTCCTTCTCAGTCTGAACCGTACTACCACTCCACAACATGATCTGGCCAGGTGAGTTCCTTCTCAGTCTGAACCGTACTACCACTCCACAACATGATTTGGCCAGGTGAGTTCCTTCTCAGTCTGAACCGTACTACCACTCCACAACATGATTTGGCCAGGTGAGTTCCTTCTCAGTCTGAACCGTACTACCACTCCACAACATGATCTGGCCAGGTGAGTTCCTTCTCAGTTTGAACCGTACTACACCTCCACAACAACTGTTACTGTGTTTCCATTGTGATTAGATCCAGTTTCACTGGCAGAGTAACAACTAGCACTGTCTGTAGTTTGATTTTTTCACGTGACAAAACAGTATTTTAGGGACCAGCTCAATTTCTCAATCAGCTTTCAAATATATGGTTATCTCGTTTAAGTGAAGTAGCATTATTTTCCAGTTCAGATATCCAAGTTTTGTTTTCTTATGGTGCATAACTAGACAAGAAGGAAATCCCCAAGGTTAAATAGGCGGTCAGTATTTGAAATCATTGAAGTCACCAAGATGCTTGTCATGAGTTAGTTATGAGGCAGTCTGGTATTATTGATCAAATCTTTCGCTGAATTGAAAGCCTAGTAAGATTGAATGTTACTGCTCCCAGACGTCTGGACAACAACATCAGCCTGGTAAAGACGTCCCTGCAGCGCTGTCAGCCTCAGGTGGCCAGGTTCCAGTGGCTGCATGAGGACCTGTTCTCACAGGCCGGCCGCCATTCCACCCAGTTTGACCTGCCAGTCAGAGCCAATGTCATGTCCGAAATGAGAAAGGTGAGTTTACATTTCTTCAATGGTTTTTTTTACAAATAAAGACTTCCAAATGTTTTTTAAGTTGTATTCTGAATACATTTCTGTGGACTGAAAACTTTACTGTCACGTCTAAATACATCAAAACTTGTGTATGTATTGTCCTCTACTTTTCACACCTGTCATACCGATATAGCCCTAGACTGACTTAATTGTTGTGAGCATCCTCAGTCCATTCATGTAACTGCCATCTTATCTCTGTTTCCGATCCCATTCCCAGTAGTACCTTGTCCTTCTTAGCTACATGGTGTAGCAGGGTCCTTACACCAGTGTGTCACAGAGCCTGTGAAAAAAACATACATGTGTGTGTCAAGCAATCCTGCTCCCGATAAAATCCGGTTAGAATTGGCCTTCAGTAACCCATGCTTGCCATAAAAGGTGACGATGCTTGTCTTAAGAGGAGACTAATGGGATCGGGTGGTCAGGCTCACTGACTTGGTTGATGCATATCATTGTATTTCAGTTGCATGGATGGATTGTCTGGTCCATACTCGATTATTTACAGACCGCCGTCATGTAGCTGGAATATTGCTGAGTGTGGCGTTAAACAACAAGCAAAACAGACAAACAAGCATGCAGTCCCTGTTGAGTCCGGAGGGGGTGATCGCTGGGTGTGAAGACCTGACTTACATGCCTGTTACATGTGTTCAGGGCATGCAGTCCCTGTTGAGTCCGGAGGGGGTGATCGCTGGGTGTGAAGACCTGACTTACATGCCTGTTACATGTGTTCAGGGCATGCAGTCCCTGTTGAGTCCGGAGGGGGTGATCGCTGGGTGTGAAGACCTGACTTACATGCCTGTTATGTGTTCAGGGCATGCAGTCCCTGTTGAGCCAGGAGGGGGTGATCGCTGGGTGTGAAGACCTGACTTACATGCCTGTTATATGTGTTCAGGGCATGCAGTCCCTGTTGAGCCAGGAGGGGGTGATCGCTGGGTGTGAAGACCGCTACAGTCAGTTGGAGGGTAGCATCACGCAGAGACTACGGTGGGCCGCCGGCGCCAACCCAACACTCAACTTTGTCCTGCAGCAGTTTGAGGAGGCAAGCAATCGCAGGAAAATGTCACTTGAGGTATGGACGCATGGTTGCTTGGCTGCGGAACAGAGTTACTGTCACATAGCCATGCATCAAAATAGAGGATCACGAAAATCTTGTTTCTTTCTTTACCTTTTATATTCATGTAACACATGTTATATTTTCTTAGAAAAGTACAGATTCTCGTACATTTTGAGGGTTGAGTCCCATTTTGGATTCGAACCCACACTGCCAGTGTTAGGCACCTAATCGCCAGCTCTAAAAGTGCAGTGTGGCAGTGTGGGTTCGAATCCCAGACGGGACTCAACCTCAAAAAAGTTCGAGAATCTGTACTTTACTAAGAAATTTTATCCCAAATAAACTAGTAAACTGAGCTATTAAAATAAAAGTATACTTACCGCCAAAAGATATGGGAACCATAGAAACACATAGAAAAGTATGTATGTTAAGAAGAGATGTTTCCAATGTGTACCACTTAATGACTAAACTAACAATCAGTCAAAAGTTACCACTGGGTGTCTCTGTTCTTATCACAATACGCTGCACGTTACTTCAAAACTTTTCATGGGAATCCTACATGAGACAGACCGCCTCCGTGGTCTAGTGGTAGAGCGTCCGCCCGGAGAGCGGAAGGTCCGGGGTTCGATCCCCGACCGTGTCATACCAAAAGACGTTAAAAGATGGTACTTGTTGTTACCCTGTCTGGCGCTCGGCATTAAGGGGCTAAAACAAGGACTGGTCGGCTTGGAGTCAGTATACTGTGTCTGAGTGGGATATTCATGTTAAACTGCGGCATGGTATCTCAGTGAGCTAGCACTATAAATCGGCATCAGTCCGGACTAGTACAAGCAGCCACACAAACACACACACGTACATGCACGTCGCTATATAAGTGCAATAATCTTGGACGCGACGTTAAACCCCATTTCAGTGTTTCACCTCACCTCACCTCACCTACATGAGACAAATGGTGCATCTCGAGTTATGGATCTATGACGTCACATGTGATGCATTCATGAGCGTTAGTTCACACAACATAACAGTATGTTCATTTGTGCATCGAACCAATCTAATATCTCGAGTATGAGTAATTCTTCAATTATTAACCAACATGAATGGTATTTGCATTTCTTGTGTCCGTGACTATATATAGTAACACTTAACTGTGCTGAAAGGAAAAATGATTTGGATAAGGACTAGGTTAATGAGACCACTGACCTGTACCACACTGCTGGAAATGCAAATCAAGGGAGGTATCTCATTAATAAGCCATTTTTAAAAGAATATTTTTCTATGTTATCAATTCTAGACAGATATAATGGTGGTGTTTCTTGTTTCAGACGGAGAGCAAGATGGTGACGGAGGTTGTCTCTCTGTGTCAGGGTATCTTGCACTTCGAAGCACTGAGAACACGGACAGCTGAGGCAGTGTCCTCCGACACCAACTTCCTCACTCACATCAACAGGTGGGAGGAACATCAGGCAGACTTGTTTCTCTGTTTGTGGACTGCCTCTGTGGTCTAGTGGTAGAGCGTCCGCCCAGAGAGCAGAAGGTCTGGGATTTGATCCCCGGCCACATCATACCACCAGACCTTAAAAGATGGTACTTGTTGTTACCCTGTCTGGCGCTCGGCATTAAGGGGCTAAAACAAAGACTGGTCGGCTCAGAATCAGTCTACTGGGTCTGAGTGGGGTATTCATGTTAAATTGAGGCATGGTATCCCAATGTGCTAGCACTATAAGATCGTCATTAGTCCAGACTAGTACAAGCAACCACCCACACATGCACATGCATGCACGTCGCTATATAAGTGCAATAATCTTTGACGCAACGTGAAACCCCATTTCACCACCTCTATGTTTGTGCAACAACATTAAACTAGTTTCTGTAAAAATAAAGTCAAGTGAGGCAGGCTTTGATATACATGAATCTAACGCTGTTGTTTTGGCAGATGTAACGAGGTGTGCATGTTGATGGAGTCTTCCAGCAGCAGTGTCTCGGACCTGGAGGTGCAGCTGATGACCACACGGGTAGGTGATGACCACAGCTTCTTTCACAGCCTCCCCTGCGGGGCCCCAGTCACCCATGGTGCTGTCCTGTGACAGAGGTACTATGTTGGCTGGCTGACGGCCACATGGAACTCTGGGTAGGAGAGTGTGTCCTACAGCCTCTTTCACAGCCCCCCCTGCGGGGCCCCAGTCACCCATGGCGCTGTCCTATGACAGAGGTACTATGTTGGCTGGCTGACGGCCACATGGAACTCTGGGTAGGAGAGTGTGTCCTACAGCCTCTTTCACAGCCCACACCGTGGGGCCCCAGTCACCCGTGCTTGGGGCGGTGGGGTAGCCTAGTGGTTAAAGTGTTTGTTAGTCACGTCGAAGATTCGGGTTCAATTCCTGACTTTGGTACAATGTGTGAAGCCTATTTCTGGTGTTCCCTGCTGTGATATTACTGGAATATTGATAAAAGTGGGGTAAAACCAAACTCACTCACTGCCACCTGTGACTCTGCCATGGACAATATGGAACACAGTTTGGCCAGTCATTGTAATACACGGCCCAAAAATGATCATTAAATGACCAGCTCTATGACATTAATGGACCAGTTATGGGTTAGAATTGGTCTTCAGCAACCCATGTTTGTTTTCCTGCAGTTTCACCTCTGAATATCCCCTGCATAGTATATGACGCCTCTTGTCAGAGAAAAGTGCTGAATGTGTAGGATTAGTCTAGCATTCATAAAGGTGCTCTGCTCTGCTGCATGGGTCATGTTTGGTGCTTTGTCTTCCAGTCCCCAGAGGAGGGTGAGAAGATCACTGCCCAGTGGCTGCAGTCCACGCTGGACCAGGTCAACAAGGACGTTGCAGAGATGGACACACAGACCGACACCATAAAGGCAGAGATTGATGGATTCAGAGTACGTTTAAAAGAAATTTCAGTGTATCTTGTTATTTGGCTATTTGGGAGCAACATTACAGACGCTTGACATGTCAGTTGTTTCTTGTTTTGTACTTAAACATCAAAGATAGAGAAGCATCATGGATGAAACTCTCCATGGAAATGAGCATATTTTCGTTATTGTTCTGTGAACTGTGTTTTTTTATGTCTTAAGGTGACTTTGAATAATGTTTTTAGATAAGCATTCAAGACAAGGTCTCAACAATCAAGACAGTGCTAGCATCACATCACAAGCTGATGTCTGATCTGCGCTCCATCCTCAAGTCCATGGCCAAGGTAGGTTGCAGGGTAGCAGGGGGTGTTTGCTGAAAATCCCTGGTCTAGTGGCAGAGCGTCCGCCCGGAGAGCGGAAGGTCCGGCACTGATAAAAACTAACAGGTTTAGCCCACTAGTCCTTATAATGCGGACATGTAGCAAAACCCTTAAAAAGGACAAATTTCTACTAGTCCCTTAGATACCTTAACTCTTGGGCATTTTGGCAAGGACTATAGGACCAGTGCCAATTTCTAATGCTGTCCGGGGTTCTTGTTGTTACCGACCCGTGAAGATCCGGGGTAGAAAAGATCTTCAGCAACCCATGCTTGACGTAAAAGGCGACTATGCTTGTCGTAAGAGGCGACTAACGGGATCGGGTGGTCAGGCTTACTGACTTGGTTGATGCATGTCATTGTATCTCAATTGTGTGGATCGATGCTCATGATGTCAATCACTGGATTGTCTGGTTCAGACTCGATTATTAACAGACCGCCGTCATATAGCTGGAATATTGCTGAGTGAGGCGTTACACAACAAACAAACATAAACTGCAGAATGGTATCTCATTGGGCTAGCACTATAAAAGACTAGTACAAGCGGCCACACACACGTGCATGCATGTGGCTATGTTAAATGCAATAATCTTTGTTGCAACGTTAAACCCCACTTCACCTCAACCTACACTGGCAGAGGTCAACCTTAGTTACAATGTACTTCATTGATATAAGGTAGAGTACTGAAGTAAAATCATTGTGGCAGTGGCATTGTCCTCCGTTAATAGAAGGTAGAATATTGAGATTGATGGAACCCCTAATCGTGGAATACAAGGAAGAGTGTTGAAGTAACCATGGTAATGGTAGTGTTATCCCCCTTTCTGCAGCAAGAGGAGCAGGACTATGGTGACTACGTCATTGAGGGGGGTATCCGGGAGTACCTGGCCACCTATAAGAATTTCTCGGAGAACATGGCTGCCGCCCTGAAGACTGCCGTGAGCGATGACATGACCAAAGAGGGCATGCAGGAGGCCAGGGTGATGCTGGCAGATCTGCTGGAGCAAATACCACAGTGAGTGCTGCTTTATCTTTTGAAATAACCGACCGCCTCTAATGGTAGAGCATCCACCCAGAGAGCAGAAGGTCAGGTGTGATGCCTGGCTGTGTCATACGAGAAGACGTTAAAAGATGGTACTTGTTACCCTGCCTGGCACTCGGCATTAAAGGGCAAGTTCACACGGAAATGAACCTTTTTTTCTTGTACTTTTTCCACATTAAAAGTGTTAACATAGAAGTGTCATAGACAAAAATATAAAAACATCATATTTAATTAACATATTTTTTGCACTAAAACGATTTATATTTTTCACATTTACCAAGTGTTCTATTTCCATAACAAAAACACCATGGCTTATGTCCCTTGCAATATGACGTCATTGGTGCCAATTGATAAACATTATGACGTCATCATGCTTTGTTAGAGCCGCTTCACGTGGTGTAGGTACAGTTTTGTGATTCTAGCATCTCAGATGCCAGCCAGAATTGTGTTATGCTGAGTCACCACTGCGCCGGAGTGTGTCGTAGACCATGTTGTTTTACCGCAAACTGGTCCTTGATATCTTTTGCGTTGAGAATAGACAGGGACCCAGTTGAATTGGCACCAATTACGTCATAATCTAAGGGGGATAACTCAGGCCTATTTCGCTCGTAAAACGAAGGCCTCATAACGGCATATCACTTTCACACTATTGTGAGCTTCCTACTTTCACTGTGAAAAAAAATGAGTGTATATTTTCAAACACAGATACTAACTAATTCTAAAATTGCGTTTTGTTTAGAAAAAGAAAGAAAGTGATTTTTGCGTGTACACTTCCCCTTTAAGGATCTACAACAAGGACTGGAGTCAGTATGCTGTGTGGTGAAAAATGTAATCTTGGTCTGACTTGCCAATAGTTGGATTGTCTCTTGAGAGTTCGAAAAAATGAGCCGTTTTTGTTCCTTTTAGCCATACCTCCATACTCCATCGTGCCATAGGTACAAAAGTGGAAATCATTGAAACATTCTTTTGAAAGTTATATACAAGTTCATTAGACTCACATCTAGCCACTTTTTATTTGGGGTGGTGGCGTTGCCTCATCATGCTGAACACCCAGGTTCCATTCCCTACATGGGCAATATGTATGAAGTCCGTGTCTGGTGTCCCCTGTCCCCTGTCCCCTGGGCAATATATATGAAGTCCGTTTCTGGTGTCCCCTGTCCCCTGTCCCCTGTCCCCTTGTCTCATGGGCAATATATATATGAATTCCTTGTCTGGTGTCCCCTGTCCCCTGTCCCCTGTCCCCTTGTCTCATGGGCAATATATATATGAATTCCTTGTCTGGTGTCCCCTGTCCCCTGTCCCCTGTCCCCTTGTCTCATGGGCAATATATATATGAATTCCTTGTCTGGTGTCCCCTGTCCCCTTGTCCCATGGTCAATATATATGAAGTCCATGTCTGGTCTCCCCTGTCCCCTGTCCCCTGTCCCCTGTCCCATGTCCCATGGGCAATATATATGAAGTCAATGTCTGGTGTCCCCTGTCCCCTGTCCCCTATCTCCTGTCTCCTTGTCTCATGGGCAATATATATGATGTCAGTGTCTGGTGTCCCCTGTCCCCTTGTCCCATGGTCAATGTATATGAAGTCCATGTCTGGTGTCCCCTGTCCCCTGTCCATCGTCCCTTGTCCCATGGTCAATATGTATGAAGTCAATGTCTGGTGTCCCCTGTCCCCTGTCCCCTTGTCTCATGGTCAATATATATGACGTCCTTGTCTGGTGTCCCCTGTCCCCTTGTCCCATGGTCAATATATATGAAGTCCATGTCTGGTCTCCCCTGTACCCTGTCCCCTGTCCCCTGTCCCTTGTCCCATGGTCAATATGTATGAAGTCAAAGTCTGGTGTCCCCTGTCCCCTGTCCCCTTGTCTCATGGTCAATATATATGACGTCCTTGTCTGGTGTCCCCTGTCCCCTTGTCCCATGGTCAATATATATGAAGTCCATGTCTGGTCTCCCCTGTACCCTGTCCCCTGTCCCCTGTCCCTTGTCCCATGGTCAATATGTATGAAGTCAAAGTCTGGTGTCCCCTGTCCCCTGTCCCCTGTCCCCTTGTCTCATGGTCAATATATATGAAATCCATGTCTGGTGTCCCCTGTCCCCTGTCCCCTTGTCTCATGGTCAATATATATGACGTCCTTGTCTGGTGTCCCCTGTCCCTTTGTCCCATGGTCAATATATATGAAGTCCATGTCTGGTCTCCCCTGTCCCCTGTCCCCTGTCCCTTGTCCCATGGTCAATATATATGAAGTCAATGTCTGGTGTCCCCTGTCCCCTGTCCCCTGTCCCCTTGTCTCATGGGCAATATATATGACGTCCATGTCTGGTGTCCCCTGTCCCCTTGTCCCATGGTCAATATATATGAAGTCCATGTCTGGTGTCCCCTGTCCCCTGTCCCCTGTCCCATGGGCAATATATATGAAGTCAATGTCTGGTGTCCCCAGTCTCCTGTCCCCTGTCCCCTGTCCCCTGTCCCCTTGTCTCATGGTGAATATATATGACGTCCTTGTCTGGTGTGCCCCTGTCCCCTTGTCCCATGGTCAATATATATGAAGTCCATGTCTGGTGTCCCCTGTCCCCTGTCCCTTGTCCCATGGGCAATATATATATGAATTCCTTGTCTGGTGTCCCTTGTCCCCTGTCCCCTGTCCCCTTGTCTCATGGGCAATATATATATGAATTCCTTGTCTGGTGTCCCCTGTCCCCTTGTCCCATGGTCAATATACATGAAGTCTATGTCTGGTCTCCCTTGTCCCCTGTCCCTTGTCCCATGGTCAATATATATGAAGTCAATGTCTGGTGTCCCCTGTCCCCTGTCCCCTGTCCCCTTGTCTCATGGGCAATATATATGACGTCCATGTCTGGTGTCCCCTTGTCCCATGGTCAATATATATGAAGTCCATGTCTGGTGTCCCCTGTCCCCTGTCCATTGTCCCTTGTCCCATGGTCAATATGTATGAAGTCAAAGTCTGGTGTCCCCTGTCCCCTGTCCCCTTGTCTCATGGTCAATATATATGACGTCCTTGTCTGGTGTCCCCTGTCCCCTTGTCCCATGGTCAACATATATGAAGTCCATGTCTGGTCTCCCCTGTCCCCTGTCCCTTGTCCCTTGTCCCATGGTCAATATATATGAAGTCAATGTCTGGTGTCCCCTGTCCCCTTGTCCCATGGTCAACATATATGAAGTCAATGTCTGATGTCCCCTGTCCCCTGTCCCCTGTCCCCTGTTCCCTGTCCCATGGTCAATATATATGAAATCCATGTCTGGTGTCCCCTGTCCCCTTGTCCCCTTGTCCCATGGTCAATATATATGAAGTCCATGTCTGGTGTCCCCTGTCCCCTGTCCCCTGTCCCATGGGCAATATATATGAAGTCCATGTCTGGTGTCCCCTGTCCCATGGTCAATATATATATATGAAGTCAATGTTTGGTGTCCCCTGTCCCCTGTCCCCTTGTCTCATGGTCAATATATATGACGTCCGTGTCTGGTGTCCCCTGTCCCCTGTCACCTGTCCCCTGTCCCATGGGCAATATATATGACGTCCGTGTCTGGTGTCCCCTGTCCCCTTGTCCCATGGTCAATATATATGAAGTCCATGTCTGGTGTCCCCTGTCCCTTGTCCCCTGTCCCATGGTCAATATGTATGAAGTCCATGTCTGGTGTCCCCTGTCCCCTGTCCCCTGTCCCATGGGCAATATATATGAAGTCAATGTCTGGTGTCCCCTGCCCCCTGTCCCCTATCTCCTGTCTCCTTGTCTCATGGACAATATATATGATGTCAGTGTCCCCTGTCCCCTGTCCCCTTGTCTCATGGTCAATATATATGACGTCCTTGTCTGGTGTCCCCTGTCCCCTGTCCCCTGTCCCATGGGCAATATATATGAAGTCCATGGCTGGTGTCCCCTGTCGTGAAATTCCTGAAATATTGCTAAAAGCGCTGTAAAACCACTCACTATTCCTTTTTTTTTCTAGAACTTACAATTTTCACATTGCAATAGTTCTTATATCTAGGCAATGGCATGCTCGTTTCACAGTACTGCCGAATGTCAGGGTGTGATATGTAATCTGTGTCTCCCTGCAGGATATACGACACCCTGCTGCAGTTTGCTCCACCCATCCTGCCCGACACGGAGGAAGAAGAGGAAGAGAACCCTACAAGCAAGGAGAACAATCAGGGTACACACAATACATGTGGAGTTAGTTGTTCCACAAAGTTCCGCAAAATAACTAATTTCAATTTTAGTTGCACATTACAAAGGTTTATCTTTGTCCTGCTTCAAACATGTTATGTTCACCTATGATAAGAGGGGCGGTTGGGTAGCCTAGTGGTTAAAGTGTTCGCTCGTCACGCCAAGGACCCGGGTTCGATTCCCAACATGGGTACAATGTGTGAAGCCCATTTCTGGTGTCCCCCCGCCATGATATTACTGGAATATTGCTAAAAGTGGCGTAAAACCATACTCACTCACTCACCTATGATAAGACTAGACCTAGACTAGGGCCTTCCTTCCACCAGGGGCGTAGGATGGCTTACTAGGAGATAGCTGACAGTGTATTTCCTTATCAAATGAGTTTAATCATTAGAGGGAATATAATCTGAGCCTTGGCTCTGTCGACTACTGCAGATATATTTGATATGAAAAGACATTTAGATGAGCAGGGACCAAGAACCGAGGATCGGGCCTCTGGGCCAGATGGAGAACGATGACTGACGAATGAGACCAAGCTGCTCTGTTACACGAATTAAATCTTTGTGAAGACATGCAGGGTGTTCGTGAATTGACAAATCAGCTGTCCACTCCGACTGCTGCCAGGAGAAGAGCAGCAGGGCACCCCAATGTATCAGTTACACTCATCAGTGTGGCAGTGTACGTCAGTGATACTCTACTGACGAGGCCTGTCTCTCCCTTGTATGGTCTCTGGGATGAGATCCTATTTGTTTTCCAGTATCAATTTACAATCTTAAGTTAGTTATTTTCAGAAAATATTTTCTGTTACCATATCAAGAAGGTGTTATGAACCCTTGGGAGGTGTGGCAACGCAGGTTTCAACACTTGCATGGACTAATTGATAAATGTTCCTAATCAATGCAGGGCACACTTGCACAAAGCCATCTAAGCGCTAAGACTATGGTAAGCCTATGTTAAAGTATGGGAGTTATGATAATCCTAGTGCTATGATCGCTTTGTGCAAGTGGGCCCAGGAGGCCGAGTTGATCTTCATGTACTGACCAGCTGCCTCTCTCCTCCAGCTTTGAAGAAGCCAGCCGAGCGTGAAGTAGCCAGTCCTGCACGCAGGATGTCCACAATCCAGAGAGAGCTGCAGCCCAACACCCCGCCCTTCAGCCCTCAGGCCGGTGCCGCGGCCCGGGCACAGAGCAGTCAGTAGTCTTGTAGCACCTCAATAACCAGCTCACAATCATATGATGTCTGTTCCTTTTGCTAGAATCTTATATTTTCCTGGAACAGTTTTTCATTGTTTGCTTTCACAACTACTGCATCTTCTAGGGTTGCTGTTCCATGTGTATAAGGGGCGATGGGGTAGCCCAGTGGGTAAAACGTTCGCTCATCACGCTGAAGACCCGGGTTCAATTCCCCACATGGGTACAATGTGCGAAGCCTGTTTACTGGTGTCCCCTGCCGTGATGTTGCTGGAATATTGCTAAAAGCGCGTAAAACAATACTCACTCACTCACTCAGCCATGTGTATAAGACAGTAGTAGGATTAGGATGTCAGTATGTTATTTAGGCTGAGGTGCCACAATTCATTGTGCAGAGTTTCATCCCTTAATTGTGCCAGGATCCGCTGATTGTGGAAGGTCAAATTCAGAAGTGACCTGATTATGATCAACAAAGTAGACACAATGTATGGATAACAACTTCTTTATTTACTGTAAAGGTGACATTTGGTATAGATCCTTGTACTGGAGTCACTCTGGGCTTTTCCCACAGTAAGCTGCAGACATGCTGCAATATGATCAAATCAGTGTTAAACCAAACCTTCTTGGGCGGTGCCATTGTTCTTGCACTCAACAGATTGTCTTGTTTTCAGCTCCCATTGTTAAGAAGGAGAGAGTTATCCGAGATCCACGTACGGGGAAAGGTAAGTCAAGTAGGATATTCTGTTGTCATGGACCAGTGAGAGATGGTATAACCTATGTATTGTGTATGCCAAAAATGACATGCCGGTAATAGCCTTCAGATGAGCGGACTTGATTCCCTTCAAGGTTGAAAAGTGTGAAGCTCATTCTGTGTGTCCCTTTCTGTATGGTGGCTAGAATATTGCTGGAAGCATCTTAAAGCCCTATCCACTTGAGAGCAAGGACATTAGGAAGTTGAAGTGTTTGGAGTTTTGATGGGTCCCAAAGTTCACTTCCAGTTTTTGCAGAGATTAATGACTGATTGCCCCTGTGTGTAATTCAGCCAGATTGTGTGTAATTCAGCCTGATTGTGTGTAATTCAGCCAGATTGTGTGTAATTCAGCCTGACTGTGTGTAATTCAGCCTGACTGTGTGTAATTCAGCCAGATTGTGTGTAATTCAGCCTGATTGTGTGTAATTCAGCCTGACTGTGTGTAATTCAGCCTAATTGTGTGTAATTCAGCTCGAGTGTGTAATTCAGCCTGATTGTGTGTTGTGTGTAAATCAGCCCAGTTGTGAGTAATTCAGCCCAATTGTGTATAATTCAGCCTGATTGTGTAATTCAGCTTGAGTGTGTAATTCAGCTTGAGTGTATGTAATTCAGCCCAGTTGTGTGTAATTCAGCCGGATTCTGTGTAATTCAGCCAGAGTGTAATTCAGCCTGATTGTGTATGTCAGCCTTGTTGTGCAATTCAGCTCGAGTGTGTGTAATTCAGCCTGTTTGTAATTTATCCTTATTGTGTGGAATGCAGCCTGTGTGTAATCCAGCCGTACTGTCTAATTCAGCCTGATTGTGTGTAATTCAGCCTGATTGTGTGTAATTCAGCCTGATTGTGTGTAATTCAGCTAATGTGTGTAACTCATCCCGTTTGTGTGTAATTCAACCCAATTGTGTGTAGTTCAGTCTGATTGTGTTTAATTCAACCCAATTGTGTGTCTTTCAGCCCGATTGTGTATAATTCAGCCTTATTGTGTGTAATTCGGCTAGTGTGTGTAATTCAACACAATTGTGTGTAGTTCAGTCTGATTGTGTGTAATTCAACCCAATTGTGTGTAATTCAGCCATCCAGGAGAGGAACACCTATGCAGTGGGGGTGTGGCGCCGTGTCAAGATGAAGCTAGATGGGAGAGACCCGGACCCCAACAAACGCATGTCCGTTGCAGAACAGGTCAGATTCCAGCAAATCATATAATCCAGCTGTTTTATATATGGTCTTTGTTGTAATAATTCATCTTCTATAATTTTTTTCTCCATTATTCCATATTAATGACTTGATAGCAAGTAGTTGATCAGGACTGTTTATGGAATCGGTTCAGCCAATTTTCACTTTCATATGCTTAACTGGTTGTGATGCATTGTTGTAGCTTCATGGTTATAGTTCTTTCTACTGCCAAATTCTCCATCCTAATTGGTAAGCCCATTTTATCCCCTTAAGACTTAGCCAGTCCGTAGAGATCCCCAGGCAGAACGTGGCCACAGCACCCCATTCTTTCTATAGGAGGGAGCCAACTTATGAGGGTCTTGTGGTTACCATTCGCCACCTTGCAAATTTTGTGACTATCAGTAGGGAATTGTTGATCAAGCTATTATTTTGGTTGGCCCATGCTCAAGTATTTTCAGACTACCTCTAACTCGCTGCAAAAAGAAATTCTTTCAATGCTTGTGAAAATGAAGTTCAACGTAAACTATTTGTGTGTGTTTCAGGTGGACTATGTTCTGAAGGAGGCTACCCATCTGGACAACCTGGCCGTGTTATATGAGGGATGGACGCCTTGGGTTTGAATTCAACATGACCTGAATCCAGGCTCCTCGCTCTAACTACGACCTCTAGCAGAAACCTCTCCCTAGCAGCGACGGCAGACGCGTAAACTGCACATGTTGCTCGCCTCGACTGGGAGACTCTGTCTGGGTCATACTTACAACACTCGGAAGTCGAGTCCAAAGTTCTAGCCAAAACATGGAAGTAAAAAGCAATACCGCACTCTCGGGCCCGGCCGTTGGGCCTTTATATGAGTGATTGCTTTGAGTCAAGAGCTACCGGGACGTCGACTGCCGGCACCCTTTATAGCATTTTGTTCCGACATTGGCAGAGTAACAAAGCAGCAAGAAATATCGACAAACTTATTCAGAGCGACCATCGTCAGTAGATGGGTCCGCATTGATCTGATTTGCGATGAATAATGAGATAGACTTGAGGATAGAGTTGGTGGGATAGAAGGACATATTGATTGACGTATCATGTATTACAGCCACACATTGCCCCCCTCATCCTAACTGTATGGGATTTTGTGACAAGGTGAACTATGATATTGATAGACTTTTCTTTTTCATCGAACTACAGTCCTGAAATGAAATATCTATCACCCTTGTTGTTATATTGATGATTGTGTATTATATATGACATGTCCATATGCTTGCTTTGAATTCCTGCTTGTAGTGGAAGTCTTCGCGTCCTCAGCTAGAACTGAGTGGTTGGCAGACACAGATTGCAGCCATTATGGAAATAGACAAGCTAGCCTATTTTGCAGTGCTATAAGATCACATGTTTCACACTGTAGATTGGCTTTAGACATTGCAGTGGAAATTGTTACCTGACACATGAGAATTGTTATGTTGAAAGGATCAACACTTATACATTTCCCTCTCTTCGTCAAGATGTGTGAAATTAAGGGAAATGTGCATATACAAACATCATTAAATTGTCTATCCTCTTTCTGCTTAGAGTATTAAGAAAGATCATATTACTGAATAATACTTGGATGACAATAATGAAATAATATTCAAATACTTCTTTTTTCTTGAAGAGAAGTGAAATTCTTGTCCATCTTTTTCTATTCAGTTCCATTTGCCTACTTACTCTTCATTTCTGATGTCTATCAATTCATTATGCTTGTTTTTGTTAGAATATGATACGCCTCGGTTTTAGTATCTGAATATACAATTTATACTATATTTGTGTTATGACAGAATGCTCTCTTTATTCATCTCATATAAAAAAGAAATGTAGTGTCATGCTTCTATAACTAATGTGTATAGAGAAAATCATACACCTTAGATAATAAGGATGAGCTACTGTTTCATACTCTGTTTAAGGAAAGTCAGAAAATGTTGGATTATGCATATGGTCAAAGAACAAGAGATCCAACATTTTGTGTGAGATGTAATTTAGAGTAAGTCGCTGCTGACGGTTTTGTGTAACAGCTATGCTGCTTGCTTCAGTTCAAACTCCATGTTTACATGGCCTTGGTGTTTAACAGGCCGCCAGCTTTAGGCCATTGCACTTGTGTTTATTTGTGATAATGATAGAATTAGTGTTTATTATTATGTTTACAGGAAAGACTTAAGTCAGTGTGTTCCATCGTAGGATAAGCATGAAGTATGAGTGGTCAGTTTCCGACACGGGGGTCATTGATTCCACTTTGGGATTATTCTTAGATCTATTGGGACGGTGATGTTTGATTTCATCTGATAAGATAAGAGGAACCGAGCTGCATGTTCACAGCTCACTGTACAGATATCATTGCTACACATACTGCTCCTCATGTGACCCAGAAATGGGAGTTGGTTGAGTCGAGGTGGTACGTCTAACCAGATACACAAGACTTGCATTATGTCATTAGTCTCGTCTGCAAGCCCCTGAGATTTGATGGCTTGGTATGAATGGGAAGTACTGCCGATGTTTGTGGTAATGATGTGGTCTTTGCGAGAGCTGAAGCACTGATCAGTTATATAGCTGCCCAGGAGGTGTAGCTTGTGGTGGCAGATCTTCATTAGGTGACATTGACCGGGATGGTGAGAGGCGTTGGAAGGTCATCCTTGGTGGATGTTGATCTTGAGTGACAGGGGTGAGGAATGTGAGGAGGTGATTGGTTGGGAGGGAGCCAAGCGACAGCCAATCCCAGGAATGTCAGATTGTTGACCATATACTCATAAAGAGAAAGTCAAGTCAGTTCCGAGGTTTCTTATGTACATCAATATTTGGGAAGTGTTAGGATGGCTAAAGGGCTTTTGGTACAGACTGGGAGCCTCTTTTAATTATCTGTGTGTCATCATGGAATGTGGAGCATCTTCTACAAGGTGTTTTTTTAACAGATTAGCTCCTTGCCTACACTATACACGTGATGTACCTTGGCCAGACATCGGGACAGGGTCAGTCTGCATCAAAGATGGGCCCTAGTGTAAACTGTGCCATCTGATTCTGAAATGAGTTGATTGTATCTCCAATATAGTTAAATGAACCTTCACAGAAATACAAGAAACATCAACATCAGGGCACTGCCCCATTCCACAAAATGATCTTAGGACCAAGTTAACCAGAACATCCATATGTTAACATTGACCTACAACAGTCCAAGCACTAAGATAGCTTTCTGGAACAGGGCCTGGTCACCAAACACATCTGATCATTAACTCTGTAAGCTCTGTGAGTAGACGTTTCCAGGGGATACCGGTACTTGAGATGTTGAAGCTTTCTGGCTTAGAGAACTGCCCACAGCCTGTCGTGATGTCCTTTGTATAGTCCTTGGTGCCAGGGAACCAGTCGCGATGTCCTTTGTATAGTCCTTGGTGCCAGGGAACCCGTCTGTCACGTGGGTGTTCATAAGTTTGTCTGTCAGTACGTGAGTATTGTGAAGCACTGTCCATGTGTCCGTGTGTTCACCGTCAGTCATGTTACATTCATGTTCAGTGTAGTTTTCTTTGCATGCCAGATTTCAGACTTAAATCATGTACAGTTTGATGTATTTGAATGCAATTTAACAGAACTTTCAGCTGTACTTGAATGTACAATAACAGGACCATGGCTGGACTTGAAATTTGAATGCAATTTTGATAATGCAGTTAGCCAGAATAGCAGAATGAGATCAGAATATAAATGTGGAAGGCTTTTATGCGAACCAGAGTTTTTGAAAATATGAAACTGTTGTCAACCAGTTGTTGCCGTTTAACATACTGTTCTATTATTGTCACACATGATGTATGCCTGCTGACAGTGCAGTCCTGAAAGTAAATGGAAAACTAAAACAGGCCAATGAAAACCTGGCTCTAGTTGTCATGGTAACAGAGTCATCATTAGAATCATGCTCCTATTTGGTTCCATTGGGAGGTTCTGTTTGGCCGTCCTCAAACCACCGACCTGGGCCCAAACACAGTCTGCTGAGTGGCATCAGGAGATCATCAAAGAACTTTCAGAAAAATGCCCAAATGAAAATCTGTTGTAAGCTGACTTTTGGACTGCTGTCATCAGGTATTGTGTATGATGTAGATTGGTGTATACCGATGACTTGTATGATGTGTAGATGTCCCTCCCTGATGGTCTCCGTGTAACCGTAGTCCCGTGCTGCTTCCTCAAGCACTGCACCATCTCTCATCTCACACTGTACTGTATGTTCCACTTATTTGTGTTCTGGTTTGGAGCTAATAAAAATAGTTGTAGTTGAGAACAGAGTCCTGTTGTACGTGTACACCACACTAGCAATATTTCAGCTATTAATAGTAACAATTTCTTGCAACACAAAGGTGGATCCTGAAAGTGTCAACATTCGACAGGAAATCTAAGAATCACAACTAATTCCAGGGGCATGTTTACAAGGCAAAGCTCCTCTGGTAGATCTCCTTGAACACCTTAAACTCCGAGGGGAATGAATGCATTACCAGACACCTTTGCCATTTTGGTAACAGGTGGACACAAGTTCCTTCTGTAGTAATGGTTTCCAAGTTTTTCTGACACCATTTTTGGCTGCATAGCTAAAGTAACAGGCTTTGGGTGCTTGCATGAAAATGTATATTTTTGTTTCCAAAGTTAATGAAGCTATCGAGTACACGTTCATAAAAATGTGACCCTGATGGATGTCACTGAAGTTATCGCACACCATTATGGAACTATTTCAGTAATTTTTCTATGTTCATTAATCTCAGTCAGTGCAAACAGTAATGTTTCTGCTTGTTTTGAGCTGCATTGTTCCATTTCGCAAACTGTCATGTTGACACGTGCAGCTATATTAGAAGCATCAAACAAACATGGTGGATCGGTGTCTGGTAAAATGCATATGTAAAGCAGTTGGAGCACTATATAAGACCTCTTTCCGCCCAGGATCTGGTCGGAGGGGTGAATCCCAGAATCGGACCGTTTGTGGCTGAATACTGTCAAGGAAGCGCTGAGGTCAACCTCAGGTATTATGTGAGTGACCTTGGGCTTATCCCCAACTTGAATAGTATTTCAGGCAACTGTACGCTGCATGTGGTGGGGAAATCAGAGTTGTTTGAAATGTGCCTCTGCTCACCCAGCAGTGAATGGGTACCCGGTAGGATGAGATGGTCATGTGATACATCAGACAGCAGGTCCACCTGTGCGTCCCACGTATTGTCAAGTGTATGGAAACACAGTTGAAGTATGAGGGAAAATAGGGTCTAACATCGTGTTCAAGATTGATGCACTTATGTAGGGACGTGCATGCATGTGAGGTGTTTTGAGATGCAACCAGGCGTTACGTATGATGTGACCAGGCGTTACAACCAACAGGCTGACCCTCTATCCACAGAAGTTTTAATTGTTGGTGCATGGAATTGACAATAATGAGTAGAAATGTTGATGGGGAAAATCCACATCAAAAAGGTTTATTTCCCCTAAAGAATATTACACAGAACAGTACCAGCATCTGTACAAACAGTCCAGTACCACACCTCCAACACGGAAACACATTCACATATCAAGTTACGCTTCATGAAAATATACTTTGAATGTTTAAAAGAATGTCTACAGAAAGAAATGGAGGTGCTTGGCTCCACAGAAGGAAGAACAATTATAATGCATGTCATTACAAATATTCAATTAACATTTTTTTAAATTATGTATACTGATAAAAGATGTAAATACCGTATAAAACTAGGGTGGATCCAGCGTTTTCAAAAGGGAGTGGACCAAAATACAAAAATCCTCCGTCAATTTTATTGCCCACAACATACTACATTTGGTTTTCAAAAGGGGGACGGGGGGTCTGGACCCACCCTCTGAATATGTAATACTTCATAAAACAATACTGCTGGACTAGTATCAAGAGGTACATCAACATTAGAAAAATAACAATATGTTAAAAGGAAGATTCATGAATCGGCAAAGGTAATGAATTTTGGCCCAGATCTGAGATGATGTTTTACTTCAAACACTGCTGACTCCACCTCTGTTGAGCTCCCTTGCCTCGACCTACCCTATAGCTGCAGTATCAGTATCAAGTTACCCATCTCTCCTGCTGGACCAACACAGAACTGTTCACAGTGGTCACCACACTAACAAACCTCAATCTAATCATTCTGTGCAGGTACTGAAGTTCAGCAGAAATGCATCCTTGCTTGTCAAGGGAACAGTACTCTGTTCTACAGACCTGGGCCTTCAGGACGCAACGTGATCAACACAGCATGAGTTTTGTTTGTTTGTTGTTTAACGCCGCACTCTGCAATGTTAAGGCTATATGACAGCGGTCTGTAAATAATCAAGTCTGGACCAGACAATCCAGTGATTGACATCATGAATATTGGGATACAATGACATGCATCAACCAAGTCAGTGAGCCTGACCACCCAAACACTGTTAGTTGCCTCTTACGACAAACATAGTCACCTATTTAGACCTATTCTACCCCAGATCTATGAGTTGTGTAATTGGACGAGCCTCAGTTCGAAGTCAACCCTCTCTTTCTATAGTATCTGATAGAAAAGATAATATTCATCATGTTTATATTCCCCTTCCTCGAATATTCTAGTGATGAGTTTTGTGATCTGTAGGAATTGTTTTCTATAACGACATCTTACATTGTTAGAATGTATAAACAATTGGTTATCTAAAAAAATCTCCCTTTATCTTCTCCCATTCACAAGGTTGAGGCATTGTATGTTACTAGAATCCCAGTCGTATCAAATCAATGTATTAATCATATTAAACATGGGTTGGTGACCCATCTGAACAAGGAAATCAAAATATCACATCAAAGACTGGATATAACTCCCAATACCACAAGTCGTGACAAGGCAGATTATATAGCATGCTGTTGGTGATATTATATCGAGTAATCAGTGTGAGTAATCAGTCAGATATCACGGATCAAAACTACAAGGTGCAGTATGACTACCTTACGTTTTACACAGGAGAAGAATATTCTGGATGTGTGTAAGGACATAAAGATGCCATTCTCATCAACAGCACTAATAACTTAGAGAGAACAGTGTCCTTACTCTTCAACACATCCACACATCCTTGCATTCTAAACCCACTTGTGAGCATGAAATCTTCATTCAGAAGGCAAAAATGGTGAAATTTACATGCCTGTGACAGTGAATCTCAAGTAAACTCTTTTGAAATATAAAATAACATGATAGAAAACCAGGCATCAGCGACATTATTTTTTGTTGTTTTTATCATATGACTGCTGAAAATGTTGGCCTTCATTTATACCGCTGCTGCAATTGCTTCCCTCCGTGAAGCTGGCTGACAACTCAGCTGATGATGGACGTATTCTGGACCTTAGTCCTGGCGGAGCGTAACACGCGGTTGCCGGACACTCGCCGGTTGTCCTCCTTCCAAGCTGGTGACCCCATCGTACCTGGAACACAGTGGGAAACTACAACTACAGTAAACTACGTTTATAATGAGCATGCTTATAACGAACCGGAGAATATAACAAACAGGTTTTTTTTGTCCCGGTCATTTGCTGTGTATATGCTTATAACAAACAACGGTTAACAAACTAAAAGTAGTGGTCCCTTTGAGTTATAACCACAGTTTACTGTACTTGGACAATACTTGTCTGGTGGTGTTCAATTAGACACCTCCAAAGGACTCACAGATGAACAATATCATGTCTGAAGCATGCAAACCCGACATGTTGAAAATAGCATGTTTAATATCATACAATTATAGACTTTTATACTAGGTCAATACCTGTTTTTATGGACCTGAAAAAAGAAATATTGACCGAGGATGAAGTCTGAGGTTGACATTGCCAAAACGCCTGACAGTGGACAAGACAACCATGTGTCACTGTGTCAGGCCTACTGGTCAGAGACCAGCTGAGCATCAGCATTGTTGAATTTACTGATCGTGTACCGTGTGACCTGACTGACCCTCGTGACCTCTGACTGACCCTCGTGACCTCTGACTGACCCATGTGACCTCTGACTGAACCGTGTGACCTCTGACTGACCCGTGTGACCTCTGACTGACCCGTGTGACCTCTGACTGACCCATGTGACCTCTGACTGACCCATGTGACCTCTGACTGACCCGTGTGACCTCTGACTGACCTGTGATGAAGTTGTACTGCTTCCTGACTGGATATTCTCTCGGTACGCCTGGACCCAGTATGTGGCCCAGCTTGCTGTGGATGCGGTTATACTGAGACCAGTAGCTGGGAGGGTCATCGGATGCCCGGATTACAGCCTTCACCTCGGACCCTGACGTGTGCTCTCGACTTTTGGCATGTGTGTTCACATGATGGTGATTGGCCTGCGGAGGATGCAGAGAAGAATTGACATTACTGAACAATATTCACAACTGAAAGTTTAAATGAACAATGCCTAGAATCTGTGCGAGTTGATTGAGTTAACATTCAACACAGCTGTGACAGTATTTCAGTTATATCACGGTGTGTCTGCTTGATGTGGGAGGAAAATCTTGGTGATGCAGGTCTTGGATGTTTACCACTCTGGTGAAACCCACAAGCATGGTTAACCTGCAATTGTGGGTATCAGGCCAGAGTTGAACCCACAAGCATGGTTAACCTGCAATTGTGGGTATCAGGCCAGAGTGGAACCCACAAGCATGGTTAACCTGCAATTGTGGGTATCAGGCCAGAGTGGAACCCTCAAGCATGGTTAACCTGCAATTGTGGGTATCAGGCCAGAGTGGAACCCACAAGCATGGTTAACCTGCAGCTGTGGGTATCAGGCAAAAGTGGAAACCTCAAGCATGGTTAACCTGCAGTTGTGGGTATCAGGCCAGAGTGGAACCCTCAAGCATGGTTAACCTGCAATTGTGGGTATCAGGCCAGAGTGGAACCCACAAGCATGGTTAACCTGCAGTTGTGGGTATCAGGCCAGAGTGGAACCCACAAGCATAGTTAACCTGCAGTTGTGGGTATCAGGCCAGAGTGGAACCCTCAAGCATGGTTAACCTGTAGTTGTGGGTATCAGGCCAGAGTTGAACCCACAAGCATGGTTAACCTGCAATTGTGGGTATCAGGCCAGAGTGGAACCCACAAGCATGGTTAACCTGCAATTGTGTTAATCAGGCCAGAGTGGAACCCACAAGCATGGTTAACCTGCAATTGTGGGTATCAGGCCAGAGTGGAACCCACAACCATGGTTAACCTGCAGTTGTGGGTATCAGGCCAGAGTTGAACCCACAAGCATGGTTAACCTGCAATTGTGTTAATCAGGCCAGAGTTGAACCCACAAGCATGGTTAACCTGCAATTGTGGGTATCAGGCCAGAGTGGAACCCACAAGCATGGTTAACCTGCAATTGTGGGTATCAGGCCAGAGTGGAACCCTCAAGCATGGTTAACCTGCAATTGTGGGTATCAGGCCAGAGTGGAACCCTCAAGCATGGTTAACCTGCAATTGTGGGTATCAGGCCAGAGTGGAACCCACAAGCATGGTTAACCTGCAATTGTGGGTATCAGGCCAGAGTGGAACCCTCAAGCATGGTTAACCTGCAGTTGTGGGTATCAGGCCAGAGTGGAACCCACAAGCATGGTTAACCTGCAATTGTGGGTATCAGGCCAGAGTGAAACCCACAAGCATGGTTAACCTGCAATTGTGGGTATCAGGCCAGAGTGAAACCCACAAGCATGGTTAACCTGCAATTGTGGGTATCAGGCCAGAGTGGAACCCACAAGCATGGTTAACCTGCAATTGTGGGTATCAGGCCAGAGTGAAACCCACAAGCATGGTTAACCTGCAATTGTGGGTATCAGGCCAGAGTGGAACCCACAAGCATGGTTAACCTGCAATTGTGGGTATCAGGCCAGAGTGAAACCCACAAGCATGGTTAACCTGCAATTGTGGGTATCAGGCCAGAGTGAAACCCACAAGCATGGTTAACCTGCAATTGTGGGTATCAGGCCAGAGTGAAACCCACAAGCATGGTTAACCTGCAATTGTGGGTATCAGGCCAGAGTGGAACCCACAAGCATGGTTAACCTGCAATTGTGGGTATCAGGCCAGAGTGGAACCCACAAGCATGGTTAACCTGCAATTGTGGGTATCAGGCCAGAGTGAAACCCACAAGCATGGTTAACCTGCAGTTGTGGGTATCAGGCCAGAGTGAAACCCACAAGCATGGTTAACCTGCAGTTGTGGGTATCAGGCCAGAGTGAAACCCACAAGCATGGTTAACCTGCAATTGTGGGTATCAGGCCGACCAAAAACAACCAGACCAAAAGAAACACCCCCAATAAAGTTTGTATTATCAATTGAACCAAACACAGTAAATGACGTAGCATGTAACCATTTGTTGCAGTCTGTGTCTTTCTATTTAAAGTGTGTGCAAAATCTATCGTTTGAGACGTTCTGGTTTACTTTGGTAGGCCTGGGTATGGTGAAACCCACACAATATGATTCTTCCAGCGCCTTAGTGTTTACTCTAGACACTAATAATATACTGACAGTGTTTCTCTAGACAATGATGATATACTCACAGTGTTACTCTAGACACTGATGATATACTCACAGTGTAACTCTAAGTGTTACTCTAGACACTGGTGATATACACACAGTGTTACTCTAGACACTGATGATATACTCAGGTGTTACTCTAGACACTGATGATATACTCAGGTGTTACTCTAGACACTGATGATATACTCAGGTGTTACTCTAGACACTGATGATATACTCACAGTGTTACTCTAGACACTGGTGATATACTCACAGTGTTACTCTATACACTGATAATATACTCACAGTGTTACTCTAGACACTGATGATATACTCACAGTGATACTCTAGACACTGGTGATATACTCACAGTGTTACTCTAGACACTGATGATATACTCACAGTGTAACTCTAAGTGTTACTCTAGACACTGGTGATATACTCAGTGCTACTCTAGACACTGATGATATACTCACAGTGTTACTCTATACACTAGTGATATACTCACAGTGTTACTCTAAGTGGAACTCTAGACACTGGTGATATACTCACAGTGTTACTCTAAGTGTAACTCTAGATACTGATGATATACTCACAGTGTTACTCTAGACACTGGTGATATACTCACAGTGTTACTCTAAGTGTTACTCTAGACACTGGTGATATACTCAGTGCTACTCTAGACACTGATGATATACTCACAGTGTTACTCTAGACACTGATGATATACTCACACTGGGGGACTGTTTGGCTGTGAAGTCCTGGGAGTAGTTGGTGCGCCAGGGGTTGTCAGGGTGCGGCACCCCAAGGTGGTACTGGGAGATGTGCATGGAGGGGCCGGGCGTGGCACGTGCCGGTGGATTCAGCGTCTTGCTGCCTCCGTGGAACTGGAAGGAAGAATCAACGTTTATCTCCATTCTACACAGAATTAGTCATTTTGAAAGAAAAGAGAGGGAAACTCGGAAAACCTTCTCCTGTTGTTTGAAAGGTAATTTTACAGATGCTATAGAGCTTACTCACTGAGCAATATGTTTGTTTGTGTGGTAGCCCCATACTACATACAGTTATATAATTTACAGGACAACCCGGTATTAGAGGGATAGTCATGTATTTACTCTTCTTGAGTGTTTACATCATGGCGGAAGCAGCCGTCGCGAGGTTCCCAGCATTCCCTGCTAAGGGAGCAGTTATTACGGGGAGTGGCTTATTGTTTAAACTGTTACTCTATGACACTCCTCCCCCATAGTTTTGTTGCAATTTTAAACATAACTACCATAATGAATCTACACATGTTGAAAGAACTGACAATTGCTCCAGAAGATGTCATTAAAGTGTCTCTTCACACCTCTCAATGGAACATTTTAAATGAAATTTCAACCAATATTGTTCCAGATGTTATTTAGAGTCTCTCATGTCACACAATAACTGGAACACTTTAACTGAATATGCACTTGCATTAATGATTAAAGATAACTGGATATGCATCCGCTTATGTCTGAATAAGGGAACCAAATAACAAGATCCAAAACTATCAATCACTGATGGTTCACTTAGGTGACCAATAGTGTGAAATACATCACATTCTCATTACTGTTCATAACTCAGCAGCAATCTTTAGATTAAGTCTATCTGGCGCTTTCCGGATTCTGGAAGAACGACGAAATTCTTGCGCACCACAAGAATCTGACTGAGTAGGAGATAGTGTCTCTGGTAAGACCTCCTGTGACTCGGGCCTTGTAGAAGTTACTTCATCTTGCAGGTGAGGGGTACCCGGAAGTACTGGAATGTTGCCAGGTTCAGGCAACATAGGTAACTTGTCGGGTAGTTCTGGTAGAACTGACTGTTCATGTGTTGATGGAACTGTTTTATCATGTTGGTTTTCATGTGTCAGAACATGGCGCAACCGCAGGTGATCAATATGGCGCTTGACGACACCACCATTGTCAAGACGAACATGGAACGACACTGGACCGGTTCTCTCTGTTATGATTCCTGACAACCATTTGTCACCAGGACGAAAGTTTAACACATACACAAGATCTCCAACTTGCAAGTGATGGTCCTTTGCATGTGCATCATGTACTGACTTTTGCTGTTCTTGTTTGTTCCTAACTTTACAGCTCATATCTGGATGAAGAAGATTGAGATGAGACTTCGGTCTTCTTCGAAGAAGTAATTCTGCTGGAGATAACCCTGTTGTAGTCTGCGGGGTAAGTCTGTATCTGAACAAAAACCGTGCAAGTTTTGTGTCCAATGTGCCCCCTGTCATACGTTTAATGCCAGATGTAAAGGTTTGTACAGCTCGTTCTGCTAACCCATTAGAGGCAGGGTGATACGGTGCCACACATGTATGAGTGATGCCATTACGTTTCATAAATACAGAGAATTCCTCACTTGTAAAACAAGTGCCATTGTCAGTGACCACTTGGTCTGGCAGTCCATGAGTTGCAAACATATGTCTGAGACAATCAATTGTAGCAGTGGATGTGGCACTGTTCACTGGAAACACTTCCAACCATTTAGAATGTGCGTCAATACACACAAGGAACATTTTACCCAGGAAAGGCCCGGCATAGTCTAAATGCAAACGACTCCATGGATGTTCAGGCCATTCCCAAAAGTGAAGCGAAGCCTCGGCTTGTACTGGACGAGACTGTTGACACACAGAACAGGTTTTCACCTTGAGTTCCAATTCATCATCCATCTTTGGCCACCATACGAATCCACGCGCTACAGACTTCATGCGCGAGATACCTGGATGAGCTTCATGCAACATGTTCACAACAATCTTTCGACCTTGTGGCGGCACAACAATACGATTGCCCCACAAAACACAGCCATCAAGGACACTCAATTCATGTTTCCTTTTCATAAAAGGAGTGAAAGACTCCTCTAGATTTATGCTTGGCCATCCAGAAAGAAGGAAATTTCTTACTCTGGAAAGGGTTGGATCTCTGTCTGTCCATTGTTTAATTTGCCATGATTTCACAGGAGAAGCATCCATTGCTTCCAGTAAGAGGATTGTGTCCCCTGGTAGAGGTGGATTTGGTGGTGTGTATGGTAAGGGAAGACGACTCATGCAGTCGGCATTCGCATGGGAAGTACCTTTTCTGTACTCAATTGTATAGTTATATGCAGAGAGGGTTAATGCCCAACGTTGAATTCTGCTCGATGCCATCTGTGAAATGCCCTTGTCCCGACTGAAGATGCTCTCGAGGGGTTTGTGATCTGACAACAGAGTAAAGGAACGCCCACAGATATACTGATGGAACTTCTTAGTTCCGAAGATAATTGCTAGAGCTTCACGATCCAATTGAGAGTAATTCTTTTCTGCTTGCGACAGAGACCTGGATGCGAATGCTATTGGTTTCTCTACACCATCATCAGACTGATGTGAGAGGACGGCACCTACCCCATAGGGAGATGCATCACACGCCAATACAAGTTTCTTATGGGGATCATAATGCGTCAAGAGATCACAAGAAGACAAATGTCCTTTCACCATGTTGAAAGCTTTTTCCTGTTGAGCTCCCCATGACCAGGTAACTTCTTTCCTGAGAAGCCGATGCAAGGGCGCCAAGGTAGTGGCGAGATTAGGCAAGAAACGCTAATAATACTGCACGAGTCCAAGAAAGGATTTAAGTTCAACAACATTGCGTGGAGCTGGAGCCGACACTATAGCCTTCACCTTTTCGTCAAGGGGATACAATCCCATCCTCGTCGCCAATGTATGTGGTAACCCCATACTACATACAGTTATATAATTTACAGGACAACCCGGTATTAGAGGGATAGTCATGTATTTACTCTTCTTGAGTGTTTACATCATGGCGGAAGCAGCCGTCGCGAGGTCCCAGCATTCCCTGCGCATCTATTTTGTGACCCAAATACTCTACTGAGCCGACCATGAATTTGCACTTCTGTGCATTTAATCTGAGACCAGCCTTGCTAAGTCTGGATAGGACTTCCTTCATGTTTTCCAAATGTTCTTGATCAGAGGCCCCAGTGACAAGAATATCATCCAAGTAGACACAGACACGGGGAATGTCTTTGAGCAAGCACTCCATAGTTCGCTGGAATACAGCTGGAGCTGCCGATATGCCAAAGGGTAAGCGCTGGTACTGATAGAGGCCACGATGAGTGTTTATAGTTGTGAGCTTTTGCGACTCCTCGTCAAGGGTTAACTGTTGGTAGGCTTGACTTAAATCCAGTTTCGTGAAAGTCTTTCCACCTGACAAAGATGCGAACAGATCTTCGATCTGTGGAATGGGGTAAACATTAATACGAGCAACCTTGTTGACAGTTAATTTGTAGTCTCCGCAAATTTGTATGCTCCCATTGGATTTAACCACTGGTACGATTGGAGCAGCCCAATCAGAATACTGCACTGGCTTCATAATACCCTGTTTTTCAAGGCGTTCAAGTTCATCGTCAACTTTCTGACGAAGCGCATAAGCAACATTCCTGTGCTTATAAAATCTTGGCACATTTGAGGTGATCTCAATAGTGACCTTTTGATCCTTGAATTCCCCTATATCATCTTGGAACACATCAGAATAAGAGTTCAAAATGTCTTGTAACCCTTCATTTCTCACATTCAAAATTTTCCCCCAATCTAGTCTGATGGCCTGAAGCCAATCTCTGCCAAGCAAGTTCTCGCCATCACCTTCCACCACTGTCAGCGGGAGAGTAGCCGACTGATTTCCATAATTTACTTGAACGTCTGTAGTGCCTACTATCGGTATTCTCTCTCGGTTGTAGGACCGAAGAATAGCATTGGTCTCACTTAACTTGGGCCTGTTATCACCATCCTTCCACACTGAATGGAAAGTACTTGAACTTATCACTGAAGTTGCTGCGCCAGTGTCTATCTCCATAGTTAGCTTTTTACCATTAACTAACACTTCAATGAGATAGGGCTCCACTCTGTGTCGCTTACCACTCATTCCATTTTGAGCATGTTGAGTTTCTACCTTAAAAAGTCCATATTCATTGTTCTCGTCTTCCTGAGATACATCGTCAATACGATTAGCATGATTAGTGGAAGATCTGTTGTCCTTGTAATGGGTACCACGACCATGACCACGGCCCCTGTCGCGACCACGACCACGGCTGTGACCACGACCTGAAGATCTATCATTCATGGCGCTGCGAGAGCGACAAGCACGCTGGATATGACCAACCTTATTACAATTGTTACACACAGCGTTTTTGTAATAGCACTGACTACTGACATGATTTGAGCCCCCACAGCGATCACACTTCCTGCCTGTATTATTTCTCCTGTTATCCTCTCTAATCTTGTGCACTGGCCTTGGCATCTGATCTCCCCCTTTAATATCATGCACTTCCTTAGCAGCCATTTCCATTCCCAAACACAAGGAGTAAGCCTTAGCAAAGTCCAATGTTTTCTCAGTTAACAGTCTTTTTTGCATTGCTTCATTTTTGATACCACACACTAGACGATCCCTTAACTGAGTCTCTAAATCAGTGTATTCACATGTCGATGCCAAACGACGTAACTCAGCCACATATGCCGATACAGTTTCATTTGGCTGTCTATCACGCATATTGTACCTCCTCCTTTCCATCATAATAGTGGGTTTTGGGTGTAAATGTGACTTCATCAGGTGTACTAACGCATCATAAGAATGATCGCCAGGCTTCTGTGGCGTAGACAAGTTCCGTATTAACTTGTATGACTTCGCACCAATCACACTCAATAGAATAGCACGCTTCCTACCCTGATCTGTAATTTCGTTTGCTTCGAAATAATGTCCAAGTCTCTCGACATATTCATTCCAGTCATCAGTCTGAGAATCATATTCATCTATTTTGCCGAAGGTAGCCATGTTGTTTTGAATACCGGGCGAACGCACGTGGTCTGACCAAGATCGTTGTTACTACTCGCCGGCACGACAAACGCACTAAATTGACCTCGTCGCTAATATATGTGGTAACCCCATGCTACATACAGTTATATAATTTACAGGACAACCCGGTATTAGAGGGATAGTCATGTATTTACTCTTCTTGAGTGTTTACATCATGGCGGAAGCAGCCGTCGCGAGGTTCCCAGCATTCCCTGCTAAGGGAGCAGTTATTACGGGGAGTGGCTTATTGTTTAAACTGTTACTCTATGACAGTTTGTTTGTTCATTTAATGCTGCACTGCCCTGCAATATTCCAGCTATATGACTTCGGCCTGAAAATAATCGAGTCTGGACCAGACAATCCAGGGATTGATATCATGAGCATCGATCCACACAATTGGGATCGATGACATGCATCAACCAAGTGAGCGAGCCTTACCTCCCGTTCCCGTTAGTCACCTCTTACGACAAGCATAGTCATCTTTTAAGGCAAGCATGGGTTGCTGAAGACCTAGTCTACCCCGGATCTTCACAGGTAGCTTTACGTCTACATACTGAGAGAGGCTGGTCATGATATACAATGATATAGAGCACAATGAGCTATATGTCTGCATACTGGGAGAGACTGGTCAATATATACAATGATATAGAGCACAATGAGCTATATGTCTGCATACTGAGAGAGACTGGTCATGATATACAATGATATGAAGCACACTGAGCTATATGTCTGCATACTGAGAGAGACTGGTCATGATATACAATGATATAGAGCACACAGACCTATATGTCTGCATACTGAGAGAGACTGGTCATGATATACAATGATATAGAGCACACAGACCTATATGTCTACAAACTGAGAGAGACTGGTCATGATATACAATGATATAGAGCACACTGAGCTATACGTCTGCATACTGAGAGAGACTGGTCATGATCGATATACAATGATATGGAGTACACAGAGCTATATGTCTACATACTGCATGGGAGAGGCTGGTCATGATATACAATGATATGGAGTATAACACATGACTAACTTCACCTGAAGTGCATGTTCTCAGCCCACACTAACACTTCTCAATAGGAGCCTTTTGACCCTTGGCAGCCAGTGACATGATTGTTGTAGATTTCAATCTATCACGCTTTGGTACGTTGAGTCCGCGTTTTAGTGACTCACATAAATAGCAAAAGGATCAGGTCATAAATAACATACATTATTCATACTCTAAAGGCACCAATTGAAAGTTTAAAAAAAGAACTTTATTTGGACATTAATCATATTAATTTCTTTGAATGAAAGTTTTCAATTTAGTTGCATACCTTCAGATATGTAGTTCTGCTGCAAATCAGGACTAAAGTGGACAGTCTGTGCCCAAACCTTTCAGTCTACATGGTCTGCTAGGCTGAACTTGTCTTCCAGCACCATTTTTCAAAGTTTGTCCAATTTATTGGCTTTCATGATATCACATATACTTCATTTAGAAGGGCCTTGATGTCGTAAATCCATTAAACACAAATTTCTATGAAAAAAAAATCTACATTGAACATGAAAATGGAGAATATCCTGCAAAATATATACTTATGTATTGCCCTTCAACTGGAATATGTTGAAACTGAGGTGATGATATGATGAAAATACCAACACTAGTAGGTGTGTTTGGCACTAATGCTTGTCGTAAGAGGCGACTAACGGGATCGGGTGGTCAGGCTCGCTGACTTGGTTGATGCATGTCATCGCATCCCCATTGCGTGGATCGATGCTCATGATGTCAATCACTGGATTGTCTGGTCCAGACTTGTCATATAGCTGGAATATTGCCGAGTGCTGCGTTAAACAACAGTGGAACGAAATAAATCGTGCTCCAAAAGTTAAGTGTTATTCTTGTGTACATTGATTATTTCTATGATTAGAAACAGATATTTGGTGCAAAATAGAAGCACAATAAAAACTAAACAACTCTATGTGGTGTTAATTTCTTATACATTTATTTATCGTTTTTATTTATTTTGTCTATCCATCTACATTGTACCAATTTATTTATTTAGTTTACATTTACTTTTGTATATTAACATATACATTGACTCATTTAAGTATGTTTATATGTATTTATCTATTCAATTACTTAGTTTTCTAATTCATCATTTGCTATCAACACCTAGTCTCGTTGCACGGATTATCCAAATGCATTGAAATGTAAATCATGCATTATAATGTTAATAAAAAGATTCTGGAAAAAAACATGTATATCTTTTCATTTTCTAAATAACTTTCTGTCTGCTGCTACTTTGAACAGCTAACAAATTCTTGTCAGTGTCAAACACTGTCAGAGTTGGCTTTTGAAACATGGAAATTTACTCCCTTTTGTAATTAGTTGGTTGCAAATTGTTTTAATTAGATATTTAAAGACATGTTTTTTGTAAATGTATATTTTATCCTAGTCAGTGATTGATGACTGCAGCACATGAATATGTTTGAATAATATAAATATGTAGCTCAGAGGTTGTACAGCTGAATGTGAGCATGCTGTAACATTATCCTCATCTACATCATCATCAACAACAACAATAACAACAACAATAACAATAATAATAATAATTGTAGCAACTGATATGAAAACAAGACAAAGTTTTCCATTTCCCGGTAACCATACAGCCTATGTTCTGAAGTACCTGTTTCGAGGTTGTTGTGTAATCCGGCACCCATGGGGCTTTGGCCATGAGAAGGGTGGTGGCATGCATGGGCCGGGCGCCCCACCCCCTCTTGAATGGAGCTGACAGCACTTGTTGCCTCTCTCTGTACGAGCCATGTGCAACGATAGGAAAATAACACCCATCTTCTGTCAACAACGTTGTGGCACTCTTGCCCTGGCCAAAGTTAACCCTTGGCTCAAACAAGGCCTCGGTCGACATGTTAGCTGTTAATGATATTTCCTCTGTAAATCTACATAATTATCATTTAAAGAAATCCTGGTGAAGTTGACAGCAGTAAAAGCTTGACACACTTCCGTTTGTGGTCATGTAAACAGTGGCGACGCGGGATAATGCACGCGATCGTGTCACTCCTTTTGACGCTATGATATTGATCCGAAATAAAATAGTTCTCTATTTTGTATTTACTATTAGGCAAATAGTGTTCATATTTACGCATTTAAACACTTTAATGGTTACATGCTATTACACGTAGCATGTTGTAGGAAATGTAATAATAATAGACATGTCAATAGATACTTTGAACTGGTGACAGTTGTCAAGGAGACAGTAGTCATCGAAAAGTTGTGAATCGGGTCATTCCGGAAGCTCTCGGAAGTTGCCGAACCGTCGTCTGCATGCGCAATGATACGACAGTACATAACAGTAAACAAAGGTTGGAGGTTGGTGAAATATTTGACAACAGACAGGATAGATTCACCAAGAAAGTGATGTTGGGGTATAATTCTTTATCCCAATCGAAACCAATCCCATTAAAAATGTACCCACCCCATCAAACAAATTAAATTATATACAAAGAGAGGTGTTCGAAAGAAGTTAAAAGAAGACATACAATTAATGTCATAATTTAATTTAACTTTATATGAATAATTATTGTGCTACGATATATGGTTAGTATTTTATCCCATTCCTATTTTTGTATCAACAAACGTAGATAATACTTATGTTACTGTTATTTTGAAAAGAAATGCACCTGTTTTCTTACCTGGGCAGTAAATCGGTAGATGGAGCGGTTATTTTTTAATTAGGATTATCTGGTATCAATACTTTAATTCACTGTCAAATGAAAAAAAACTCCCTGATTTTATGATGTCCATTCATTAAACTGTGACATCACAAATAATTATGTATCTAGTTAATTTTCCCATAGGTATTTGTTTTATCACAACTTATTTTGTAAATAGAAGATTGTTTTAAAAGAACAATGTTATTGATATTATAAAGTGATTATTGATATCTTAATAAAGATAAAGGGGCACACAGAAAACCTCCATATTCATAAGAAATTTATGCCAAAAGTAATAAACAAGGAAAAGTTAGTAAAACGGCACGTCATACAGACGTATGCGCTATATAATATACATGTATATGCATCTTCACGCGGCAAAGGTTCTAACAAATTTGGAAATTTGACTTTTAATAAAACACACCTCCGAGGTTTTGGTTGAAAATGTAAAACCGCTAGCAAAGGAAAAACCCGAAGAGGCGTGTTTTATCCAACTTATGAACCGTCTAAATGCAAGAAATACCAGAAACAAATATAAGAAAATATCGACATACGGCGGTATAAAAGGAATTCGCCCAAAGCTTGCGAGATAAAAAACACGTGCAGCACGGACTAGCTGGAGCAATGGCATGATAAACTGAACAACTTCCCATCACCTGCCCCGGTAGTGCTGAGTGGGAAAACAGTGGGTTACAAAGCTTAACACGATATGTGAGGTTGCAAGTTCGATTCACGTCATGGAACTTTCATGTTAAAAAAGAATTGTGACTTTTAACCAATCATCAAACACAATTGTATCCACATCAAGAGGAAAGTTTATAAACATCAACTGTAAAAGCTAGGTATTACAGTTGTAATGTATCCGAATAACGGACATGAAGTAGTAACATTATAGTAACCCGACATCATATGTTACTACTTCATGTCCGTTATTCAGTTATGGCCTGATGAGACTCGTACGTGGTACGAGTTGAAAGCGCTAGTCTATTAAAACTGTGGTCAATCTTACTCCACTTATTTAATTATTACTATATATATATAATTAAATAAGTGGAGTAAGATTGACCACAGTTTTAATAGACTAGCGCTTTCAACTCGTACCACGTACGAGTCACATCAGGCCATATATATATATATATATATCCAGGGGCGGTCGGGTAGCCTAGTGGTTAAAGCGTTTGCTCGTCACGCCGAAGACCCGGGTTCGATTCCCGACATGGGTACAATGTGTGAAGCTCATTTCCGGTGTCCCCCGCCGTGATATTGCTGGAATATTGCTAAAAGCGGCGTAAAACCATACTCACTCACTCACTCACTATATATATCCATGGTATAAAGACACCAGTAACATAATGATAATGCGTTCTTTACAGTGTACGTTCAGCTGAAAGAATGCAAATTATGTTTTGTTTGTTTGTTGTTTCACGCCGCACTCAGCAATATTCCAGCTATATGACAGCGGTCTGTAAATAACCGAGTCTGGACCAGACAATCCAGTGATTTACATCATGAGCATCGATCCATGCAATTGGAATACGATGACATGCATCAACCAAGTCAGCGAGTCTGATCAGCCGATACCGTTAGTCACCTCTTACGACAAGCATAGTCGCCTTTTATAGGAAGCGTGGGTTGCTGAAGACCTAGTCTACTCCGGATCTTCACGGGTCTGCAAATACATGTAATAACACAGATGAGTATGTGCGAATCTTGTTTAATGCGGCTGTAACTAATCATGCCGCGATCAGCCCTGACTATCCAGTGACTAAACTCTTGAACTACTGTCCCCGCCCCTAGGGCAAATGGTAGTAAGTGAGTGAGTGAGTGAGTGAGTAAATAGTTCAGCTTTATCACGGCGACGACCTGTAGATAACCGATCCTGACCACCCAATGTGTAATAATCTCTCTTATATCTAAAATAGATAGAAATGGGGCTTAACGTCGCGTCGCACTTATATAGCGATGTGCATGCATGTGTGTGTTCGGCTGCTTATGCTAATCCGGACTAATGCGAGTCGCGAGTTCGAGTCCGACGGATTCTCATTAAAAACTGGCTACTTGTCCTAGTGACATGTGACCTACGACAGACTTGAAGTGCTAAATTATATAGGTATTCTATCACTCTACAGGCCAAGATCATACCATGAAATATAAATATCCAAACATGAATTACCTTCTCGACTTCAGCCGTTATGATAGGATGTTCACCTGGCACATCATGCATGGGAGCATCTGTACTCATTGTATACAGCGAGGGGGGACTGGGAACCTTGTCTAGCCATGAACCCCCATCATGCCCATCACGGGCTTGTCAAATATATCCTCCGTGGTCTAGTGGTACAGCGTCCGCCAGGGAAGCGGAAGGTCAGGGGTTCGATCCCCAACCGCGTCATACCAAAATACGTACACATATCGGTCTCTCAGCAGGTCTAGAACATCCTGGATACCATATCTGGACAGACACCCAGTGAAGGAGTCCATGCACTCAGGGCACAATGACACAATGACACAAGTCGTTGAGCAACATATATGCTTGTTAGGTGGCAAACGCGTCCGTCATTTGATGAGTGAGGGATTAAGTATAGTTTTAAGCCGCTGATAATGACTCCATACTGAGGTGCTCCAATTCTTGAATAGATTAACAAGAAAATAATAGTTCTAAACCATTTTATTATTTCATTCTCAAGGTAAACGAAGACCCTGCAAGTGACCCTGCATAAGCGAATACTTCTAAATAATTTTGCCATAGATGTCCTGTGCCGAACCGGGAAATAGCCAGAGAAATGCTCAAATAGCCCAGTGAGGGGGACACAAGCGGAGGCAGTATATATGTACAATACACCCAATCGCATCATTTAACAGGGAACTATACAATTGCATCTTAACACCTTCACAAAAGATTGAACAAACTTTGATTATAATGCAATTTGCCAAATCGCAAAATGAAAATTCCAATTCAGGTATGGAACCTATGAGAACAGTCAGCAATGGCCAAGGCATATTACACTCAGATTATCATCCTTTATGATGTCCTCAGAAAACAGCAGCAGGTGACATGATGGTCGTCAAAGATAGTTGTCAAATATGATCATCAAAGAAGGACGTCAAAGATGGTTGTCAAAGACGGTTGTCAAAGAAGGTCGTCAAAGATGGTTATCAAAGACGGTTGTCAAAGAAGGTCGTCAAAGATGGTTGTCAAAGACGGTTGTCAAAGAAGGTCGTCAAAGATGGTTATCAAAGACGGTTGTCAAAGACGGTCGGCAAAGATGGTCGTCAAAGATGGTTGTCAAAGATGGCCGCCTCGGGCGGAATGAGTGTAAATTGGACTAGGGGTGACTGTCTTCTCCTCCACGACAGTTTCTTAGACCACAAGCAAGAAATCAATTGCCCCCTCCTCCATATTATCGACGTGGACATAGATCCCGTCCGTGTCTGGAACCAAAGAAATAGTGATTAGGGGTTAAAAAGCACGAAGTTCTATTATTCTCACTTCACGAATACTGCTTGGATATCCTATCACTTTTCATGCGAATGGATAACAACCATTGTGACAGTTTACAAATGTTAACTGTGAAATAAGCCCCGTGTGCAAATTCCGTTAAGATTTGTTGATCATGGCATTAAGAAAATAAAGCGACAAAACCCTTTCAATATCCAATAGAATTCTCCGTGTAAAGTAACACCAAAGATTCTGAGACGTCATATTGTGCCTGACCACATCAGAGGACAAAGAAATCAATTGCCTCTATAACAACTTTAAAGTAATAGCTTTTCTTTAAGTAAAACTTTTAACAAAACAATAAGCAATGTGCCTTTCTTCTGCTGACGCCATAACAGGCAGCACAATCATGAGTGACGTCACTTCAGACTGATTACAACTGCATTTCATTATTTACCATTGACGCAGATTGTTTCTTGGAAATGTCCTCAATTTCAAACTGCTGCAAATATTTCTTCACATTTGTTTTGACGTCGTGTCATAGATAAACAGATAATAACAGTTACATCCTGAAATATGGTCTCCGAGTTACAAATAACGATTCATCCAACTTTAATATAAGTTTCAGTCTTCCAAGAGATAATTTCATCAGGCTGTGTTTATAGTCTTCCTTGTGACGGGTGCCACCGGTAGGGCAGGATACTCTCACTTATTCACGAACACCTGGTATCATAACTATTGATAGTAATTCATAAACACATACTTATGATATGGTCGAGAATCGCACAACCGGCTCAGCTTTTGGTAGATAAAATTATGTTTCATGGATATGGAAAGGGTTTTGTCGCTTCTATTTACGAGTAATGATAAATTGAATTATCACACTAAAACCAATCTCATTGTTAACAACCCTCGTGGTGGTTAAAGATTAAAGTCAATAAGTTGTGCTCACTCGTTTGTCGGGTCCAAACTCAATTACAGGCCGCCATCATACAGCTGGAAGTTTACAGAGTGAGGTGTTAAACAACAGCGGAATCTAGGATTCAATCCCCTGGACAGTGGATCCTGAAACGTCTGAGAGTCATCAGCTAATCAGCTAATCATACCAGCTAATCACATGTTGTGATACACACGTATGTTATACAGACTGAGCTCTGAGTGACTCAAATTGCAGACTTTTAGCAATTATTATTAGCACGGGTATGGTGCTTCCCTAAATAGCATAGATACTGTATAAGTGCTCGTTGTAAATCATAAACTGACGGCCAAAAGAAACGTTACCAACATTAACTGATTTGCCACTTTGATACAAAGATGCCAACCTGTTCAAAAACAGTAAAGAACACATCTCACGAATACAGCCTTCATGTTCTCTGTCGTTCTTTGCACGTGGTTTGCGGATTTGGGGAGATATTGGTGTTTTTCAGCAATTTTTTAAAACATTCTTTCCCAAATTATCGTGCAATTTCCGGGTATAAATTACGCACGGATCTGTTCCCTGTCATTGGTTGCGATGATTAACACCAACGAACATGCCAAGACTGACCGCTGTCCAGAGGGAGAGAGCCATAGGTATGTTGCAGATGGGAGCAACACAGAGAGCGGTTGCCATTAACATGAACTGCGCCAAGGTGACCATTACCAGACTGGTCGCACGTCTCCGACAGACTGGCAGAACCGCAGACAGACCAAGGAGTGGCAGACCAAAGGTCACGACCCCACAGTATGACCGCTATTTACGGGTACTTCATCTGAGGAACAGATTTCTTACTGTGACGTCATCAGCAGCCAACAGCTTAGGACATCCGGTCAGCAGACAAACAGTGACCAGACGACTACGACATTATCGCCCTTTCAAGGGGATGACCTTGACCCGTCAACATCGACGTGCCAGATTGACGTGGTGCAGGCAAACTCAGCGATGGCAACAAAGGGAATGACGGCGAGTGCTGTTTAGTGACGAGAGCAGTTTCCACCTCTTCAAACCTGATGGGCGGACGCGAGTTTATCGACGACGTGGTGAACGTACGGCTCCTTGTTGTGTCCAGGAGGTGGAACCTTACGGGGGCGGAAGTGTGATGGTCTGGGGCGGCATTTGCGGGGACGAGAAGACGGAACTTGTCATCATCGAAGGCAATCTGACAGCATATAGCTACATTGACAATATCTTATGGCCAGTGGTTCTTCCTTTCATCCAGCGTCAACAACGGACGGTGTTCCAACAAGATAACGCCACACCCCATAAAGCCCGTATTATTAGAGACTTCCTCAACGCCAACAACGTGACTGTCCTGCCGTGGCCAGCTCGATCACCAGATCTGTCACCCATAGAACATCTCTGGGACCAGCTGGGGCGGTGTCTTCGGAAACGTCAACATCCTCCCTTCACGAGACAAGCGTTGATCGTTGCCCTCCGTGAGGAATGGGATCGGATACCTGCAGTCGATGTGAGGACGCTTGTCTACTCAGTTCAACGCCGCATTCGAAGATGCATTGCCGCTCATGGAGGTCATATCCCGTATTGAACGGTCTGGGCCGTCGTCATCTTAAAGTTGTAACCAATGTTGTTGATCGAATACTGGACGAATGACCCCTTGTCAAGGACTTTGTTGTTGAATTAGTAAATTCGCAATTTACTGCTCTGAATGATGAATTTCTACAATACAATTGTTATTGCTGCTTCAAATTGTGTTGGTCATATTTTACCCTAGAAATATCGTTGGTAACGTTTTTTTTGGCCGTCAGTTTATTTTAGGAAAGGAAAAAAGTTTTATTTTATTTTTTACATATTCGTTTGACAGGACAAACAGACACAGGACCATCTACGTGTTCTCAACAAAACCAACACAGTCATGCAAGTCAAAGGTTCTACAGAACATAGTTTCGAAACCTCGCAAAAGTCTACCTAATATTATGTTCTACTACTGTTTTTACTTTTACGACAAATGACTTGTATTAACTTGCCATAAACTGTAAAACATAATACCCCTTGGGGGAAAACAACACATCTAATCTGATAATTGTTGAATATGATAATTGACCAAATATTTTTTTTTCAATTATCTAAAAGACATAGCCTTGATCAAAATATAATATAAACTACATAAAGGTTCAATTTCCTCCACGCAAAGACAGCAAAGACCTTCAGTTATGACCTCGATGTTCATGAAGAGAGCATGTACAAGAAAACTGACGCAATCGTGTTCAAAATAGTTTGAATAACTTGAATAATATTTACCCTGGTGGACATGATAATTCAGAATATATGTGATAAAATACTGTTAAGTATGTTGAACAGTGTTAATAATTAGCTTAGCCACGAGGAGAATCACACATATAAATTTAAATTCAACAAAATATGTTTACAGTTTATGAAATATCTTGAAAGATACAAGAAAGTACGATGTAGAAATACAGTACACACGATAACATATTTAAGTCTGGTTGGCAAGTAAATGAAGTATCTAGATATTGTATGATAACCAGTAAGACTCGCATTGAGACAATTCAATGTCCATGCATGCTTGTCTGGTGATATTCATGTTGACGATTATTATGATTCGACTTTAGTCGCACCTGCTTGTTAAACAACTCAGCAAACCGATTTAGTCAAAAACCGTCAGTAGATTTTGTTAGCAACGTCTTCATATAATACAGTGGACATTTCTCTCTAAGAGTGATTCGTTAATCCTAAATTTGTTGGCGAGATCGATTTCACAGGGAACAATGTCATCCTCTCAGGGTTTCACTGTGCAAACTTGTACACGTGTATCCCACTCTGCCACTGTGCAACATACAGCAGTCAACGATGAAGACAGAGTCCAAAGGGCTCATCCATGCCCTGTTTTGCCGTCAACATGTCCCTCACATACTTCCCGTTCTCTATCAATAAGACAACTTTGTTGGCTCCCCTATCCGCCACCAGTATGTGGCCTGTGCTGGTTCTCGCCATTCCTCTGTTTTCCTGGAAGGTCTTCTGTCCAAGAGTGCTTGTGAAGTCCATATCTCCATTGGCCGTCAAGCCTGTCACGGCCTCAAGGTCAAAATGTGAGATTAACAAACCTCCAGTCTCTGTTGTGACGATACATTCCAAACATGCACCAGCAGTGTTTGTTAGTGTTTTCAGTAGGTGCCCAGAATATCAACACAAGTAGATTCCGAACAGCCAGCTGCAAATGTGGAGTTGTTCAAATACGTAAGACCATGGTATACTTTTGGAGTTTGAATGTTTGAAATAATATGTAAATCAGGCGTTATGTTGACAGTAATAATTTCTCTTGAATTGGGAACAGAAACAGCAACCATGTTCTCCCTCATTTTCGTAACTGCCCAGGGATAGTTGTCAGTGGATAGAGTACAGTGCTGCATAGTGTTATTTCTTGAATAATATGATTTGATTTTGTTCTCAATGCGACAGGAAACAACACATGTTGTTCCATTCACCTCCAGTACAACAATGTCAACCCCACCGGAGTTTCCTATGGTCTTACATAAAACAAGGGATGACTGTGGATCAAAGCTTTGCTGCACAGCCAAATTAGTTTCATCCAAGACAGTACTGAGTTTATCCAAATCTGCATTCAGCATCATAAAGGGACGCAACTTCGCCTGGGACAATCCAACACGTGCCTCCTCGGTCTGGACGTCCGTCTCAATCTCCCCTGACTGACAGGCCTGGTACACCTCATACGTGTCCATGACACTCTCAGTCTCCAGGGCTCTCTGTATGAACTGTAGCCGCTGCTGGTACCTCTGTACCGCCATCTCCGCCGTCTTGATGCAGCTCTGCAGCTTCTCCGTCCTCTCATCAGTCCCTCCGTCCAGGACCTGCAGCAGGTCCACCTCCTTCTGTGTGATCAGGTCACGGGCCTCTTGGCAGTAGGTCTTAATCTCGCATTGCAACTCAGATTTATGCTGTTTGGTGTGGACAAGCAGAAGTTTGTTTTCATATATTTTAGAGTTTATTATCACATATCTGTTCTGTTAATCGTTTAGACTTATCTTTCAGTATTCTTTTCATTTCTGGACATTTTGATTCTCTATGGTTACCACCGCGTCACACTTTCTGTGGTACAGAATACAGCAGGAGTCACAGACTCCTTTCTCGCAATCGTTGCAGTATAAACTCCACATAATGTTTCCTGTGTTCTGTGCACTTGACCTTCCGCTTCATCTTCACCTTAACGTCGTTGGTAATGTCACGGACTTCATGATCATATGACATAGGCATCAATCCATGCATTTGGCTGCAGGCCTCACACTTAGAAATCTCACACTCTCAGCACCAGTGTTTGGCAGGAGTTGTTTCCCCTTTCCGTTCACACAGAGAACAGGTTGTAATGTCTGTAACTGAAATATAAAGACGGAATTAGTATTGCAATGTGAGAATAAGAAAGATGGTATCACCATCTGGTAAATACTGCCATGTTTTCTGTAGTTATATTTCCAACATACGAATTAAAAATATGTTAAACAAATGTTATCCCAAAATGTAGCTGAAGACAAATCAGGTCTCAATACAAAATTCCAGCGGCCCAAAGGATATCAAATGGTCGGCCATCATTGTTGATATACGACGTTACTGGTAGGAATGGCGTAACTATCGTCAAAGTATCACTACAAAGCCAACAGTGCACGACCACCTACCTGTTGTGTATAACCTTGCTTCAATCACGCGACTACACGATTCGAAGGTGAGTGAGGCAAGGGATGTCTTACTGAGTACTTCATTTCATCTCAAAGGATTACATGTATTTTCTTGTCAGTAGCTGTGATTCTGAAGATTTGGAAACAAAGCGATTTGAAACACAGGTCACTTGACACAATTATATTTTCTTGAATTATTGGCCAGTTCTTTATCGCCGTGTCATCTGTTCGGATTGGTATGTGTAGCCTATGATGATGTGATCAACTCGGTACCACCTGTAAGGACCCTCCGTGAGATGACTAGTACTGTTCTCCGGTGCCTGGGCTCATTGAAGCCCTATATACTCCCATGCTAAAGCAAAGGCTACTGTACAATATCAAGTAAAGTAAGTAACAACACGGGGTTGGGGTTGGGGTGAGGTGGGTTTGGGGGTTGTTAGATGCAAGCATATTTGGAGTTACAATCTCATTGAAATCAGTTCTTTCACACTGAGATAAAGTGAGTGAGTGAGTATGGTATTACGCCGCTTTTAGCAATATCACCATAAATGGGCTTCACACATTTTGCCCATGTGCGGAATCGAACCCGTGACGAGCCAACGCATTAACCACTAGGCTACTCCACCGCCCCACACAGCTTAAAGACTGGGAATGACAAATGAGCCGAGGATTGAGTGGTCCTCCTACGCCGGCACCTGATGATCTTACAAAACGACAGAACGTTTAAGCGTTGTTCATCATTTTCTTTCTTCTGAAAAAGCCACGAAGAAAAAATTACATATCATAGTGTATGTTCATTAATTTGGTCTGTACCGGCTCGTATATTGTGATATGAAGAGACGGCCCCAGCTTACCAGCTGACTTCAGACTTAAGACGATGACAGGCAAATCAGACAGCGAGATATGTTTTACGAGTAATGATAAATCTAATGATCACACTCAACCGATCCCATTGTTAACATGCCTTGTGGTGATTAAGGGTAGGCATGTGTCCCAGTAATTAACCCGTGCTGGTCTTACAAGGCGACTTAATGAGATCAGATGGTCAGACTCTGCGACGTGTTTAAAGAACCGTTTGCTGTGGCCGTTATGCTCTTATAATAAAAATAGAATCTGTCACTTCTCCACCTCAATATATATGCATGGCCAACAATTACATGTTATTCAGGTTAATATCAGGCGCCATTTTACTATTAACCCTCTATTGTAATACACCAATAATTCATCACTATCATTCATAATTATTGACATGACAAAGTTGATTTTTATCACATAAATAATGTTTAATTTTTAAAAGACATTATTTGATTTCACAAATTAGATTTTGGGATATAATCTCCAACACGGATGAAAGCTGACACCACATCAAACTGTACCTCTGTGTGGAACATTCATAGGGGTTTCTACACAAGGTCGCACGCGAACCGTTCACACAGGACAAGTTTACACATATGTATGTGCATATTCCATTGATGATTAAAGTTGCACACATGTGTAAACAGGTGCATACAAATGGGGTATTAGTCGCAGGATTCTAGTTTGCCAATAGCAAGGTTGTGCAAATACTGTGGTTCAGAATACATGGATTTCAAAATCCATATTTTGGTGACAGTGACATACGTAGATATCTGATTAAAGACGGAAATTAAGTTTTCCATATTCATATTCCACAACCCGAAAAATATTATAATGTATTTGGCAGTTTATGTGACAGTATCTTATTGTTTATAGTAGTACAAGCGAACTAGGAACCATTTCAATTGATAAAAACAAACAGTTTATGGTTTGGTAAACACAAAAATTAATCATCAAACACTCTGCCACAGGCTAGCAGGGAAGTAAAACTTCAAGACAAGGCCCTTTATCTTTTCAAGTGATTTGCATCGTAAGTCTTACTTTTCTAGGTTCGTCAGCAACACACCCGTACGTGCTCATGGGTTTCACCAAAATGGTAAACGTCTGAGACCGGCATCACTTCAAACTTTCTCCCCACTTCAAGTTGGCACACCGTGATTAACTGGAATGCTGTTCAAAGCGAGGATAACACAACTCACTCACTTTCTTACTCACGTGTACCTCAAGTCATTGCTCAAGCTACATGGAAACACACGAGGTGTACTAAGCCATTAACTTCGTTACAAGGTTTGTACCCATATACAAGACAGCTCTTGCAATAAAACTGTTTGAAGCCGAGAAATGTGGAACCTGAATGAACAGATAAACAGCGGGGGATATTGTGCTGGCATGATGTATACCATAGGTTATAAAATGCATAATATCATGCATAAAGATTATATACTATGCATAAACAAAAGTGACAAAAAGGAAAACTTTCCACAAGACTTCATGACAAGAGGGATGACTTTAACTTCCCAAGAGACAACTTTCCTTTTATGTCGTTCCATATGTTCCCTTGTTGTTGTGCTAGTGAACAATTGACTTGCCTTTGCATGTGTTTGTGATGGGTGCCACCGGTGGGGCAGGATACGATCACCTTTTCGCGAACATCTGATATTATCACGATTTGATAGTGATTAATAAAAACATGCTTATGATAAAGTCGGAATCGTGCAATGGGTCTCCCGCCGTGATATTGCAGCGTAAAACCATACTCACTCACTCACTCACTCTCTCACTCACTCACTCACTCACTCACTCACTCAATGGGCTCTTTAGCAGAGATCTCTGGACTATGGAACCAAGCCGCTTTGCTTGCTGGTGGGCATTTTGGCCCTGAGACATATCACTAACTTGTTAGAATATTTCCTAAAAATATTTATTTCTCGTTTGTTGTCTTATACTTTGTTTTCAGTTTTTTTCCCAATTGATTTTTTTCACGTTTTGACATAGATTGTCCGGATGAACGTAATTTTTAGAAAAGTTCTATCCAGGATATATCTTTCCTTGTTTCGCTTAGTTTTATTTGGAGCCGGTTTTTCTTTTGGTGATTTTGTTAAATCATGGATTTTGTTATGGTTCATTGTCTTTTGAAACTGTATGGAGATCCTCCAGTGTTGGAGCAGCAGCATGCACGCAACAGTTAATACCATGCAAAGAATACTCTGCATTGAGAGTGACAGAAGTAAAGTAATTTAATTTATTAGGATGATTCTGTGGAAATGATGGTTAAATTGTTTAATTGATCTCAGTTTTTCAATCGGGAAATTCCAGTTTTTATCATAAAATGACATAAACAAAATATACACCGGATCATCATTAAGGTTATTGATTTTGACTTTTATTGCGAGCGTTCAGTATTTCCTTGATGTGGGCATTCTGGAGTTTGTCCCTAACCTGCATCACCAAGTACGTATAGGCGTGACCTTCCACGAGATGGTCAATAACTCCTCCCCAAAATAAACTGACCGATCCTCTCTCTTCTTCCGTGCCACGTTTCAGATGAAGAATGTTGCATTTATCCTATAAAGTGAAAACTATGTCATATGTTCTGCCATTCTGTAGAGAAGTATGTAAAAGTGCAATAACCCATGACGGATCTCTTTGCTTTGACGTGGCGTAACATGAACGCGTTATTGACGCTTGTATTTGTACCTAATCACAAAGGAAACAAACCCATTTAAACACAACTAGCTCTTTCGAAATGTAAGTAACCCTTTAATACATGTGCATGCTGAGAATTGTGCTATGTCTGCTATTATTTGTTTAAATTTGTTATTAGTAATTCTCTTTGGTATATCTTCAAGGAAGTTTTCTCAAAATGTATGATGCAATCTATGTCTCAAGTCCGTGTTGTTAATTGTGGGATAGGCGATATCAGAAGTAGGCCTTGAACAACAAGGAAAGATAATATATTACGGAAGTAAGAAGTATCTGATGATTTCGGTGTAAGCCTTAAATGTCGAGAATGTTTTCAAAGATGGCCGATTTTCACTTTAAAAATTGCTTCACACTATTTGGTCAGACATTTTGATCTTAAAACATTCTGCATACAATGGAAATTTATTTGTCTGCAAATGATGTATAATACAATTGGCGTTAATTAAGCAATGTTACCTATGAACGACTACGTAGACGGAAATGGCGCTGAAGAAATGGACTTTATTAATATTACCAGACAACTGGGATAGTGTCCGAGAGTGTCGTTTAAGGGAGTAAGAAGTATCTTTCTTTGGCATAAGCTGTCAACTTACGTGATTTTCACAAGATGACATAATTTCATTTGAAATCTGCTGCTCAGTATTAGATCCGACATTTTGATTTTCACCAGCACCCGTGTAAAGGGAGGAACAATGCGGTGCACGCTGTTTGCTATAACGTAGATTGCGATGGAAGGAACCGGTCAAGGTCACGTCCGTGGCAAATCAACGTTTAGACAAAAAAAAATTGTCTTCTTCAGTGGGTGTTACATCACCAGATTGCGTCGCCACTGTGTGTGTGGCTGCTTGTACAAGTCAGGGCTGATGCCGATTTCATAGTGCTAGCAAGCTGAGATACTATGCAGCAGTTTAACATGAATACCCCACTCAGATTCAGTATACTATCTCCGAGCCGACATTTCCTTGTTGTAGCCTCTTAATGCTTAAGGCATGGTGACAATAGGTAACGCCGAGGTGAGGTGAATAAGGTTTAATCTCGCGTTCAAGATTATAACACTTATATAGCGACGTACATGCGTGTGTGTGTGTGTGTGTGTGTGTGTCTGCTTGTTCTAGTCCGGACTAATGCCGATTTTATAGTGCTAGCCCACTGAGATACAATGCCGCAGTTTAACATGAACACCCCACTCAGGCGGAGCGCAGTATACTGGCTCCGTACCGACAATTCCTTGTTTTATCCTGATAAAGCCGAGCGCCAGGTTGGGTAACAACAAGTACAATCTTTCAACGTCTCTTGGTATGACGCGGCCGGAGATCGAATCCCCGACCTTCCGCTCTCCGGGCAGGCGCTCTATCCACAACACATCGGAGACGGTCCTGAAGGATGGTAAGGTACACTACCAATACAGGACCTCTGTGATGCAAGAAGGGCCGACACAGGCCAACAAAACGGTTGCTATCCACATGAATCAGTTACATACTTCAGTGAGTGAGTGAATGGTGTTTAAGTCCAACCGAACATATTTGCCATAGATTGTGGCCTGTAACTAGTGGTTGATTGTGTGAACAACAACCCACGTATGCTGACAAACAATCCACAGGGTGACATTGGAATTGGTCGTCACTCGTGGTCGCCCATCCAAGTACTATCTATACCCAGTAGCCATGGTAACGATACATTCGGATCCATTCGGATCCACTCGAGTAATGGGTATTGGCTGTACAGGCACTATTCCTCTTGTTGTACCGTAAAGTTCCACCACACAGGTACGATGTAAACGTTATGTTTTCAGATTTGCAGGTGTTATTCCCAAGTCGATGCCCTGATCTACCGTAAACACTTTCTTCCTACGTGTAATCCAACAATCGTGAGGGATATTAAACGTCACCCTGACGTCATAATGACGTCAACTTAATATCCACATGGAGAGCACAATGCAGAGACACATCCTCTAAATACAATAAAGTAAAAAGTTTCTATTTGGAAATCACTTCATAACAATATACATATACACATATAAGAAAAACACTTCATTTGAATTAGTCGAAATATCTCTGCATTCAAATCCCCATGACCCGTTTGTGACAGCCCGTGTCAAGCCAGTGTCAGCACACGTGCCTTGTTTGTGACAGCCCGAATCAAGGCAATATCTGCACACGTGACCTGTTTGTGAAAGCCCTCATCAAGGCAGTGTCTTCACACGTGCCTGGTTTGTGAAAGCCCGCATCAAGGCAGTGTCTGCACACGTTTCTTGTTTGTGACAGCCCGAATCTATAGTAGCTGCACACGTGCCTTGTTTTTGAAAGACCGCATCAAGGCAGTGTCTGCACACGTTCCTTGTTTGTGAAAGCTCGTGTCAAGGCAGTGTCTGCACACGTTCCTTGTTTGTGACAGCCCTCATCCAGGCAGTGTCTTCACACGTACCTCGTTTGTGACAGCCCGTACCAAGCCAGTGTCTGCACACGTGCCTTGTTTGTGACAGCCCGAATCAAGGCAATATCTGCACACGTGCCTTGTTTGTGAAAGCTCTCATCAAGGCAGTGTCTTCACACGTGCCTTGTTTGTGAAAGCCCGCATCAAGGCAGTGTCTGCACACGTTCCTTGTTTGTGACAGCCCGAATCTGGAGTGTCAGCACACGGGCCTTGTTTGTGACAGCCCGAATCTATAGTAGCTGCACACGTGCCTTGTTTGTGAAAGCCCGCATCAAGGCAGTGTCTACACACGTTCCTTGTTTGTGAAAGCTCGTGTCAAGGCAGTGTCTTCACACGTGCCTCGTTTGTGACAGCCCGTATCAAGCCAGTGTCTGCACACGTGCCTTGTTTGTGACAGCCCGTATCAAGCCAGTGTCTGCACACGAGCCTTGTTTGTGACAGCCTGCATCAAGGCAATGTCTGCACACGTGCCTTGTTTGTGACAGCCCTTATCTATAGTGTCTGCACAAGTGCCTTGTTTGTGAAAGCCCGCATCAAGGCAGTGTCTTCACACGTTCCTTGTTTGTGACAGCCTGGGTCTAGACTGTGTCTGCACACGTGCCTTGTTTATGACAGCCTGCATCAAGGCAATGTCTTCACACGCGCCTTGTTTATGACAGCCTGCATCAAGGCAATGTCTGCACACGTGCCTTGTTTGTGACAGCCTGGGTCTAGACTGTGTCTGCACACGTGCTTTGTTTGTGAAAGCTCGTGTCAAGGCAGTGTCTGCACACGTGCCTCGTTTGTGACAGCCCGCATCAAACCAGTGTCTGCACACGTGCCTTTTTAGTGATAGCTCGTGTCTAGGCAGTGTCTTCACGCGTTCCTTGTTTGTGACAGCCTGGGTCTTGACTGTATCTGCACACGTGCCTCGTTTGTGACAGCCCTCATCAAACCAGTGCCTGCATACGTGCCTTGTTTGTGAAAGCCCGTGTCAAGGCAGTGTCTGCACACGTTCCTTGTTTCTGACAGCCCGCATCAAGGCAATGTCTGCACACGTGCCTTGTTTGTGAAATCCCGTGTCAAGGCAGTGTCTGGACACGTGCCGGTTTATGAAATCCCGTGTCAAGGCAGTGTCTGCACACGTGCCTCGTTTGTGACAGCCCGCATCAAGGCAATGTCTGCACACGTTCCTTGTTTGTGAAATCCCGTGTCAAGGCAGTGTCTGGACACGTGCCTGTTTGTGAAATCCCGTGTCAAGGCAGTGTCTGGACACGTGCCTGTTTGTGAAATCCCGTGTCAAGGCAATGTCTGGACACGTGCCTGTTTGTGAAATCCCGTGTCAAGGCAGTGTCTGGACACGGAATCTGTTTGTTATTGTCCCAATGAAACACCGTCTCACCGTCTCAACGAAACAAGATCTAGACACCCATTGTATATCAGGAAATGTATTTTTCTACTATCTGATAGAAACGTATTATTCTTTGTGTGCATGCTTTTGGTAAGGGTCTGGGGTGTGATGTCTGTCGCTCACGTTGCCATAACACATATACATATGCACACATGCACCTTTTATTACGTTGAATGTTACATTTGTGTTCTGTGGGGATAATAACTTACACTTAGCTTGCTTTGATCTTGTAAACAAAATGCAAACATTGCTGTGACTGTTTACATCGTGTAGAGAGACAGTCTGCAGATCCTCAGTATTTAGATCTACCATGAAATTAATAATAAGTAATGAATACTCCCCAGGGAGCTGGGAATGATTCCTGAGTGCACACTGATCCAGCTTTGAGCATGCATCTGAGTGTTGGGAAAATATGCGCAATATAAATGGCCTATTATTATTATCATTATTTATTATTATTATTATTTTTTTATCATTATAGTAGACCACTGGAGGTTGTGAAAAGGTCTACGTCATATGTTAAGATTACAATATGCTGGTCGGATCAAGCATCGGACTCTAGCAAATTCTTATTTGAATAATGTCCTGTCAGACGTTTTTATTTCATTGAGATCCTTTGAGAACATAGCTGACAAAATCGTTTTGTCCGAGAAATGCGTTTGGGGCTTTTCTTGTAAAATAGGATCAATTGCGTTGATTGGGTTAAAGGGCGCATTGTGTTCATCCCTTTACATACTCATGTTAATCACAAGAAGTTAAATGACGAAATAGTTCCATTGTTTGGACATTGACAATGTTTTCAAGCACTGGTTTGGCTGTTCTAAGCTCTGTCTGGTGTGGTGACCGTGGTACAGTTGTCATTTCCCCTGAAGCATGTTCCACAACCAGATAAAGTGCTCAGGCAGACACAGTGAAAAACAATATTACCATGTCAACTATTATAATCTAAAAGGGGCGGTGGGTTAGCCTTGTGGATAAAACATTCGCTCGTCACATCGAAGACACGGGTTCGATTCCCCGCATGGGTACAATGTGTGAAGCCCATTTCCGAAGTCCCCCGGGGTGGTGTTGCAGGAATAGTTAAGAAAATGGCATAAAAACAATACTCATTCATTCACTCACTCACTAACTATAATCTAAATGGCGTGATTGTTCCATTTCTGAAGATAAAAAGTTTTTGTTCTAGTTGTGACATCATGGCACCCCTGATACTAAAGTTGCTGGTTGATACAACAAGCACCTTGCAGAGACTAAGGACAGTTTGATCCAGTAGTGCCATCTCAAAGCCCAAGCAAGCACCAGATTTATGTCCTTGAAGGTCAATATGAAGCACTGCACCATCCGTGTCAATTTCCCGGACACCGAACCATTTCTTGGCTCTATTGCGAACATCCACTGAGTCACTTGCTATGAAGACACGACTAGCGTTTTCATATTTAGACAGAAACCTCCATAAGGAGTCTACTGAAGATAATGCGTTTATTTGAGAAGCGTCATTGGGTATGCTGGGATTTTTCCTCATTCGAATGTGAGCGCAGACTAAATCTCCTCCCTTAGGAACTCTGTTCATGAACCTGTTGATACGTTTCCCAAACTGAATAGACGGTGTCACCAGAAGGTGCCATATAGCTTGAAATACCTGGGCACGGTTTTTGGTTTTAAACTCTTTCGGAACAAGGCGACCATATCTGGGACTGTTCTTAATTCTGTTGATGATGTCTTGGTTTGTTCTCAAGAAGACAACATCGCTTGGAAACTTTAGGTTAAAGTCACTTTCAACGTCAACAACACCATTGCGGTTATTCATCCAATCCACATTCTCCCGACTCAGATCTTGAATGTCCTTCACCTTCACATTCCAGTTGACCATGTTTGGAATGTAGAACATCTTGATATCGCAAGGATAGGACATATTGATACCAAACTGTCGGCCTGTTACCTTAGCAAGCAGGTAGGCAGCTACTATGCCCCTCTGTCTGTCGCCCCAACCTCCACAGCGACTCTTCTTGTCGCAGAGGTAGATGAGGTACCGTCTGTTGGGTCCATAGGCGCGTTTAGTGTCATTCCTGTTGGACTTCGGTACCTTCTCTGTCGTTTTTTCTTTGTAATCAGTTCCCTTCACGACACGAGGTGCTTGTGGATTCTCTGCGGCCTTATGCTTCGTCTTCAATGGTTGTCCAGATCTGGCACCAGCAGCGAATACAAGGCTCTCCTTCCTGGCACTCATGTTTGAGTCAGCAGCTACATTCCAAGGACTGGAACCAATCAGTAAACAGTAAACAATGATATACACCAATGTAATATTCCACAGTAAACAATGATATACAGGTATAACATATCGCAAAAGGGGGCATGGGTGGCCAGTCGTCTAAAGCGCCGCAATTCCCTGTACAGAGTTGCGTCCCTTGGGCACGACAGTAACCATTGATTGTGGGATCGAATCCCGGTTCGCCCCGATTATGTTTCTAGGTTTGTCAGTACCATACCCGTGCTCGTTGGTTTCACCGAAGTGATAAACGTCTAAGACATCACTTTGGGCTTTCCTCCCACATTAAGCCGACACGCCGTGATATAACTGGAATACTGTTAAAAGCGAAAAACAAAACTCACCCACTCACTCACTCATATCGCAAAAATATTAATGCATTGGGAACAAAAGTAATGTCACCTTGCAATCTGATAACCATTCGCATTTGAACATACAAATAGTAAGAGGAGGTGAAATAGGGTTTAATAATCTGTTCAATTAATTCTGTGCGTGCGTGCGTGCGTGCGTGCGTGTTTAAGTTAGACACAGAATAGTGACTCCTAGCCGACCAGTCCTTGTTTCATTCCTTTCTTGAGCACCAGGCAGGGTAACAACAAGTACTAGCTTTTAACGTCTTTTGATATGGTGCCGCCAGGGGATCGAACGACCGACCTTCCGCTCTCTGGGCCGAAACGCTCTATCCACTAGACAACAGAACGTGTTTAATGGAAAGAGTGAGTGAGGTAGTTAGGTTCTTTCAGGCTTTGAGCATGTTTTTAGTTGTATCAGGACGTGTCAGCTTGTCACGGAAATGCAAGATTTAGACTTAAGGGAAACCCAAGAGCACAACTGTCAGGTATAGTACTGTCAGGTATAGTACTGAAAAACAAAGAATAATAAGGCAGATCTTGGATTCGAACCAACTATTAAAGGATTCTTGCGCGCCTAGACTCTGCGCAGAACAAAGCGACGCCTTAGACGCAGCTGTGCCAGGACTGGCGGGAAGAAATGAAGGAATTCACCGAAATATTGAAACAGAAAAGGTCTTAGTATATAGTTATCAATAACACTGAACTTCAGAAACATTATACACGCTTTTCATCCTCCGGTTATCTTCTTGGTACGTCACATAAAACAACACTTCCCTGCTTATGTCTCCCGTTATTTGATGAGCAATATCATTAAAGTCAGATCGAGTTCTCGCAGCCGCTAAACAAAGATCTGAGGAGATCCCATTACGGGTCACGTAAGAACCACCTTTCGCGAACTTTGCCCGACCACTGAAATGAATAACAAGAAGTCGACATCAGCGAATTAGAATGCAGCTTTATCGAGCTTTACGGCACGCGTTTCAACCTGGCGACTTCCATTTCAGACTACGTTTGAGAGATATGTTGACATAGTTCTCGATTATAATTTTGAAAACTGAACAAACGAACATTCTGGAATGTCCAATATATGGCTGAGATTGTTTGGCAGTGCTTAAATTCCCACCTACTGTGCAACGCCTCCTCCGTTCAAATGTTTATCCCACGGAAGCGAGAGATAGACGATAAGTTTGACGGAATCAGTCATACGGGCCGTAACTGTAGTTCGGAATACATAACATTTTCGAGGTTGCATGATTAAAAACACATTCCGACTGTCACTTTCATGATCTGGTAGGCGACGTTTACATTGGTCGGATGAAAGGTCGTTCTGACGTGACCCGTAATGGGATATCCTCAGATCTTTGTTTAGCGATAGAGAGAGCTAAGATCTGATTTTAATGAGATTGTTTGTTGAGGGTCCATCAGTTTATTTATTTTATAATATGCAAAATGAAAGCGTTGTGTCTATAAAATGTCAAATGTACTTATACATGGTGTGCGCCTGGTAGAATTGCGCTCGTTGAATACACCAGAAACCAATGATTGCTGGTTCGAATCCCGGTTCACCCCAATTATGTTTCTAGGATTGTCAGCACCATACCGTGCTCGTGGGTCATCACAGAGGAGAACGTCAGAGACCTGCAGCAATTCGGGCTCACATTTATTTCCTCACACATTCATCTGACACGCCGCGAAATACTGTTTAAAGCGGAGTTAAACCACCTCACTCATTCTTGTTTTGTGTGTATCTGTTGGTAGAAGACAACGTAGTGAGTAGCGGCTGTCAAAGGCAGTTTTGTTAAAAGTATAATTGTAAAATATAAGTGTTACCCCTTTGGTAAGAGTAACAGATGATATTCGAAACGTGTCAGCGAATGCGTAATACTGTGAGTAACCAGGGGAATAACATCTTTGCGCCATGGACCGCCTCCGTGGTGATGTGGTAGAGCGGAGGGTCAGGGGTTCGATTCCTAGGCGCGTCATACAAAAAGAGGTTAAAATATGGTACTTGTTGTTACCCTGCCTGGCGCTCGGCATCAAGGGGCTAAAACAAGGACTGGTCGGCTCGGAGTCAGTATACTGTGTCTGAGTGAGGTATTCATGTTAAACTGAGGTATGGTATCTCAGTGGGCTTGAACTATAACTCGGCATCAGTCCGGACTAGTACAAGCAGCCACACACACGTGCATGCACGTCGCACTATAAGTGCAACTTGGAAAAAGGTGAAACACCATTTCACCTCACCTCACCTTTGCGCCATGGGTCAATAGCATGATCTTGTTAAAGAACTTGGAGTCGGCGCCAAGTTGCCGTCAGGTTGACACAATTTGGACAAAAGTGTGCTGGCGTTTTCTTTAATATTAAGATTAAAATTAAAAAAAACAACCAATATGTTACGTCATAAATATGTCTTGAAAAGAGTACAGTGCTAAGTTAACTTAAAACAACCAACAGGAATGTGAATAGTGCCGTGCTTATACTTATCCCTCGTTGTATCGTGGCTCATACAAACAAGCTTTCACATTGGTAGTGTAAACAATGTCCTCTACAGTGAACCCCTGATAATCCGGACGTCAAATTTCGAATGAAATCCTAGTTGTAGTTGCCCCTCTGTATTACACAGATGTCCAGACAGTACTTGTCCGGAATGCATGGTGTCCGCACTAACGGGAGTTATGAAATATCGGGGTTTACGGACTATCGAGTTTCCGGACAAACGGTGATTTCGGACTATCGGGGTTTCACTGTATGAAACACATGGTACCTGAGTTCATAGGCTAGCAGGAATGGTCGGGATGATCCAGTGGTGAGGATGAAGAACCAGGCGACCACCAGGAAGATGGCTGCCAGTACACCGAGACGCATCCTCCTGAAAGAAGTCCACACAATTATATACCGGAATAGTTTCAGGAACCTGCTGCCCTGGTCCCTTTAGTAGTTTACTTAGTGGTTACTTGGTTTTGAGTTCCACTGCACAAGTATGGCACTTTACTATGGGTATACGCCCTATGAAGATACGGGAAAGAGAATAGGTCTTCAGCAACCCATGCTTGTGACCCGTGAAGATTAGGGTAGAATAGGTCTTCAGCAACCCATGCTTGTGACCCGTGTAGATTAGGGTAGAATAGGTCTTCAGCAACCCATGCTTGTGACCCGTGAAGATTAGGGTAGAATAGGTCTTCAGCAACCCATGCTTGTGACCCCTGAAGATCCGGGGTAGAATAGGTCTTCAGCAACCCATGCTTGTGACCCGTGAAGATTAGGGTAGAATAGGTCTTCAGCAACCCATGCTTGTGACCTGTGAAGATCCGGGGTAGAATAGGTCTTCAGCAACCTATGCTTGTGACCCCTGAAGATCCGGGTAGAATAGGTCTTCAGCAACCCATGCTTGTGACCTGTGAAGATCCGGGGTAGAATAGGTCTTCAGCAACCTATGCTTGTGACCCTTGAAGATCCGGGGTAGAATAGGTCTTCAGCAACCCATGCTTGCCATTAAAGGCGACTATGCTTGTCGTAATCGCCGACTAAGGAAATCGGGTTGTCAGACTGACTTAGTTGATGCATGTAACCGTAAGCCAAAGATCGCTGACATACAGATGGAATAAACAAAAAAACAACAACATAAAATCCCTTAAAACAACTAACCAACCAGCCATGGGTGTACCTCCCCATGTCTGTTATCATATCCCACTTGCGTAGATCGATGCTCATGATGTCGATCACTGGATTGTCTGATCTAGACTCGAATATTTACAGACCGTCGTCATATAGCTGGAGTATTGCTGAGTGCACCGTTAAAGAACAAACATACACACAAACAAAATCACTATCATCAAAGATACTTTTGCCAACGAGTATATATTTGATTATGATTGGATACTTAGGGTCACGTGGACACTGTTCAGATCAAATGAGACTTGATGCTTAAAGCTTGAAGATACCCACATGAATTCACATGATAGTTGAAACACAATAACAATCTTCATAAACAACAACAACAACATATGTATATACAGACCATTAACTCACCTGCTTCTTAAACTGCATCCCTGTCGACAGCAGTACGTCTTTGATAACCTCAAAGCGATCTGCATCCTCGCGACACAGAAACTTGCTTCAAAATCCTTCCGACACAATGAACACAATATCCAAGTAAATAAACAGGTTTACGACACTTCTCACACCCCAGCCAGTTGAACCTACGGCAGGCGACACGACAGATCAGTAGGCGACGGAGAAGCCCCTGCGTGGTGTACACACATACATCACCTACACAGCGTGGGCCGCTAAACACTGCGACGTATTTCTATTCTTCAACCAACCTGAACGCGACGACGCACTGGGTCAACGACACGCCTGTCGCTATAGGGTGTGGTCAAACCGCAGTCCTTTTGATAAGATTTGGAATGGGCTCACAACGGATCTCACGTTCTATGAACGTGTGCTAGACACGGTGACCAGTGCGATGGAGCATTGTGCATCTGCCTTGCTGGAGACAACACTGGTTGAATTTCAAGTTGAATCGCTTGACTGGTTTTCTACCAGCGAGCATGGGTGACTGATTTCTCGCAGTGTCGGATCAACACATATATATATTTTATATATTTTGAATATGATATATGTTATGTTCTGTCATATTAAATGTACAGAATTGGACATTGTTCCTGCTTTGTTGTAACACCTTGACGTATCGTAAGTACTATGACAAACCCATACCCAACTTCGGTACGCCGAGACTTTGTAAACACAAGGGACGTCACTCCGGCACTGCAACTACCCACTCGGGTACATTCGGCTCATACCGCCACCCATGTGTGAAACGAACGGGGTGTACTGCTTGTAGTCCCGCGGCGGTTATCTCCCTTGGTTTAGACAGCGCACAGCCAATCAACGGATTTAATGACATTTTGAGGTGAGGTGAGGCGAGGTCAGAAGACAAGGACTGATCCAGAATTTGAAAAATGGTGTTCCAAAGGTGTGGGGGTTGAGGTGTGTGTGTGTGTTCGCGCGCGTGTTTGTGTTTGTGCGTGTGTGTGTGGTGTTTCAGGACCCCTCTCGCGTTCCATAGTATTGTACTTATACAGATGTGGTGGTGAAATAGGGTTTAACGTGCTTCCAAGATTATTACACTTAAACAGCGACGTGCATGCACGTGTGTGTGTGGCTGCTTTTAATAGTCCCGACTGATGTCGATATACAGTGCTAGCTCACTGAGATACCATGCCGCAGTTTAACATGAATACCCCACTCAGACACAGTATACTGACTCAGAACCGACCAGGCCCTGTTTTAGCTCCTTAATGCCGAGCGCCAGGCAGGCAGAAATTCTAAAAAATACATGTGATATTAAAGCACAGGTGGTGATATATTGTGACAGTGTGACTCATGACTTTCCGACTTCCTTCATAGGCACTAGGCCTCTCCCCATTGAAGCGTGTATTAGGTAAAGAGGTGGTCTGACAAAATATTGAAATGTTTACTGTTTTGTAGCTTTACGTAAGAAGAGATTGTTGGACAAACTTATCTCTTGGTCTATGACTTAATAAACATATAATTTACAATGTTGTAATTCTCAATAATTTCTGGTCAAACTATACATGTCGTTTACCATAATCTGCACAGAACATCCAAAGTATCTGACAACTCCAGTATTAGGTTGGTTGGTTGGTTGGTTTGTTGTTTAACGCCGCACTCAGCAATATTCCAGCTATATGACGTCGGTCTGTAAATAATCGAGCCTGGACCAGGCATTCCAGTGATTAATGTCATGAGCATCGATCCACGCAATTGGGATCGATGACATGCATCAACCAAGTCAGCGAGCCTGACCAGCCGATCCCGTTAGTCGCCTTTTACGACAGGCATAGTCGCCTTTTACGGCAAGCATGGGTTGCTGAAGACCTATTCTACCCCGGATCTTCACGGGTATCCAGTATTAGGTCGATTTGTCCATCACAACCAATACTTAAAATGCAACCTTCTAAGTATAAGCGACAAAACCATATATATCCATGTTCATATGAAACCTCTGCTAAAAGTAGGGTCCATTGTACGATTCCGACTATATCATGAGCATTTTTGTATGTATCACTATCAAATAGTGATGATAACAGGTGTTCGCGAAATGGTGAGCGTGCCCTGCGATCATGTCGATGACAGCCATCATAAACACACGCAAAGGCAAGTCAGTTGTTCACCTAAAAAAAAATGGGAACAAAAGTCAAAATAGGGAATTGCATCGGACAACATTTCGATCACTGATGCGTGGAATTTGGAAATGTCCACATGTCTACCGTAAAACGTTTCAAAGCTTTACTGAGGCCTTGAAAGTTGTAACCGTGATCATTCAACTTTTGAGAAAGAGTCGTATGACACTCTTTGAAATCTTGATAGAAAGAGCATGCTCGACTGTACCTCCAAAGTTGTGAAATGTAAACACCAAAGGCAGAAGCTGCGGGAGTATTGTTCGACATAAAGGGAAAGTAGACTATTGCAAAGTTGAAGTCACCTCTCTTGTCTTAAAGTCACGTACGTGGAGAGTGTTTTGTCACTATGAATCTTTATGCATGGATCTAAATGTGAAACATTTGAGGCGGTCACACTGATCTGTATTTCTAGGTCAGCCATGATGGGTAAATCAGTGGACGGGAATTGGCTATTGGATGGTTATCGAACCATATTAGATCATGGATATACCCGAAACTAAAGTTAAACTCTTGGCCGAATTACCTTGTTTTCTCTTTGCCAATCCAGGCAGCAATTCCGATTCATATGCATAAAGAAACACATACACAAGAAGGGGAGTACACTTGGTGCCCATGGGGACGCCTACTTCTTGCCTAAAGGTCTTTCCCCAAATTGTAAAATAGGTGTTTTGCACAGTACAACAGTACATTGTTCTTTTTTAGAAGTCCCTACAGGTCACTGTGGTATAGTTCACCTAGAGTATTTTCACTTGTAGATACAATGCATAAACACACGAATTATACACAGTGAAAAACATTATTATCATGTCAACCATTAAATCTAAATGGCGTGATTGTTCCATTTCTGAAGATAAAAAGTTTTTGTTCTAGTTGTGACATCATGGCACCCCTGATACTAAAGTTGCTGGTTGATACTACAAGCACCTTGCAGAGACTAAGGACAGTTTGATCCAGTAGTGCCATCTCAAAGCCCAAGCAAGCACCAGATTTATGTCCTTGTCGGTCAATATGAAGCACTGCACCATCCGTGTCAATTTCCCGGACACCGAACCATTTCCTGGCACTATTTCGTACATCAAGAGAGTCACTTGCTATGAAGACACGACTGTAATTGTCATGCTCAGACAAAAATCTCCATAAGATATCTACAGACGATAACGAATTTATAGAAGCACCGTCATTTGAAATGGAAGGATTTTTCCAAATTCGGACGTGAGCACAAACTAAATCGCCGTTCTTTGGAATTCTCTTCATAAACCTGTCTAAATGATCTTCAAAATGAAAGGATTTCTTCATTAGAATGTGCCATATAGTTTGAAAGACTTGAGCACGGCTTCCGTCTTTAAACTGCTTTGGAACAAGGCGACCATATCTAGAACTCTTTTTTATTCTGTTGATGATATCGCGGTTTGTTTTTAGGAAGATGACATCACTAGGGTATTTCATGTTGAAGTCAATATCAACGTCGACAACGCCCTTGCGGTTATCCATCCAATCCACGATTTCCCAATTCAAACCACGAATGTCCTTCACCTTCACATACCAGTCGACCAAATTTGGGACATAGAATATTTTGATGTCACAAGGATAGGACATATTGATACCAAACTGTCGACCTGTTACTTCAGCAAGGAGATAGGCAGCTACTATTCCCTTCTGTCTGTCGCCCCAACCTCCACAAGAACGAATTTCGTCACACAGGTAGATGAGGTACCGTGGGTGTTGTCTTACGTTGGCGTTTGATGTATAACTGTCGGACGGTGTCATGTTCTCTTCAAGCTTGTCTTTGGTAGGTGTGTTCTTGTTCTTGCTATTATTTGTCTTGTCCTGGTCCTGCATAGCCCTAACGGGTGAGAAGGTGCCACCTTTATCGTGTGTGGAATTCTCCTTTGTTACACTGATGTCAGATGCAGCGACCTCCCTCGCGCTGGAAGAAATGTAATCTGTTTTAAAAATAGCGACAAAAACCTTTTCTATTATCATAATAATAATAATAATAAATAAATAAATACAGCGACAAAACCCTTTCCATATCCAAAAGAAATTTCTGCATAAAGCAGAGTCGATTGTATAATTCCGAATATATCATGAGCATGTGTGTATGAATCACTATCAAATAGTAATGATACCAGGTGTTCGCGAAAAGGTGAGCGTATCCTGCCCCACCGGTGGCAACCATCATGAACTCATGCAAAGGCAAGTCAGTTGTTCACCTGAAAAAAACATGGAAACATATGGTACAGGTCGAAATAGAGATTGCATCGGACATCATTTTTGTAACTGATGCGTAAAATTTGGAAATGTCCTCCACATATCTACCATAAAACCTTTTGAAAGCTTTACCGAGGCCCTGACTGTTGTAACCTTGATCAAACAGCTTCTGAGCAAGACCCATATGGCACGCTTGGAAATCTTGGTAGAAAGAGCATGCTCGATTGTACCTCCAAAGTTGTGAAACACCAAAGGCTGGAGCTGCTGGAATATTGCTCTCGACATGAAGGGAAAGTTGACATTTGAAAGTTGCAGTCATCCCTCTTGTCAAACAGTCTTGTGGGGAGTGTTTTGTCACTCTGAATCTCTATGCATAGATCTTAACGGGAAACAGACGAGGTTGTCTCACTGGTCTCCTGTATATCTAGTTCAGGTGAGTAAATCAGTGGAAGGGAATTGGCTATTTGATGGTTACTGAGCGGCATCCGATCACCGATATACCTGAAGCTTAAGATAAACTTCTTGGCCATATTACCTTGTTTTGACTTTGCCAATCCGAACAGAAATTCAGATTCATATGCATAAAGAAACAGAAACAATGAGGAAGTCGAGCATATTGTTATTAACAGCGCAGCTTCGTTAGTGTACAACAACCATGTCAGTCATAAAACCCGTGAAGATCCGGGGTAGAATTGATCTTCAACCCATGCTTGTCGTAAAATGCGACTATGCTTGTCGTAACGGGATCAGGTGGTCAGGCTCGCTGAATTGGTTGATGGATGTCATTGATTACATTTGCCTGGATCGATGCTCATGATGTAAATCACTGGATTGTCTGCTACAGGCTCGATTATTTACAGACCGCCGTCATATAGCTGGACTATTGCTGAGTGCAGCGTTAAACAACAAACAAAGACTCATGCATTGAGGTAATTAGTAACACATGGCGAGGAGATCCACTTTGCAGTACACTGCCCACTACCACAGACCACTAAAACTTCTGGATACCCTGCGTATGTGTTAACCCAGCCTTTGTAGACGCACAATGGCTTCAAGGTGGTATATCGCAAAGGTTGTGAATGATGTGAGACTTCAAGAATGCAAAGGGCACATAGGATTATGTTTTGTTAAATTGCACCTCAATGTGTAATCACATGACTCGTTATGACTATATTAAATTTTGAATTCAAGTTTAATCACGTGTTTTCGGAGAATGTGCATTTACACTAATGCCAACACTACGTGCAGTGCATAGCTGGTTTAAATTTTCAGTTTTTCAATAAATCTATATCATTGCATACTTTTAAGTCTGTCTGAATATATCGTAAAAAAATATCGGTCACTCTGAGCTAATTCTATTGAAACCCTTGTTTGCCGGCATCGAGGTGATAAAACCTTGAATCAAGGTAAACCTTCCCTTATCATTCCATGTTTCTTGGCCCCGTGAATATCCGGGTTAGAACTGGTCTTCAGCCATCCATGCTTATCTCCCCGTAAAGACCCGGGTTAGAACTGGTCTCCAGCAACCCATGCTTATCTCCCCGTAAAGATCCGGGTTAGAATTGGTCTCCAGCAACCCATGCTTGTCTCCCCGTAAAGATCCGGGTTAGAATTGGTCTCCAGCAACCCATGCTTCTCTCCCCGTAAAGATCCGGGTTAGAACTGGTCTCCAGCAACCCATGCTTATCTCCCCGTAAAGATCCGGGTTAGAACTGGTCTCCAGCAACCCATGCTTATCTCCCCGTAAAGATCCGGGTTAGAACTGATCTCCAGCAACCCATGCTTATCTCCCCGCAAAGATCCGGGTTATAAATTGGTCTTCAGCAACCCATGCTTGTCTCCCCGTAAAGATCCGGGTTATAAATTGGTCTTCAGCAACCCATGCTTGTCTTCCCGTAAAGATCCGGGTTATAAATTGGTCTTCAGCAACCCATGCTTATCTCCCCGTAAAGATCCGGGTTATAAATTGGTCTTCAGCAACCCATGCCTATCTCCCCGTATGATCCGGGATATGAATTGGTCTTCAGCAACCCATGCTTATCTCCCCGTAAAGATCCGGGATATAAATTGGTCTTCAGCAACCCATGCTTGTCTCCCCGTAAAGATCCGGGTTATAAATTGGTCTTCAGCAACCCATGCCTGTCTCCCCGTATGATCCGGGTTATAAATTGGTCTTCAGCAACCCATGCTTGTCTCCCCGTAAAGATCCGGGATATAAATTGGTCTTCAGCAACCCATGCTTGTCTCCCCGTAAAGATCCGGGTTAGCATTGGTCTTCGGACAAATCACGTAAGAGGCGATTAACGGGATCAAAGAGTTTGTTAAGTATCCCCGTTGACCAGACAGAGCACGGTGCAGGGATCAACATTCTCTTGTTAAGGGATATACAGCTGTTTCAAGTCGGAAGTGCGTCATGTGTATGTATTATTACAGGGCCATGTGGATCCTATATACACACTCTAGTTACCAAAATGTTTGTGACTCGGCGCGAACGTGTAACGTAATAGACGTGCATCTTATCTCGATCAGCCATCTTCATTCCTTCAACATGTTCATGTTCATCACATTCCATAGTGTCTACAGCAGAAAGAGAGCGCTACCAAAAGACCGACATCCTTTTGTATTAACAAATGTGTTTTTAGATTTGCAAGTGTTACTGAGGACTATTCAATTCAGGGAAATGTAATCTTTTTATCGAAAAGGTTGACATTTGATAATGCGGCTAAAACGGGCACCGAAATATGCAATGACACCAGCAAACACATAGCGTTTATCTCTTAATCTAATATTCCCCTCGACTGGCAACGAATCTTTAAACATAAAACGCCAACGCCAGATAATAACATCTGCTGAAACGGATTCCATGGGACGTGACAGGGGAACTAGTCGTCAAACGTATATGAATGAATCACTGAGTTGAAATAAATCGTGGAGATCGAACTATTTCTTCATGGGAATACGCTATGGGAGTGATACATCATGTCACGTGAAGCTCTGATGTTACACCAGTAGTCGACTCGAGAGTATCGCCAATTAAGTATTTGCAGAAAACAAGAACTCATCACACATGTTCCAACACAATGGATGTGTTTTGTAAGTCCCAGATCTTTGATCGAATATCCCCGTGGGCTTCTTGGTTGGAGTAAGACCCCAGCTACTGGTGGAACACCGCCAAGAAGCAACAAGGAGACGACTTCAGAAACTGCAGGGTGGTTTTATTCCCAACGTTGTCTTACCTGGACCACCTGAGACTGAGAGCTTGTCTGCGCTAGATGGGACCACGACAGGAACTGCCATGCCTGGACCACCTGAGACTGAGAGCTTGTCTGCGCTAGATGCAATCACGACAGGAACTGCTATCCCTGGACCACCTGAGACTGAGAGCTTGTCTGCACTAGATGCAATCACGACAGGAACTGCTATCCCTGGACCACCTGAGACTGAGAGCTTGTCTGCGCTAGATGCAATCACGACAGGAACTGCCATGCCTGGACCACCTGAGACTGAGAGCTTGTCTGCACTAGATGCAATCACGACAGGAACTGCCATGCCTGGACCACCTGCGACTGAGAGCTTGTCTGCACTAGATGCAATCACGACAGGAACTGCTATCCCTGGACCACCTGAGACTGAGAGCTTGTCTGCGCTAGATGCAATCACGGCAGGAACTGTCATGCCTGGACCACCTGAGACTGAGAGCTTGTCTGCACTAGATGCAATCACGACAGGAACTGCCAAGCCTTGTACTGTATACTTGTACATCCTTATAAAGCCCTATGCCATCAATCTAATTTATCTGCTGCTACATCCGCATTTGACAAATTCATAACTTTTAGGGCATACATCGTCCGATAAAATCTTTAGTAATCTCGACTACCCACATGTGCAGTAACGCTATCTCTATATTATAATATATGTACAATTATTAGTTGATCTCATCATGTCTTCACTTATTAGGAATATTGATTTTACTTGGCCATATGTTGGACGCAAAGTTACACTTTACACGTCATAAGAGACGACTTAGTGGATCGGAAGGCCGGACTCGCTAATTTGTTGATTGTGTGTCGACGTACCCCAACGGCTTTGGGCATTGCTCATCACTGGTCTGTTTGGTCCAGACTCTATTATTTCCAGGCCGCCGTGATGCAGCTGGAGTATTGCTGACTGCCACTTTAAACAAACAAACTAAGGGTGAATATGGCCGTACCTGAGCTCCGCAGTGAACACAACTGGCTGGGTCGGCCATGTCAGAAACAGCAGGAAGCACACAACCACACAGAGTAGGAGGGCAAAGAGCATGAATTTCAGCGGTTTCCTGAAATAGTTCAACACAAATAGTAACTTGTAACTTGATACGCAGGAAGTCCTGACATTTAACGATCTTGTCTAACTGGATGTTGACACATAGATGTTCCTGTTATAAAACTGTTAACATGTGCTAGATTTGTTCTATTGAAGTCGAGTTTATGTTCTGGATGTACCGTTATAAAATGAAAAAAAGCAATGAGATCCTTTCCACATTCATAACAAATCTCACGATACCAGGTGTTCATGAACAGGTCAGCGTATCCTGCCCCACAAATGGTACCCGTCACAAACACATGCACATGCATGTAAAGTCAAGCAAGTCCAATCTTGCTGATACAGTGGTGTGACCTTGAAGAGTAGGATGTATCATGGCGTGTCAGCTTAAATTGAGAGAAAAGCCCAGTGGAATGTAGAACGTAGAAGTTAACTAAGTGAACCTAACTAATTGAGACAATTCTTCAGAGAGAACTACTGTAGCTGAGTCAAACGTGACCCATGAGGTCATAGGAATGTACGTAATTACTGTAATATATACACATAAACGTTAAGGGGATCAGCTACTTTGGATTCAGCCGTTGCAGGAATAAAAACCCGTCTAAATCCTGAGCTGTGCAAACAAAGTGAATGAGTGAGTATTGTTTTAAGCCGCTTTTAGCAATATTCCTCCAATATCACGTTTGGGACACCGGAAAATGGGCTTCACGCATTGTACCCATGCGGGGAATCGAACCCGGGTCTTCGGCGTGACGTGTTAGATTAAGTAGTTGAAGTGTAACCTAATTACCATTATGGTCAGAGTATGGTTGATTCATGGGAAGTGTACCTGTCACATATATAGATATGTAAGCCAGCGATTGAGAGCATAGCATACGGCACGAAACACACAGTCAGTCAGGTCAGAATAGGTCAGTTGTAACCTCCCGATCCATAGCTTAGTCGATATAGATACGTCATGTTGGGTTTTTTATTATCCCGGGAGTAGAATCAACGAGCATCGAACATATTCGAGTCATGTCTTCTACTTAAACAGTGTTATGGTTGATCTTTAATTTCTCCATACTTTTGCATAATTGTCTAGATCTATAGGTTTAACGTGTTTGAAAAGCACGTTCTGTATGGCCTAGCGGCGGCCGTGTGGCCTAGTGGTTAAAGCGTTAGCTCGTCACGCCGAAGACCCGGGTTCGATTCTCGACATGGGTACAATGTGTGAAACCCATTTCTGGTGTTGTCCCCTGGAATATTGCTAATTGCGGCGTAAAACCATACTCACTCACTCTGGCCTATGGATTCCTGGCTCATAATCAAGTACAACAATGATAGTGTGACGTCATTATAATTGTTTGATCGAGTTCTCTAATCTTCCCGGAATCACCTACAGATAGTGAGAGTGTCAAAGTCACAGAGAAATGTCCCTATTCGCTCTCTGAATACTACAAAACTGTAATGGGGCATCAGTTCGTTCACAAGAATAACTGTCATCCATTGGGGGATATTTATTCGCTACATTTCATCCATTAGATACATTACCGATTCATTGTCTGAAAACAGACATTGTCTGGTCACTCACATAACAATGAACAATGAAGAGATCAATGCAAACGTAACTAAAATCACCTGAATAGACATCTGGCACTGAAGCTCAAGCGAAATGGGAACACAAAATGGTACTTACATCTTCCCCACAGAACGACATGAGTTAGTATACTATCTGACGAACAGCCCTAACACAACAGGAGAGCGAGGACGTATTTTGTTTGACTGCAATTACTTCCCGGTCCACTAAACACTCGCTAGCCTCCTTAAAATACACACTTCAACAAAAGAAACGCACGGGCAGAGTTTAAGTAAATTTATAGTACCAAATAAAGTCGATTTATTAATATCATAGATACAAATATGAAATTTTGGAGCTCGATAGTCACATGTTGTTGTACAAGGGCATTGAAATCTTTTCATTGTCATGTCGCATACCGCCACAAGGTTGCGCTGAACTTAGTATCTCGTGTGACCGCCCCGGGCAGCAATCACAGCTCTGCATCTTCTCGGCACTGACTGGATAAGTGTACGAATTCTGAACTGCGGAATTCTGCTAGTAACGCGTTGGCCAGTTGTGGGAATGTCTGCAGCGTGTTCTGACGTACATGTCGCTCGTGATCTGGTTATCTCGACGGCCAGGGCAAGCCTCTGACGTTGGCGTTATGAAGGTAGCATACCGTGACACGAACTGTGTGTGGTGGGGCGTTGTCCTGTTGAAACAGTTCCCTCTGGCGGTCAATGATTGGAAGTATATGAGGTTGAAGAATTTGAATTATGTAGCGATTTGCTGTCAAATTTCCCTTAACCACAACCAAGTCAGAACTCGTGGTGTAGGATATGGCCCCCCACACCATGTCACTACCGCCACCGAATTCGTCGAATTCACGTACACGATGTGGGGCAAAACGCTCATTTCGACGACGATAAACACGTTGTCTTCCATCTCGCCTGTGAAGAAGAAATCGTAGTTCATCGCTGAACCACACTCGTCTCCAGTTTCTCAAATTCCAAGGCTGTAAGGTATGGCACCAATGCAAGCGTCGCTGTCGATGGATCTGTTGCAAAACAGGGACGATAACTGCCCTTGTGGGTCGGATTCCAGCCTCGCGAAGATGGTTCCTGACATTCTGGTCCGATATCCTCCTTAAACCAAGGATGCGTCCTGCAGTCTCCGTAGCTGAGGCATTGCGATGACGTAGGTGGAACAGTCGAATGTAGCGATCCTGTGCAGGGGTGGTAACTCTTGGTCGGCCGGTTCTCGGACGGGCTGCAGTGGAATAGAACTGTGTGTATCGGTCCCAAAGGCGGTAAATGGTGCTGAGGTGGTGTACGTTGAGGTGGCGTGCAACAGAAAACTGCGATTCCCCTCTTTGGATGTTTCCTCCATGACATTTTTGAACAAGTGTGAAAACTATGCCGTTTAAGACATTGCAAATCGACAATGGCTGCGTTTTGACGCACCGTTTGCTGAATATCAGGCCACCAACATTTTCCAAAAACATATATCCAATTTATATACCGGATATTTTGTGTAGTCAGGTTCAGTGAACTACATACTACCTGTGCGATTTTTAAAAAAAAAATTTGGAAGAGTGTACGTACATTAGAAGCGTGATTTATTTCACCATAAAACATTGTTCTATCATGACGTCATTTCTGGAGAATCGATGACTTGATGACCCTCTGTTGTGCCCTTAAACCTATAATGGTCTTAAGTCTACAATGTTCATGAGTGGGCGGAGCTTATGTGACCACGTCACACTTTACACTGCGGACTGCACCTCACTTAAACACGGAAGTGCATCGGATTTCTGCCGACGTTTTGAGTGTATTACTTTCACAAACAAGCATCAGGCCTCAACAGCAGTTTGGTTCCATAGACACACGGCCACTTGGTGAGATGTTGTATACAGTTTACTAAACTTATTTGCTTTTTGTTGCAGCAAAACAATATTGGAAATAAGATCTAACATAATAAAAATCTGACTTCAATATATGTTTATGTTTTCAATTATTCTTCCACATATTATACATACTTCAGAAGGCTGCAGATGCAATGTAAGCTTAGAAACATGCTGAGAAGTAACATAGTCAAGGTGGATGTTAAGGATTTTGTATCGAGATTAGATATTTTTTTTCCAGCTACAGCTACAAAACGAGATATTTAAAACAAAATTAAAACTGAGAGCCTGATTAAAAAGAATAGAAAAACACCTTGCAGCAATATAATTTTTGTGGCAGGCACGTTTTTTTCCATCAATCTATCAAATGGTCCTTCTTTAGCTTGCCTAAAGTCATGATAATCCCTGAACAGTGACGTGTGTATGTCAATGGTGGACATAGCTTGGAATATACCTATAGCCACGCTTGTCGTGTGAGGCGACTACCGGTGGACAGGGTGGGCATACTTCGTGACTCGATTGATTGTGTGTTGTCATGTACCCCAATATAAATACGTGTAATCGAGACAGGGTCAGACAACGAGTGGTTTAAGTACGAACAACGTCCCACGTCAACTAGGTACTATGACTCTCAATCAACCAAATAACGAACCTGACAACCCGAGGCTCTACCCGATACGCGCCATTTACTGGTAACCGATTCTAAGCCGGGGTCGCCATCCGATAAAAGGAATATTCCCTGCATGCTCATCTTTGCTGTTTCTGATACTTGCAGTCAGTGTTGGCCTTCAAGAGCCCTCTTAGTGTTGGCCTAAGAGAACCCGCCTTTTAACAACTATAAATCCATACCGGGCGCTGTTGTTTACCACCGTACACCCCACCCACACCACCACACCCCACACCCCACCCACACCACCAGAACCACCCACACCCCCATAACCCCACATCCCACACCACCACACCACCACACCCCACCCACACCAACACACCCCACACCACCACACCCCACCCACACCACCACATCCCACACCCCACCCACACCACCACACCCCACACCACCAAACCCCACCCACACCACCACATCCCACACCCCACCCACACCACCACACCCCACACCACCAAACCCCACCCACACCACCACACCCCACACACCACCCACACCACCACACCCCACACCCCACACCCACACCACCACACCCCACCCACTCCACCACATCCCACACCCCACCCACACCACCACACCCCACACCCCACACCCCACCCACACCACCACATCTGTATTTCAGTTATATGAAAGTGGCCTGTAAATAATCAAATTTGGCCCCGGCAAAATAGTGATTGATATTATGAGCAAAGACTCAGGACGTCGGAGTACGTTGATCAAAACATGTATTGCTGGGGATCACTTATAAACAGAATCAGCTGCCTCCGTATTCTGGTGGATACATCGTCTGCAGAGAGGGTGATTGAGTAAGTGGATACATGTATGTTCAGCAATAGCATGCTTTGGGACACCAGAAATGGGCTTTAAACGTTGTACTTATGTGGGGAATCGAACCCGGGCCTTAGGCGCGACGAGCGAACCCTTTGACAACTAGGCTAACCCACCACCTCTAGACAGCGAAAGGTCAAAACTACGTTAAAAGATAGTGCCTGGCGATTGGCATTAAGTGGATAAAAGAAGGACTGTACATGGTACATATTCTCTTTTACGATTCGTGAAAGACTTCAGGTATTACCTTCACTCTCGCTCGGAAAATATAACAAGTCTGACACTCATTTAAAAAAATCACATATGTTCGTATAATAATCGCTATAAAAGTACCAATCATGACCGCTCTAAAATTAGTTATAAATAGTTCACAGTTTATAGGTTTTAAAGGTGTTATGCCACATCTGCACGGTTTGATTACCGTTATACACTGGTAACCAAATAATCATTAACAATCTTGGACTATGACCCCTCTATATTTGCTTATAAATTTGTATTTTCAACAGTCAAGAGGATTCCATTAATTGTCGATATTAAAGGCGCTTTAAGTGTCCATGATATGAGTAATAATATAGTAAAAGAATCTTAAAAAATTAGGAATATTCACCCATTGCATTCATATTCAGCGCACAAGTTCGAAATGTGATTTACAATCACCAGCCAAGAAGAAATCCTAATATTCTAGCCCTGGCTTACATGATGGTAACCTTGTCATTATTCCCTCATGTCATCCCGTTTGGTGTTGGTACTCTCGATCGGTCATGCCATGTCCCTTTACACTGTTCACTGCCACTCCCCCGGACATGTACCACCTCAGTTTGTATGGTAGTTTGAAGTGAAGGAATTGACATCCATAAATTATCTCTCCAGTATTTCAGTGCAGAGAAAAATAAATTAGTAACAGCTAGTAAGGACTCTAAAAAGAGAATACTGAAATAGCGTAAAGTGTCTGATGGTATTTCACAGTCATCATCCAAACACGGATCAAGAAGATTTATTTAATGTAAATACGCTGCGCTGCAAATAAATCACTGGCATGCAAATCATAAGTGTTTTATTATTAGTTTAAATCCCTTATACGTACTGAAAAATATTTTAAGTGAAGGTGCCTTTGGTGGCTATATTTCGCAACTTTGGAGTACAATAGAGTAACAAGATTTCGAAGAGTGTCATACCACTCTCGCTAACAAGTTGTTCGATCAAGGTAACTACATTCAAGTCGTCAGTAGAACCTTTAAAACGTTTCATGGTAGACATGTTGGGGATATTTTCTAAATTTGAAGCATCACTGACACGTATAATTATGTATACAGAGTAAATCTTACAACATGGACCTGTAGAAAGGATCTTGTGAAAAATCGGACCACTATCCACTTGACTGTTTGTTTTAATCAACAAACAGAACAAACGGCCAAGTTGTTCTTTAGACTAAAGCTTCTGCATGAACAACTGAGTTGGCAAAGAAGTATATTCAATTTGAATTTGAGAAATCAATATGACATTCTACAAGATCTGAGATCATTATTATAATACATGTATATACAAGGTCTATCTATTGTAAAAACAATATGTATACACTTACCATTTGTATAGATAATATTTCTACCTTACCCAGGTACCAGCAGTAGGTCTCAAAATGTCCAATTGGGAATTGTTTTACCCGAGCCCTGGCAAAAACTATTTAGATACACGCATAAAACGATCTGATCATGCATACACTGAAGTTGACTGAAGCTTTAATATTTACTCAATCATATAAAAATCAGAAGGAATGTGGATAGTCTGAAAGAAATGCGACCATTTAGCGACTTGTAGTGTAACCATGGAGTTTGATTGTTATTGTCATTAAACAAAATATCCCCTGACTAAACCAAGGTCCGGGTAGATGAGTACTGTGGGGACCCGGGTGCTACTCATGACCCACCCACTCGAGTGCCCGAGTTACCAATCCCAGTCCTAGGTATCATGTGAGTTAGAAATGTGAATATTTATCATTTAAGTCAACATATTTAAAGCAGTCAAATATTTCATGATGGGTTTTTTCATAGACCATATGGACAGACATTATTTTTGGAGACACACCTAACCTCGATCTTCGTGCAATAACCTCGATCTTCGTGCAATAACCTCGATCTTCGTGCAATAACCTCGATCTTCGCGCACATTGGTTGTTACAGTTATGACAGCAATGTCCAAGTTTATGTACAATTTCCAACTCAGATAAAAATGTATTTCGTTGAAACCATGTTTTCGCAATGCCATGAAAGAAACAAAAGCAGCACATACACTCTTAACAGAACGTTTACAAGTACAAAAATGTAAGTCCCGTTGCAAAGAGTAATGTCATTGGTTATTTTACGTGCACGTTACGTCTACATTTCACAGCTCTTTAGATACAATCGAGCATGCATTTCCTACGTATATGTCATAGAACGCATGGTAACATGGTTACAACATTCAAGGCCTCAGTAAAGCTTAAAAAATGTTTAATGGTAGACATGTGGAGGTCATTTCCTAATTTGACGCTATATTAAGAAAAAGTATGTGCGATGCAATTCACTATTTTGACTTGTACCATGTGTTCCCGTGTGTTTAAGTTGAACAATTGCCTATACGTATCATATAGCAGCTTGGGTTGTATACTCCCCAGGGAGCTGAGAATGAAAATCGAGTGCTCACTGATCCACTGACCGGGGTAATAATAGTGCAGCGCTATGAGCATCCACTCGGTGAATGGAATTATAAATGCACTTATTATTTATATACTCGAAATCGTACAATGGACTCTGCAGATATATATATATATATATATATATATATATATATATATATATATATATATATATATATATATATATATATATATATATATTCAGTGTGTGATAATGTATACAATTTTAGATGCACACCATATATGTGCTTGGGATTAATTGTTTTTCTTTTACTCAATTTTTCCTGAAAGAAACTGTTCACATTTAGTCAAGGGATAACAGGACTTGTTTTCTAAATACAGATATAAGGCTCTAAGGAGCAGTCTTATTGGCCATGTTTACCTTTACATAGCAGGGCGGTCGGGTAGCCTAGTGGTTAAAGCGTTCGCTCGTCACGCCGAAGACCCGGGTTCGATTCCCGACATGGGTACAATGTGTGAAGCCCATTTCTGGTGTCCCCCGCCGTGATATTGCTGGAATATTGCTAAAAGCGGCGTAAAACCATACTCACTCACTCACTCACTTTACATAGCAAACGGATGTTACAACTGGTTAAACGTTTGAGGCGGCCCTCACATACAGCAGTCTGGTGTTGACCACAGAGGCAAATCAACCATGGCAGCTGTACTGAAACTGTGTGTGGTCCTCATCTGTCTTAGACTGGTGGAGTCAATCCAGGGTGAGAGACAGGCTTAGTCCAGTTAGAGTCAGTAGGTTTTATTAATCATATTCTGAATTCATGAGGTATTGTGCGTAAAGTGTGATGACATGAATGGATTTTTTTTAAATATCGATGCCGTTAGTCGTATGATGGGTACGATAATGGCGATGACAGTGATGTGGACATGTTATATTTTGACGTACAGAAAGCCTATCTGACATGTTCATATGACCGTCGATTCCTTCAGATTGTACGAGACAACTTGAGTCAAAGATCATTCGTGTTCGTGTTTAAACTCTTACTAAAAAGAGCTATTTGGCCACATTTATATCACGTAAGGGAGTAACGACTGATCTATCATCGATGTATTGCATTTATTCATAACCCGAAAGCCAAGATACCAATATCAATGAAATATACCAATGATCCTTAAGGTGTGTGTTGTAATGTGCTGTGCTGTGTTGTATATATGATTAGGATATGGGTAACGAAACACGTTTGGAAACTGAAGGGGAGAGGATCATGGAATAAAACTCCACAAGTTTTGTGATTGAAATATTGATAGCATATGTGTGATTAACATAGCAACAAACTACCTCGATGTTACGGAGAGCGCTTGGACGTGGATTTTAGAGAGGGACTGAAGAAAGGACATACATTTGTTGAGGGTTACACCTCCTTTCATTATGCTCACGTTTGAATTGTATGTGAATAGTGATACAGTTGGTTGTGAACTGACTCGATCATGTTACTAGCATCAATTCCAGTAATTGGAGCTTGTTGTGTTCATGAAAAATGACTACAAATTTCACAAAAGAGCCCTCCATGGCTGTTTTACTGCTAAAATCTGATATGCCAGAAAATGTGTGTTTCCTCAGATATCGTGACACTCACGACACAATTCCCTTAATGTTTGAATTAAAATAATCTCATAAAACTTGAATAGATCTAAAATTGATGCAGTGTCAGGCTGCTGGATTCTAAGTGGGTGGGGGGGGGGGGGGGGGAACACAAAGTGAGCGTGATGGCGCGTATGTTTGTCTGGATGTGTTTTGTTGTGTTCCTGTGGGTGTGCATACGTTTACATTATCTTATTCCCTTTCAGTCAAAAACACTTATAAATGCTACTGTGACAAGTGCAAAATAACGAAGAGTGTCTCATTCAAGAAACCGTAAGGCCACTGTTGATTATTTATTCATTTTTTGTTGTGTTGAACTCTGTTATGCCGAATTAATTGTCTGTCCAGTTCAGTTGAATTCCGTCAATCCTGTGTCATTATTTGATCTCTGATCAGTCGAATCGGAGGTTTCTAATTTTCGATTTCCTCGAACTTGTTTTGTGTCCCAAATGAAAATATCAAGTAACTGGAAATTATATTTGTGAAGTCGTGGACACTCCACATCACATCAAAGGGAGGATGGGCCTGTAATAAATTCATCATTTTGTCTGTATTTACTTACTTCAAATGTTTTTCATTTACAATGACTTGACATTTATATTGCAGTATATACAGATCAACTACGTATCGTGCAAAGATATACCACCAGCTGTGGATTTTGGGGATGGGGAAGGTGTACCAGATACCGGTGAGATTGTAAAAATGGTCACTTGGAAATCATTTATTCAAATAGCAATCTATACGACTAAATGGATATAGTGATGGATCAGGTGTCTCGGTTGATTGCGTATTATCGTACCCCTTCCCAGACAGCGTGGGACGTTGTTTGCAATAACGAGCACAGGTTTGCCTGGCCAAGTCTCAGTTGTTTGCAGGTCCTCGTCACATAGCTGAAGTACGTAAGACGGCGTTAAACAATCAAATGTAATTGTCCCAACTGAATGTGTGTAGCTTAAATATAATATAAGTCTTTCATCACGTGTTATTTAATTGCACGTGTGATTAATAATATTCACTTATGAACCATGCCATCGATTGCATCGCGTGTTATTAATTCCAACTTGGTACATGTGAAATCGTGTAGAAAACATCTAATTCATTTACATTTTTTTATCCTACAGAACCGGCTTTAGGAGAACTTGTACTGGCTATACCATTGGTTACAAGAATATGTTCGTGTCTTGTCGACTGGGTTGCAGGTGTCCAACGACGTTTTACTGAAGCTTCTGGAATCAAAGGCATCCAGAACCAGATCGTGAATACACCCTGCCTTGTCCTGTCACCTACATTCTCTATAAGATCAACACCAAAGTTGTAGTGCAGTGTAGAATCTTAGAAAATATTTATACATGTAATGATAAAATGGTCGTTAAGACAACGATTCTGTGAAAGTTATTCCACAGTGTTCCCACATCAGAGAAACAATCTTTAACCTACATGTACAGTGAGTGTACAGTCACCCAGAGTGTACAGTCACCCAAAGACTTGTCATGTGTTGGTTTTCTCAATATTCTTATCTTTAGTGTTTAAACAGCATATTGTTTTTTTCTAGTTTCCCATTAAAAAAACTGCAGTATCACGTTCATATCGTGTGTTTGTCTAATTTCTGTATAGAACAACACGTGCATGTTCCCGTAGAACGCACCAAATCAGTATTTATACGGTGCTTCCTGGATGAACATCGATAATGGGTATTACCCGTCTCGACAAGATCGCCTCTAATTTGGCTATTGGATAGTAAATAACAATGCAAATAGCCTGTAAGATCTTCACTAAAAGCTTACTCCAATATTCAAAATGGCCTATTAGGCTTTGGTACCTTAATTGTAATCATATGCAAATATATCATGATTTGTTTTCCGGGGATTGTAGTGTTGTGAAGTACTAACCTCATTTAAGTCGGTTCCTTTATGTTTTGTGTTGTTTAACGCCACACTAAGCAATAATCCAACTATATGACGGCGGTCATTAGCAATGGAATGCTAGTTTTGATGCTGAACCGCACACGGGCCACTTTTAAATTTAAATCACATTTTAAGACGGTTACACTGAAGTTTAGTATTTTAAAGTGAGTCAGTAGGCCCTATTTCTAACTCACACACTCAAAAGTGATTTTAATGCTCGCATAGCTGAATATCAGGTTTGAAGTCATAGTTCAGTTGTATTAGAAAAAGAGGTATGAGGTAGAGGTTATTAATGTCCGAGTTAAATGTAACTTTGGGTTTGCGCAATATATACAGACCTTAGAGATCTCCTGTCAGGTTAAACAGACTTTCATGACTCAAATAGTACACCACGCCGGAGGAGTGTCAATAATGAGCGGAGTTTGCAGGCTCAGGCTTATGTCTGAGATTTAAGAACCTACATGTAGCTTCTACTGACCTAGGTACAGTACCAGGATCGATGTCCCAGGTAACAAGCATAAAAAACAACACGTCCTACAGGTCTCACAGCGATTGTGTACATACAAACAGACGCACAGAGAAAGGATTGTATGTACTGCCAACACAATACAGTTGAAGACAAGTTAATTTATGAGAACCGAATTTCGTCAAGATATCGTACTACATTTACGTTTCTGTCTTACTGTCCTTTGTCAACGGGTATCTAAGAATAATTAACTTGTTTTCATCGCGATTTGGCTGTAATATTGCCGATGCGATGTAAAATATTAACTCATTCACTCACTCACTCACTTACAATATACTGACGTTGCTTTTACATGGTCCCCGTAGTAAGCGTTCCCATCGTAGTAGTCGTTCCCATCCATTAGGAACGATTTAAGTCCAATCTGCCGTATCCGCGTATTCCACAATACGACCCGTGAAGATTCCGAGGTAGAATAGGTCTTCAGCAACCCATACTTGCCGTAAAAGGCGACTATGCTTGTCGTAAAAGGCGACTAACGGGATCGGGTGTTAAGTCTCGCTGACTTGGTTGATACATGTCATCAATCCCAATTGCGTGGATCGATGCTCATGATGTCAATCACTGGATTGTCTGGTCCAGACTCGATTATTCACAGACCACCATCATATAGCTGGAATATTGCTGATTGCGGGGTTAAACAACAAACAAACAAAACAACACGTGGACAGACCTCAGAAAATATTGTGTATTGATAAGCATGGCAAATCCGTTGACCGTGTGCATGAATATGGTGGTTGTCATGGTGGCACTTCTCCAACAGACACTAATCAACAGGTCTGACATTTGAAATACAGAAACCAAAAATGAACATATGAATGTTGAATTACGGTTTTAATGAAGAAAACAGTGCTATATTCTCAAGGAACTTTCATTGATTATTTCAGGGCAAATGTGATTATATTATGACACTGATTGATTCTGGATAATATTCATTAATCCATCAGTGAATCTTCAATCTATATCACACACCAGGGGAGGACTTTGTTAAAGTCTTCAAGAAATGTCAATTTAGCACAAAGCATAAACAACCACTATGGTGGGATACAGACAATATAGGAAACTAAGTAAATGCGGAGCATTAAGAAGCCACAGAGATCTGAGACATGATATTGACATTTATAGAGCAGAGAAAAAATAGTTTAACCAATTATTATTTACCAGAAAAACGAATACCTATTTTGATAAACAGAGTACATTATTATCGTCATCAAACTCTGAACCAAAACAGTTCTGACGGCATAATGAATACAAACACTGAGAACGTTTCTAGTGTCTACATCTTGTGAATGGCGTTTACACATCTTGATGCCGGAAAAGGGGTTTACAGGTGAGGGACAATAAGCCAACTGTTGAATATTAATGGTCTAGCGTCTAGTATGATTGTCATCATATCATTGAGATCAAATCAAGGAGACACCATAGCGACTGTTTGTTTACACGTAGACATTTGTTACATGGTTAAGGCGTCGTTCAATGTCAAAGCCTGCTGTGATTTTGTTTTCATGTCGTTGTTTATCGGAAGTCGAAAAGTAAAATATGATTTGTAAACAAGCCATCCTGGCGGTGAACTTTGGAACTAATTCATACGCTGCTAACAACGATAGGCCTTATTTCAATCTATAGAGCCAATACATGCAGATATTATCATCAACCTCGAACGTGGCAGATAGTGGGTTTCTCTTTTGTTCAGTGGTTACGGGCATCAGTGAGACAATACGTACATCCCGTCCACGGATGTACCCTGTCGTTGGTCTACTGCAGTGCAGCTTGTACAGTGTAGTCCCACCTCTCTGTTTGCACACACCCATCATCTAACGCCAAAGACAACTCTCTTCACTGACATGCACCTTCTGCACGCAATCCCACTGTCTCCCACAAACAGTGTATTCGGCTCTTTGAATTTCTTAACCAAACTCCTTACTTCAAGACATCCCAAATTTCACTTAAAATGGCACTTCTTATCCACGTTTAAACATTTGTTTAAAGAAATATGTATTCAAGATAACGTTCGTGATGGTTCCCTGGAAAGAGAAAATAGTGCCACGTTTCGCACAGTCACCTCTTGGCGAATATAGACAGTTAGGACAAATAACAACCGCTAGATAATTCAAGAGACTGTTCCACACAATGCTGACAATATCAAAGTGGCGAAGGACAATTTCAATATTTTGTAGGAACTACTTTATAGGACGGCCCAGCGATACATATTTTTTTATCATAAGTAATCCAGTTATTGCAGAAAAAGACAAGGGAGAATTCCTTTCACAGAATATCCCCGAAGAGGTTTGGTAGCTCACATGCCATTTACATTGTTCTGGGGCGTTATAATGTTTCGTATAAAATATTTATTTTGGTATTCAGGGCCCATTATAGCACAGCCAACGTCCGATCATGTTCATATCCTTTAAGAATTGGATGACTTTAATGCAATTATTGCTCCCTTTGAACCTGTGACTGATTGCTCATTATCCCAGAGACTTTGTGCAGGTAAGTAATATGGAGGTTATATAGAGCATAACATGCAAGAATAAATTGTCTTTGTAACAAACACAAAATACTAAAAAATACTCCTACTACTTGTCATCTTTAATGACGCGAAATCACCCGTCATGTGTGAGAGCTTCAGTTTCCGTTCATGTTTAGTCGGCATGTCACAAACGTTTATAGTCATTACATAAGGAGGCATGTCACAAACGTTTATAGTCATTACATAAGGATAAAAAATAATACTGTGGATTTGTTTTAAAAACAAAACACTATCATGGAACCAACTACTGGCATTTGTCCTTGCGTTTCATCATAATATTCCTTCTTTTAAGATGCCTTGATTTTGTGGTACAATTCTGATACATTGTAACTCACTGGTGCAGAATCTTCAATGTTCTACACTGTGGAGCCAATGTGGCACTGTCAGTAAACCTGGCAAGGCTTTAGCTCAGTTATTCCTCAGCTGCAACTTCACAATGGTGTGGTCACATTGTTTTCAAACCAGCCTTTTGAGTATGAACAGACACTAACACAGCCAGGCAAGTTTCAGTCTCTGTGTGTAACTCACAGATATTCCTTACTCCCTGGCATGACTTGGTGCAGTTCAGAGCTTTAATACCCAGAGGAGATGGCAATGTTGAGATATGGTGTGGCTAATGATGTGCATATTGACATTAATGTGATAATGGGGACATATTAATTGTGGGTAAATGTATATTTTGGACATGTGGCATATTGAATTTATACATGAACAAATATTTTAATCTTTCAAGTTTTGTTTCATTGAACTGAGAAGCAGCATACACTCAGCTGTGATGCTGACATATTGGCAGATTTGCACATTGGGTTGATGATCACTGTCACCATTATGGCACAGCTAGTATGGTAAGACAAGCATGTTGGATAATCTGAGGGCACAACTAGGGGGTTTGCAGAGCAGAGCAATGACCAATAGATATATCCAGCAGTATGGGTCAGCACTGTGTACCTGTACCCTGGTTATGTATTGACCAACAGATTGACCACCCTCGCCACTGGTTCAACACTCCAGGTGTTGTGGATGCTGGTGTCAGTGTAGTGAAACAACTGTCATGTGGTAGAATATCCCTGACTTCATCTGCTATAAGTCTGTATCAGTTGAATGTCATCACCTTGACATGTTGTATCAGGGTTACTGATATCCAGTGATTTGGGTGTTGGGTGTCTGTGACTGTTTGAGGGTTGGGTGATTGGAGTTTGTGTCCCTTCGACATGTTGGCTAATGTTTACTGAGCAAAGTATCCTGTTTATTACATGCAAGTGAATAACTTTCCCTAATCTTTAAGTCTGTGGTCAGTTCAAATAAACAAACATGACATTCAGTCAGCGATAGTCAGTATAAATGGGTCAGTTATAGTCAATATAGATTGGTCAGTTATAGTCAGTATGGATTGGTCAGTGATAGTTGGTATAGATTGGTCAGTGACAGCTGGGTATAGATGGGTCAGTTATAGTTGCTATAGATTGGTCAGTGACAGCTGGGTATAGATGGGTCAGTTATAGTCAATATAGATGGGTCAGTGACAGCTGGGTATAGATGGGTCAGTTATAGTCAGGGTAGATGGGTCAGTTATAGTCGGTACAGATAGGTGAGTGATGGTTGGTGTTTCAGTGAACTGGAACACCTCATAATCCTGTTAACACTAATCCCCTTGTTAACACTAATCCCCTTGTTAACACTTATCCCCTTGCTAACACTAATCCCCTTGTATCCCAGGTTTTTAAGCTGACCATTGTGCAACAGCTTCTTTTAATAATACCTCTCTCCAGACTCACTCTCCTTAGTGTGAACAACTCTGTATTGCACCCAAAGTAGATTCAATTTATGGATAACAACTGCTTTAATACTGTAAAGGTGACGTTTCAGTATAGATCCTTATACCGTTGTCAAGCAAGACTGAATGAGGAACTATGAACTCATTAAGCAATAACTAAGCAACAGTATGAAAAGTAAGATGTCAAGAGAGTTGTTTTCATATAAGAAATATTGATCATTCACCACTCTGTAGAATAATGCATGCCATGTACCACTAGCTGGTGGCACATGTTCCTGTGACCAGCGCATAGGTCACAAAACAGGTGATGTTAAGCAATGCTGGCCACGGAGAGTAGCTGGATGCTCAACAGCGTTCACCAGCTTCACTCCTGGGAGTTTGTAGAGCTTTGGTCCTGCCCCACACTGAAGCACAGGTGACACATGTGGAGTCTCCTGTGGCAAGTGACTTTGTGTGAAATGTGCACACTGATCCACTGATCCGAGTAATAAGTGCACTTTGAGCAACCACATAGTGGATGGAAAACAGCACCTAACAAATGCACTTATTATTATTAGCTGTTTAACTGTGTCGTACTTGGTAGTCATCTATGAAGTGTGGATGCAATATGGCTTTTCAAATGTTGAAAACAGCAACTAATTAAGGCAAAAACAGGAGATGATAATAATGATAAATTAAAGATGTAAGCAGCAATGGCAGGCTCCAAGTAACACTGCGCACAAATGTCCATGTTCGAATCCTCAAAGGGTTTCCCTGTACCAAATCCGTCAAATGTAGGCACCACTTGCAGGGTATCGCTGCTACGAAATTGTAGTGTGCAGGGGTGTCCAAGTCTGTTCTAAACCCTTTTCCGACCTCGAACATGTTCGAATCCTTGTTTGCTTGTACCAACTCCGTCAAAAAATAGTCACCGGAAATCGCCGCTACGAAATTGGTGTGTTCCAGGGGTGTCCCAAATATTAAACAAATATTACCACCAATCGATGTTACTTTTAGCATGCAACCAAGAACAAAAGATGAGGAATATATGTCTGACTAACTTCATGTCAACTTTCAATAGTTTCTGTAAAGAGCCTTACAAGATATGATCTTTAAAGTCAAATTTCGGAGAGAAAAATCATCAAAATCAAAATCCAATAGGGCCGTCACTAAGAAAGATATCCAAAAACGGCTAACAGAGTTTGATGTGTTATGTATGGAGACAATTCTCAGATAGTTTGAAATCGTTTCATGCAGTGGGTTCAGAGGAGATTGGATTTGAAGACATATACCCAAAATACCCTGTGAAAACCTTGAATCCAATATGGCTGCCAAACCACGTGACCAATGACCAAAGTTAAAGAACAAAAAAATGTCAAGGAACTGGAGCAGCAGTTACATGGCAGGTTTGAAAGTAATCGGACAAGCGGTTGCGGAGTAATAGGGCAAAATACATGTACATCTTTAAAAAATACTTGTTTTTCAGTTATCTGTCCTTGGCCATTGGGGCTTAGGCCTAGGGATTTTGGCAGAATCTAGTATTCAGCAGTTTCCATACACATACAAAATTTGAACATAATCGAGCCAGTGGTTATTCTGATAGCTCTGTTTAATTTGGGTTGTGAATTTTGTAAAGCCATCTGCAAGCTTTATTTGTGTCCCATTGGAATTGCCATTTGTGGGCTGTGTATCAGCTTTGATTGTGCATTTTCTCTAGCTTGCTGAAGGGCATAAGGTGTTATCTCTGCTTTGTCCAGAGCTAGCTTTTCCAGTGTGTCTGCTGTTTCCTACTATGTGAGACAGGGATAATTTAGATTCAAAGACAGACAGTTTATTAGGGTCTCACCTCATGTACAGCAATATATACATAAAATAATATACACCTATTATCAAAGTACACAAGCCATTCTAAAAGAATTGCGAGAGACCATATATAAAACAGGTTATACATAATATATTTAAAACAGCATTCCCTGAAATAAAATAGAAATACATAATAAACTCAGGAACATAAAAGCGCTCTTCGCCAGGTTAAGATTAAATACAAGGTTTTGGCCGAAATTAAAACTAAGCTAGTAAATGACAGTAAAACACACATCTTATCTATTTAAGACAAAGAGTTGTGTTGCGGTAATAGCAGCGTTGCGTTCTGCTCTAGCTTGTACCTCAGGTCTGAATATAATGCACACTGTAAAAGGACATGTGTCTCATCTTCGATGCAGTTGTCATAAAATCAGCATAACCGTTGTTGAATGGACAGTCCTTCATATCGGCCCGTTTCAATACGCATGGGGGCGACACCACAGCAAAATTTACTTAATGCACTCTTGAAGTTTTGGGGCATAAGGTTCCATGCAGTAATCTTGTTTGAAAAGACGATAAGTTCTCAACTTTCTATCATTTTGCCGAATGTTGTCTCTCCATGCTTCCAGTATTTTCAGTTCATATGCATTAATAACACAATCGATCACATTCTTGGATATAAAAGTTTCAACATTGTAGGAATTACTTAACCATTGGTTTTCAAAGAACTTGTAAATTCTGTAGTTCCATATCTTAAATCTTGATACACGGTAATTGTCCAGTAAGATGATTATTCTTCAGTTCAGTCTATCCACTTTCATGTTCACCATTCTTCTCCACTGACGTAACACGGCTTTCCACAGATTGACACCGATAGGGGTCCATCCCATCTCCCCCTGTACTGCATCATAAGGAGTATATGTTCCCACTCCAAGAAAATGTCTACACGCTCTGTTTTGAATTAAATGTCTTATATAGGCCTTACTAAACTCAGATTAATTACTTTGTAGTTCAAACTTGTTTGAACAATTGTTGAGGATCATTTTGCTACACCATTGTGCATGACGTACCCCTCTATTCATTGGTGGTCGCCCACTTCACCTAATTTACCAGTACGATACTAACAAGTAACTAAGTGCTCTGGGTGTGTTGTGCTGGTTACCTTGGGTCCCAATAATAGAACAAAACAAGGATGATGGTGATACCAGATTCATTCACAACATTATTTGTCAAGTTTTACCTGTTTGTGTGAACAATGACTTGTTTAATACCTCCTAATCCTATGCATGTACTTCATTCACTCATATTTCCACATACTTACATGCTGATACATTTGTTCAGGTTAAATGTCTATTCCCATTCACCAAGCAGACGAGACACATGGTCAGTCGGTGGACCTACATGAGAAAAATCTTCATGCATCAGTCTCAGCTACTCCCTTCAACCTTGACATGAAGTGGACAGATGCCTACACAAACAAAACACAAAAACATTTCATTATTTTTTGTATTTCTGTCACCCTTTCAGACATTCAGTAACAAATATTGGCAACTTTGCAACAACATTTCAAATTGTTATGGTTCTTGCTATTACAACTTAGTCACACGCAGGGCAAGTCTGCCTTGGACTGCTCTCTCTTCATCATCTTTAGTAATCTGCTCATTGATGTAAGAGCCAAATAGATAATATTATAAATGACTAATTATTCTAATTGTAAAGAGATTATAAATCTCTTACAAAATATATACATGCACATGAATTTAGGGGTGTGACATACTTTTGTGTTACACAAATATATAAACAGACTATATATACTCACACACAAAATTAAAGAAACGCAAGTCGAGTATGGAGTATACATGTTATTTATTTTCAACAGTAAAGACAAGAAATACCAATAGCGCAAGATTGACAAAAATTTGACGGAAGACAGTTTAATGGATTAAAAGGCAAATGACATAATTGTTTTTTTCAAATGTTAAGGGCTTACACAGTTTCGGGTCAATACCCAAAATGTCAGTCAATAGCTGGTGTGACCACCATTAGCATTGATCACTGCCACACATTTCCTGTACATTGAGTGGATCAGCCGATTTTTGAAGGCCCTAGGGATCCTCCTGCACACATCCAGAGCAGCTGTGCGTAGTTCATTGGCAGTTGTAGGGACTGGGCGCACATTGTGCAGACGCCTGTGAACCTCATCTCACAAGTGTTCGATGGGGTTCAGATCAGGGCTGAGTGCTGGCCACGGCAGAACACGGATGTTGTGTTGTTGCAGAAAGGCCATGGTAGCTCTGGCAACATCTGAGGTTGTTGGAACGGAGACGTCGGATCACAGTGTCCCGGCTAATGTGTCTATTATTTGTTCCTATGGTCTGTCGAGCACTTCCACTTGCAGTTAGGAATGGATGTCGCTGGTGTTGATGGGTAATCTGCCGATCTTGTCAAGGTGTGGTGACCCTAGGAAGACCGCTCCGAGGAAGATCATCTGTGGTCCGTGTAGCACTGTATTGATGCAGGAGACGGTAAATTGTGGTTATGTTAACGTTGAAATGACGGGCAACATCTTGGACAGACTCTCCAGCTTCCAAACGTCTGATAGCCTGGTTTCTCTGAATTTGAGTTTGGCGTGGCATTGTTGACTAAGAAGTGGTAGGTCCAAGAATTGGCCACATTTTTATACCCACTACAGTTTGTGACAGTTCATGCAATTTATAAATTGCCTGAGTGAATGTATCCGTGAATATCCACATAAAAGAACAGTATCCCACACGTCACATGTCTCTGTAACAATCAAATATTTTAAAATGTATATATTGTTTCGGGATATTATAACCCGTGTTCGTTTCTCAACTGATCAATTCGTTTGTTTAAGTTCTTACACATAGGTGTCAAGTCTCAAAGGTCAGCTGAGAAAGCCCATGTGACAACTATTTTCATAATGTTCATGGTTCTTAAAAAAATCCATTGAGTTAGATAACAATGAGCAATCAATCAACATATTATCGGTTAACCCTTTGAACAAAGTATGTTGTTTTTACATCAGCACTTCATGATATGAGTGTATTCCCTTTGCATAAGTAAACCTACACATGTAAACACTTATTTTTGACATATCCACTGTGTAAGATAACAGTTATATAAATCAGTCAACATATTTTTTGTTGATCCTTTGATGGCTAGGAATGATCCGTATATACAAAAAAGTAAATCAACTGATCATTCATCTCTTGCTGGGCTGCCACATGCATATTACATAACACACATTTCACCTCACTTCAAACCTGAATTTAGATTGAGTAATTACCCCAGACACAAGAAATGCCAAATGGGAACCTTTGTCAGGTAATCTGAGTGGTGCTACCACTTATTATACCTGTAATAAATTCATTAACTGAGCATCAAGTGAATAATGACAAATACACAAGTGTAGGGTTATACCAGAAAACGTGGATGACAACAAGGGAGTAGTAATGGTATTATTGATGCAATCCAAAATCCGAAAATGCAGGTATACTTTTTTATTATTGAACTATAACCATCAGGGGTATTTCCAAATGACAACATCCGATGAGCTTCCTTCATTCTTTTTATCTGTTTGTTTAGGCTGAATTAATTAATAAACATGTGCTCTTTGTCAAAATCTTTATAGATCACAGGTAACCAATCAGTGTTCAAAACTGTGTAAAACAAATATTGCCTCCAAGTTTATTTAGCTGTCCTTGTAGCCCAGTCTCTTGTCACGCTCAGTTGCGTTAGCAAGCAAATCGACTCACAGGCCTGTGAGCAGTGTCAGACAACTAAGAAGAAGCCAGAGATTAGTGCCGCTAAGGCTTACAACATGAAGGACTCATGAACTCCATTTAATCTATCCTAACCACTAATTATACATAAAAGTTGAACATCAAAATGCACACACTGACGAATTAACAAATAAATATGTAAAATTGTTACACCTGTCACACTGTAGTCACACTGTAGCCACACTGTAGTCACACTGTAGTCACACTATAGCCACACTGTAGTCACACTTTAGTCACACTGTAGTCACACTGTAGCCACTAGCCACACTGTAGTCACACTGTAGCCACACTGTAGTCACACTATAGCCACTAACCACACTGTAGTCACACTGTAGCCACTAGCCACACTGTAGTCACTAGCCACACTGTAGTCACACTATAGCCACACTGTAGTCACACTATAGCCACACTGTAGTCACTAGCCACACTGTAGTCACACTATATCCACACTGTAGTCACACAGTAGCCACACTGTAGTCACACTGTAGCCACTAGCCACACTGTAGTCATACTATAGCCACTAGCCACACTGTAGCCACTAGCCACACTGTAGTCACACTATAGCAACTAGTCACACTGTAGCCACACTGAAGTCACACTATAACCACTAGCCACACTATAGCCACTAGCCACACTGTAGTCACACTATAGCCACTAGCCACACTGTAGTCACAGTATAGCCACTAGCCACACTGTAGTCACACTGTAGCCACACTGTATCCACTAGCCACACTGTAGTCACACTATAGCCACTAGCCACACTGTAGTCACACTATAGCCACTAGCCACACTGTAGTCACACTGTAGTCACAGTATAGCCACACTGTATCCACTAGCCACACTGTAGTCACACTATAGCCACTAGCCACACTGTAGTCACACTATAGCCACTAGCCACACTGTATCCACACTGTAGTCACACTATAGCCACTAGCCACACTGTAGTCACACTGTAGTCACACTGTATCCACTAGCCACACTGTAGTCACACTATAGCCACTAGCCACACTGTAGTCACACTATAGCCACTAGCCACACTGTAGTCACACTATAGCCACTAGCCACACTGTAGTCACACTGTAGCCACTAGCCACACTGTAGCCACTAGCCTTACTTAGTACTCCCACTTCTAAAATGCCTATCAAAGAAGTTAGCCACACTGTAGTCACACTATAGCCACTAGCCACACTGTAGCCACACTGTAGTCACATAGTAACCACACTGTATCCACTAGCCACACTGTAGTCACACTGTAGCCACTAGCCACACTGTAGTCACACTGTAGCCACACTGTAGTCACACTGTAGCCACACTCTAGTTGCACTGTAGCCACTAGCCACACTGTAGTCGCACTGTAGTCACACTGTAGCCACACTCTAGTTGCACTGTAGCCACTAGCCACACTGTAGTCACACTGTAGCCACTAGCCACACTGTAGTCACACTGTAGCCACACTGTTGTCACACTGGGAAATAGACATGATGGGAGAGAAGTGTCAGTTTCAGATTCTAAATTCAGATTCTAACATAATGAGGGCAGATACTAAGAGTAAATGTAAATAATTTCTCAAGACAGGTTAACAATGTTACAGGTCTGCATGCATTGGGGCCTAGTGGGTCTTCTGTATTCTGACGTATGTACAGGCTAAGTTACACCCGTGAGAGCTTTGAGGGATTTGCCGGTAGGAAACACTAAGTTATAATATCCAGTGTAAAGCCGAGGTAGCAGATCAATTCTATCAATAGTTAGTGAGTGAGTTGGGTTTAACGCCGCTTTTAACAGTATTTCAGTTACATCACGGCGTGTCAGCTTAATGTGTGAGGAAAGCCCGAAGTGATGCAGGTCTCAGACATTTACCACTTCGGTGAAACCCATGAGCACGGGTATGGTGCTGACAAACCTAGAAACATAATTGGGGCGAACTGGGATTCGAACCAACAATCATAGGTTTTTGGTGTGCCCAAGGGACGCAAATCCGCACAGTGAATCGTGGCGCCTTAGACGACTGGGCCACCCTTGCCCCCAATTCTATCAATAATATAACCCATTCGTCACCACTCACCCCTTTCCGTAACCTGCAAGAAGACTCGTCCCCCTGTCGATGAATGTTATGTGCGAAAATACGACAAACCAGTCAGAATGTGCACATCATTTCAAGATCTTCGTCAAAGATTCCCTCAGAAATATTTTTTTGATTTTACACGTCTTGCATCTAAAAATATACCCAAGACACAGTTACATGTGTTCAATCATACTGTATAATTCCGCATGTCCCAATGTGCTTTAAATTGCATCTGATATATATATAATATATGGTGAAATATATGTGAACCATTAGGCAATAAGTTGACAATTGTTTTAGGTATGCCCGTTTGTGCTAAGATGGAACCAAGTCGCAAAAATGGCCATGAGAACAAGTCACTATTTGGATTGTCCCAGAATAACACGAGTTGGTCACGAATGTAATGTAACCATCCTCAATGCAATGTATACTCACCAATATTTATATCCATACAGATTTAGGGATATTATGTTGGATACAGTGTGACATAGACCTCTAGTGTGACATGGTCCTCCAGTGTGACATGGTCCTCTAGTGTGACATGGTCCTCAAGTGTGACATGGTCCTCCAGTGTGACATGGTCCTCTAGTGTGACATGGTCCTCCAGTGTGACATGGTCCTCTAGTGTGACATGGTCCTCCAGTGTAACATGGTCCTCCAGTGTGACATGGTCCTCTAGTGTGACATGGTCCTCTAGTTTGATATGGTCCTCCAGTGTGACATGGTCCTCCAGTGTGACATGGTCCTCTAGTGTGACATGGTCCTCTAGTTTGATATGGTCCTCCAGTGTGACATGGTCCTCCAGTGTGACATGGTCCTCTAGTGTGACATGGTCCTCCAGTGTGACATGGTCCTCCAGTGTGACATGGTCCTCTAGTGTGACATGGTCCTCTAGTTTGATATGGTCCTCCAGTGTGACATGGTCCTCCAGTGTGACATGGTCCTGTAGTGTGACATGGTCCTCCAGTGTGACATGGTCCTCCAGTGTGACATGGTCCTCTAGTGTGACATGGTCCTCCAGTGTGACATGGTCCTCCATGTGTTTAAAAGGGAATAATCGAGGCTGGCTTTTCTCCGGCATATTGACATGTTGTATCAACTGTTGGTCATGAAGCAATAGGATCCCGGTGCAGTCACTGATTTGCCTGCAATGTATCCATTGTGTCCTGTGTTTAACAACATGTTCAATTCCATTCAGGATGGACCATACAACACGTAACAAGTACCGAGACAAAGTACATAAGAATTGTGCTGTGAGTGCCAATGGAGAGTGTTGTCTATGGACGGGCTATCAGAAGAGTTACAGGGGGGTCAAATATGGCCAGATTAATGTTAAATTTACAGCAAATGGCAAATGGAGAGCTGTTCATGTTCACAGGTTAGTCTACATGATAGCTACCAACCAAGTTGGTTTAGATGGCGATGTCTCCCATCTCTGCGGGAACACGTTGTGCGTGACAGAGGAGCACCTGCTACTGGAGCCCCACCCCATGAACCTCAGCAGGAAGTCCTGCATGGCCACTGGTGTGTGTGTGGGGCATGGGGCGGGGGTGCCACGATGCTTGGTGACCCTCAAACTGTGACAAGGCTTCATGTTTTAACTTATCCTGCAACACTTCTTAATTCATTTACTGCTGGGTTTTTTTACAGAAAGACGAAGCTGTGAGAGGCCTAGCTGCAGAAGATGTTGTTCTAACTGATGGTGTAGCAATACCCTCACACAGCTGCCATGTGACCTGGAAGTGGTGATGTCACATAAGGGCACACTACTGCTTTGTCAATCAACACGATCAGATGTGTTGTGTGTGAATAAGCCTTCTGCAAATATCAGTTCCATTGTGTGTTATTTGAACTTTTTTTTACTTGAAGTGCTGCCTCTCTCGTTCATGGATCCGAGTTTAATGCAAGCCTGGATGCAATCCGTGTTTCAACATACCATGGTGACAGTGGCGCCCTTGGCTTATATGGCGCCAGCTGCTCCCCTGATGCCTCTTCCTCACATGACACCAGCTACTAAGCCTCTACCTCAGTCATCTACTACCCCGGTGGTAGTGGCGGCGCCTCCCGCGACGTCATCTATGCTGGTTGCTCCCTCGGCGTTGGTGGTCTCAGTGGTTAATAAAGGACCCTTCTCTGACGTCATTACCTGGCTTATAGACTGCCTAGGCTTATGCTTCCCAGTTCACCACATTCCAGGATGCCGGGGAACAAGTTAGAGGACCCTTTGGCCTGACCAGGTAAGGTGGAAACTACATCCCGAGGTTTTCACCATGATTTGCCTGAGGATCGATTATCCCAATGTAGGCTACCACTTGTGAGGATAAGTCAATTTAGTTCTTTTATGAGAGCTTCATTTAAGTTCTCTACTTTCTTTGGTTTGTCCTGGTTAATCATCCGGGTTTTAGTCAGTGCATGGACAAGCACGTGGACGTAAGCAGAATGACATGAACTTGTGTAGGGTGTAAAGGGCCCATAAATTTTGCAAGTATTAACAAAATATATAAAAAACAACATGTAAATCATAACTAGCAATGCTATAACAAATGTAAATGGTGTAAAAGGGTAAATTGCATGTTGAAAAGGTTGAAGTGTGTATGACAGATGTTTCGTTTAAAATCCGTAAAATAATGTCGGTAATAACATGTACATACTACCTTAGTTATAAGTTGTAATATTTCACATTTGTTTTTATTATAGCTTGTACCTGTCAACAATAGGCCTTAAAATTAAAGGGCCAGTAAAAGAATTTGAAGGAGAGACATAATACAAAATATCAGTCACAATGTTTCAAGACTGAATCAAGAATGTATTCATCAATCTATGCTGAAGTTATAAAATAAACCATTCAAGACAGTGTACTGATGGCCATGTGTCAATGGCCAAAGTGTATCACCTACACCCGACATTGACTCTTCACCACCAGCCAGAGCTGCCAACTGTGGACCTACATCTCTCTGGTTCCCGATCCACAAGCACGACACTCTGAACCTTGTTCTGATTTTAGTAGTGCCTTGTTAGCCAAACCTTCTACTTCATCCACACAGCCAACTATCGCATCCGAGCCCCGACAGGTTTTTCTCTGCACACATGGCTCAACTATAGAGAACCTTAAGGGCCAAGGGCTACTCATCGAAGACAGCTAAGGCCATAGCATTGGCGCAAGACCTTCCACCAAGGGATTGTATGATGACAAGTGGTGTTCCTTTGAATCTTTTTGCTAATACAGGAATCAGGACCCCACTTCTGCATCCTCCCAGTTCCTGGCTGATTTTCTACTCTTTCTCCACAGCAAGGTCCTTCATCTCAAGGGATCTGCCATCTCTACCTAGTCGCCATTAAATCAGTGCTAGCTGATGAAAATACCAGAATTACAAGCTTTGCTTTTCGGCTTGAAGACCAAGTTCACCCCCCTGGCCTGGGGATGATAAAGAAAACTGTCTTCCTCTCATTGCTGTCACTGGCATCACGGGTCAGTGAACTGCATGCCTTGGACATATCCATTGTCTGGTTTGAGCAGGAAGCTTATGGGGCTGTTCATCTCGGGCTGTGCTTGGACATCATTGCCAGGAATGAACTCCCAAGGACAGCCTGACTGATCCTTCACCATCCCTCCCCTCTCGTCGATCATGCGTACAGCTGATGAAGAGGAGCTTTTATTTGTACCCTATACGTGCACTGCGCTAAAGCCAAGCGCAAGTCAGGAAAGAGCTCTTCATTCCGGTCTCTGCTACCTCACAGATGGAGTTTTCACGTAATACCATCGTCTTAAGGCTGCATGCAGTCATTCTCCAGGTGTATATGGCAGTCAGCTTGGACCCCTTCAAGGCCAACAGCCCTCACAAGATTACAGCAGTTGCATGGACCATGGCTCTCCAAAGCAATTGCTCTATCAAGTCTATCATTTAAGGGTGTTTCCGGCGATCCAACCACATTCGTCAGTCATTAACTCCACGATGTGGCCTTGGAGGACGTTGCAGGTATCCATAGTTTGCTATGACTCAAGTCACTATCCCGCGCCGTCACTAATTATGAATGTACAAGTAAAAACATAGTTTACTTGCTTACTTGCAACAAATGCAAGAAACAATACGTCGGGGAATCCAAAGGAGAATTTCAGACCAGACTGAAAGAACACTTTGCAGTCATCAGCTACAAGAGAGACAAACCTGTAGCTAATCACTTCAATAGTGATGATCACAGCACCAAAGGTGTTAGGTATAACATCATAGCTCAAGGAAAACCCTGAGTCCACTGACACCACAGTTAAGAGGAGATCACTCGAACTGAGGTGGATATTTGAGCTAAAAACGTTCCACCCGCACAGTCTCAATGACAAAATGGTTGACTGATTATTCCCTCCTTTGGTCAACTTGCTACATTAAGAAGTAATGCAGGATAAGTTAAGTACAATATAAGTTAGTACAATATAAATATTTTTTTATATTTGTATACTTATCCTGCATTACTACATCTAAGTACCCTCCCATCACATTGCTACATCCCCAAAGTCTTCAGAAGTTACATTTTAAACATTAATATGCTCTTATGTGACGTCATCATTTCCGGGTCACATGGCAGCTGTGTGCAGGTATTGCTACACTACTGGTTGGAACAACTTCTTCTGCAGCTTGGCCTCTCACAGCTTCGTCTTTCTGTCAAAAAAAACCAGCAGTAAATGCATTAAGAATTATTGCAGGACAAGTTAAAAAATGTAAAACATATTTAGATTTAATAATAAATACTCTTAAGTTTATTATATTTGTCATAACATTATTTGGGTGACTGAGAAATGGAAATAAGCATAAGTTTATTATATTTGTCATAACGTTATCTGGGTGACTGAGAAATGGAAATACGCATAAGTTTATTATATTTGTCATAACGTTATTTGGGTGACTGAGAAATGGAAATAAGCATAAGTTTATTATATTTGTTATAACGTTATTTGGGTGACTGAGAAATGGAAATAAGCATAAGTTTATTATATTTGTCATAACATTATTTGGGTGACTGAGAAATGGAAATACGCATAAGTTTATTATATTTGTCATAACGTTATTTGGGTGACTGAGAAATGGAAATAAGCATAAGTTTATTATATTTGTCATAACGTTATTTGGGTGAGTTGGTTAAGTAGAAAGAAACTGATGATAATTTGGTTTAAAGTGCTGGATGTTTCTATATATACAGTAGCTAGGTCATGTAAACATGCATTATTTGTCAGATGGCTTGTTATTTTTATCCGATTTTAGCAAAGGCTGAAGATCATAAACACTATTCATATTTAATGCACAGACAAGATTGCAGCTTCATACTTTGGTCTGGATATCTTTAGGTGTGTTACCATGGTTTTAAGAAGTTTGTTTTATCATTTCACACATTAGTGTAGAACCATTAAAGTGTGTAGTCTGTCTTAATTACTGATGCTCAGTCATATGTTGATATCCTGTCAGGATTCAGCGTCTCTCCAACATGTAAGTTTGTCCTTTATGACGGTATGATCAGGGAGATGTTTTGTAGCTTGTAACTCTCTGAACCAAAACACTACATGTATTATACTGAGAGACTGTATGAGTGAACGAGTGAGTAACTGATTGCTCAAAACAAAAAAGTCAGTGAACAAGCTTCCACATCGCTTTTAGCATTACTCCGGCCCAGACACCAGAAATGAACTTCATACATTGTACCCATTTAGGGAATCCAAACCAGGCCTTCAAGGTGGCGAGTGATTCCTTTAACCGCAAGGCTACCTTACTAACCATAAAAAGAAAGAAAGACGGCAAGATAAGCAAGCAGACAAACACAGACAAGACGTGGCATCAAAATAAGGAAAGATGGTGAAAATACAGCAAGTACGCCGAATGTGAGGGGGACTCACAATCCACCTGTATAGCCAACACACAGTCCACCTGTGTAGCTAACACACAATCCACCTGTGTAGCCAACACACAATCCACCTGTGTAGCCAACACACAATCCATCTGTGTAGCCAACACACAATCCACCTGTGTAGCCAACACACAATCCACCTGTGTAGCTAACACACAATCCACCTGTGTAGCCAACACACAATCCACCTGTGTAGCCAACACACAATCCACCTGTGTAGCCAACACACAATCCACCTGTGTAGCTAACACACAATCCACCTGTGTAGCCAACACACAATCCACCTGTGTAGCTAACACACAATCCACCTGTGTAGCCAACACACAATCCACCTGTGTAGCTAACACACAATCCACCTGTGTAGCCAACACACAATCCACATGTGTAGCCAACACACAATCCACCTGTGTAGCCAACACACAATCCACCTGCGTAGCCAACACACAATCCACCTGTGTAGCCAACACACAATCCACCTGTGTAGCTAACACATAATCCACCTGTGTAGCTAACACATAATCCACCTGTGTAGCCAACACACAATCCACCTGTGTAGCTAACACATAATCCACCTGTGTAGCCAACACACAATCCACCTGTGTAGCCAACACACAATACACCTGTGTAGCTAACACATAATCAACCTGTGTAGCCAACACACAATCCACCTGTGTGGCCAACACACAATCCACCTGTGTAGCTAACACATAATCCACCTGTGTAGCTAACACATAATCCACCTGTGCAGCTAACACATAATCCACCTGTGTAGCCAACACACAATCCACCTGTGTAGCCAACACACAATCCACCTGCGTAGCCAACACACAATCCACCTGTGTAGCCAACACACAATCCACCTGTGTAGCTAACACATAATCCACCTGTGTAGCTAACACATAATCCACCTGTGTAGCCAACACACAATCCACCTGTGTAGCTAACACATAATCCACCTGTGTAGCCAACACACAATCCACCTGTGTAGCCAACACACAATACACCTGTGTAGCTAACACATAATCAACCTGTGTAGCCAACACACAATCCACCTGTGTGGCCAACACACAATCCACCTGGGTAGCCAACACACAATCCACCTGTGTAGCTAACACATAATCCACCTGTGTAGCTAACACATAATCCACCTGTGCAGCTAACACATAATCCACCTGTGCAGCCAACACACAATCCACCTGTGTAGCCAACACACAATCCACCTGTGTAGCTAACACATAATCCACCTGTGCAGCCAACACACAATCCACCTGTGTAGCTAACACATAATCCACCTGTGTAGCTAACACAAAATCCACCTGTGCAGCCAACACAGTCCACCTGTGTAGCCAACACACAATCCACATGTGTAGCCAACACACAGGCCATCTGTGTAGCCAACACACAATCCACCTGTGTAGACAACACACAATCCACCTGTGTAGCCAACATACAATCCACCTGTGTGGCCAACACAAACCACCTGTGTAGCTAACACAATCCACCTGTGTAGCTGACACAATCTAGCTGTGTGGCTGACACACAATCCACCTGTGTAGACAACACACAATCCACCTGTGTAGCCAACACACAATCCACATGTGCAGCTGACACACAATCCACCTGTGTAGCCAACACACAATCAACCTGTGTAGCCAACACACAATACACCTGTGTAGACAACACACAATCCACCTGTGTAGCTGACACACAATCCACCTGTGTAGACAACACACAATCCACCTGTGTAGCTGACACACAATCCATCAGTGTAGCAAACACACAATCCACCTGTGTAGACAACACACAATCCACCTGTGTAGCTGACACACAATCCACCTGTGTAGCCAACACACAATCCACATGTGTAGCCAACACACAATCCACCTGTGTAGCTGACACACAATCCACCTGTGTAGCCAAGACACAATCCACCTGTGTAGCCAACACACAATCCACCTGTGTAGCTGACACACAATCCACCTGTGTAGCCAACACACAATCCACCTGTGTAGCTGACACAATCTAGCTGTGTAGCTGACACAATCCACCTGTGTAGCCAACACACAATCCACATGTGTAGCTGACACAATCTAGTTGTGTGGTTGACACAATCCACCTGTGTAATAAACACACAATCCACCTGTGTAATAAACACACAATCCACCTGTGTAATAAACACACAATCCACCTGTGCAGCTGACGCAATCCACCTGTGCAGACAACACACAGCTGTCATAATCTAGGAAAATCTGAGGACACCTCCATGGAAACCTCTCTACATGAAGATCTGAGGACACCTCCCTGGAAACCTCTCTACATGAAGATCTGAGGACACCAACATGGAAACCTTTCTACATGAAGATCTGAGGACACGTCCATGGAAACCTCTCTACATGAAGATCTGAGGACACCACCATGGAAACCTCTCTACATGAAGATCTGAGGACAGCTCCATGGAAACCTCTCTACATGAGGATCTGAGGACACCACCATGGAAACCTCTCTACATGAGGATCTGAGGACACCACCATGGAAACCTCTCTACATGAGGATCTGAGGACACCACCATGGAAACCTCTCTACATGAGGATCTGAGGACACCACCATGGAAACCTCTCTACATGAGGATCTGAGGACACCACCATGGAAACCTCTCTACATGAGGATCTGAGGACACCACCATGGAAACCTCTCTACATGAAGATCTGAGGATACCTGCAAGGAAACATCTCTACATGAAGATCTGAGGAGACCTCCATGGAAACCTTTCTATATGAAGATCTGAGGATACCTGCAAGGAAACATCTCTACATGAAGATCTGAGGAGACCTCCATGGAAACCTCTCAAAGATCTGAGGACACCTGCATGGAAACCTCTCAAAGATCTGATGACACCTCCATGGAAACCTCTCTATGTGAAGATCTGAGGACAGCGCCATGGAAACATCACTACATGAAGATCTGAGGACACCGCCATGGAAACCTCTCAAAGATCTGAGGACACCTCCATGGAAACATCACTACATGAAGATCTGAGGACACCGCCATGGAAACCTCTCAAAGATCTGAGGACACCTCCATGGAAACCTCTCCAAGATCTGAGGACACCTGCAAGGAAACCTCTCAAAGATCTGAGGACACCTCCATGGAAACCTCTCTATGTGAAGATCTGAGGACACCTCCACGGAAACCTCTCTACGTGAAGATCCGAGGACAGCGCCATGGAAACCTCTCTACATGAAGATCTGAGGACACGTCCATGGAAACCTTTCTACATGAAGATCTGAGGACACCTCCATTGAAACCTCTCAAAGATCTGAGGACACCTCCATGGAAACCTCTCTACGTGAAGATCTGAGGACAGCGCCATGGAAACCTCTCTATGTGAAGATCTGAGGACACCTCCATGGAAACCTTTCAAAGATCTGAGGACACCGCCATGGAAACCTCTCAAAGATCTGAGGACACCTCCATGGAAACCTCTCCAAGATCTGAGGACACATGCAAGGAAACCTCTCAAAGATCTTTGGACACCTCCATGGAAACCTCTCTACGTGAAGATCTGAGGACACCTCCATGGAAACCTCTCTACATGAAGATCTAAGGACACCTCCATGGAAACCTCTCTACATGAAGATCTAAGGACACCGCCATGGAAACCTCTCTACATGAAGATCTAAGGACACCACCATGGAAACCTCTCTACATGACCATCTGAGGACACCACCATGGAAACCTCTCTACATGAGATGTGTAAGTATTGTATAAGGACATTATATGTGTGTCAGTATTGTAAAGGGACATCATATTTCTGTTATTTGAAAAGTTTGAGAAAAATGTTTTTCTCAGAGAATAGGTTACAAGATAGTATATTAAAACATGTTTGACTGAACTACTGTATCTCCATGTCAGCATTACAAGGGTCTGTGAAGATGAACAACTCTCCCGTCAAGAATGCAGTATAGCGGACACCTTCTGCCATTTTGGCTTGCCCCCGACTCAACCGCGCCGTAATGGGTGATATTTTGTTCCATAGGGCAATAACTCTCCTTTTGAAATGATATAAGTGACGGTCCAACCTGTCATTTCCGGTCTGGTTCTCGGATCAATGCACGCTGCGACAACCAGTAACATGTAGAGACAGAGCCAAGCTAAAGCGTTACCCTGTTGCACTTCACTGAAAACGGTCGTTTATAACTGAACATTGTTAACTAGCCCATATTTTGTAGTGATAATTAGTTTAGAATATCAACACTTGTTAAATCTTCAATGAAAAGACAATTTTTCACCATGGAAGATAGCTGAGAAATCGCCATGAAAAACGGTATATTGCCCTGGTATTTTCTACGTCAGAAAACAGTGAAGCATTCTGTCAGTTTCTTTTACAATTTCTTGAAAACATTTCTCACTTCTCTCAGTTTTTCCTGATCAATACTCACATGTGTCTCTTACGTTGCATAAGACCTTCACATTTCGCGTAGCGCATCATCTAGCCGCCGTACTAAAACGCATGCATATGATGTAGCCTGCTTGGTGATACTACAACATAGATATGAGTATGTGTACAATGAAAATCTACTTCATTTGTGATATACAAACATCAAGGGCATCACTTTCAGTACCAATTGCAAAACGCCAACAAAGCGACCTTGAATGAACATCAGCTGACCTCACCGCCTTGCTTTGAACGGCTATCAAGTGGTTAACTATACAATGTAACCAGTCGTGGTCATCCCTGATGTATCATTGAATCATCAAACATCTATTCCTGGACATTACAATATATAGATCATTGTTTAGGCAAAAAGATATACTATTTATACACCAGCATGACTGTTGCCGATAGAGGTGAAGGCTATCGGTGAAGGGAAGATAAATTGAAAATGATTAAATGCTTTCATAAGTAAATGAAATCCTTATATTTACAAAAGTAGATACAAAATACGTGTTCACTGAAATCTGGCTCTGATGGATGTCACTGATGAAATTGTCGCATGCCATTATGGAACTGAATGATGAATTGATGTCCAATTTTTTATGTTTATGGATCGCTTTGATATTCAATTTCAAGGTTTAATCATATTAAATCATACAAACACAATCAGGGTAATTGTTTCTACATATTTTGAGATTTATCGCCCTATTTTTCAAATAGTGATGCTGTAATAGGTGGCTTTATTAGTAGCATCACACAAACATGGCAGATAGGTGTCCGGTATAATGCGTGTGTACCCGCTTCCCTTTCATGTTCTCATGGACCAGAGGTCCAAGTGAGCTGACGTCATGGTGTGTTGTCTGTCTGTCCAAGATTTTAAACTACTACATTGATAATTATCATTTTTCTCATTACTGCTCTCTGCATGTATCAACATAATTTTGTAACTTATCCTGCATTACTCATTGGTTGGTCCTGCTGAAGAATTAAAAAGTGCTGTTCTGTTCAGAAGCAGGCAGTCTCATAGGCCTCAGCAATCTCGTAGGCCTCAGCAATCTCGTAGGCCTCAGCAATCTCGTAGGCCTTAACAATCTCGTAGGCCTCAGCAATCTAGTAGGCCTCAACAATCTCGTAGGCCTTAACAATCTCGTAGGCCTCAACAATCTCGTAGGCCTCAGCAATCTCGTAGGCCTCAGCAATCTCGTAGGCCTCAACAATCTCGTAGGTCTCAGCAATCTCGTAGGCCTCAACAATCTTGTTGGTCTCAACAGTCTCGTAGGCCTTAGCAATCTCGTAGGCCTCAACAATCTCGTAGGCCTCAACAATCTCGTAGGCCTCAACAATCTCGTAGGCCTCAGCAATCTCGTAGGCCTCAGCAATCTCGTAGGTCTCAGCAATCTCGTAGGCCTCAACAATCTTGTTGGTCTCAACAATCCCGTAGGCCTTAGCAATCTCGTAGGCCTCAGCAATCTTGTAGGCCTCTGCAATCTCGTAAGCCTCAGCAATCTCGTAGGTCTCAACAATCTCGTATTGTAGGTCTCAACAATCTTGTAGGCCTTAGCAATCTCATAGGCCTTAGCAATCTCGTAGGCCTTAGCAATCTCGTAGGCCTTAGCAATCATGTAGGCCTCAACAATCTCGAAGGCCATAGCAATCTTGTAGGCCTTAGTATTCTTGTAGGCCTTAGCGATCTTGTTGGCCTCAACAATCTTGTAGACCTCAGCAATCTCTTAGGCCTCAACAATCTCGTAGGCCTTAGCAATCTCTTAGGCCTTAGAAATATCATAGGCCTGAAGGATAATAGATGGCAACCATAAGGAAACAACATTTCGACTTGAAAGTGGTGCTTTTCTCCATCAAGGCCTATATGGGGGTCCCCAACAAATGATGTTGTAAAGCCACGTACAGCTCTGGTGCTGCTGTCAGTGGAGGGAATTACCTCAGGCTGAGGCGAAACTTGTACCTTATGATGTTGAGAGCGTTTGCCATACCAATCCAATTCCTCAGGCCTAGTCTCCGATTGTCCACTTGGTCAATGATTCTTCCTCTGGTACCCGCTCCTACCCTGGGAACTCCCCCTACGGGATTGATAGGAGCCTTGTCCTTTGCCACAAAAGAATGCTGATCGGTGGCAGCTGGTCCTTGGGTCGATATTTTCCTGCCTTTGGTGCAAGTTGGCCAAGGTTCTGGGATACATGTTCCAGAGCCTTAAGTTCTGTCTCAGTGGTAATCTCAGCTAAAGACACACAAGGTCAATTTGCCTGAAATGGCTGTCAGCGATCTTAATGGTTATCAGCTTGAACAAGACTGCCATCTTCATCCAAGTGGTGAACGTGGTCTGCTACCCCAGAGGCATGTATGGGAAAATTATCCCTTCTAAATCTCAGCACCTTAAGAGCTGGTGAGAGGGTAAGTCGAGAAAAAATCCTCTTGTTGACACCTGAGCCAGTGGAAGGCACTACCCCTAACAGACGGTCAGCCATCTTGTCTGGCATCTGTGCAAGGCCTAGGTTCGTACCACAATGCCCGGGATTGTCTCGCGACTCAGCTAATGACACCTCCGAGGAGTCCCGGTGGACGGGAGAGTGGCTCCTGGAGTGCCGCTGGGACTTTGATGCCTTGGAAGATTGCCTAGAAGCAGTGCTGAGACTTGATGAGAGATTTTGCATTAAGGAGTAATGCAGGAAAAGTTACAAAATCTAGTAAAATCTAAATATTATTATTTGTATACCGGTACTGAAATATGCAGAACAATTGAAAATAAATGTCTACTATGTCTATTTGTCTATTGATATAAAAATCCCCACTAAACTGGACTGAAGGGAGTTAAAATATATTGAATTCCTTAAAGAAAACAATAAAGAGAATGATACCATATGCTCAAATATGTATATGGCGTGTATATTTCGTTTGTTGTTGCCTTCCACAATCACATAGTGTTTATTTACCTATCCTCTATCTTTGGTATAGCCTAGGAAACCTATGGGCTAGTGAAACTGAATGTTTGAGTCCCTAACATCTGCTGTTACAATTCTGATCTAGTTCTAAGACATGACTGCCACAGCAACCTAATTGAAAATGTCCTTTGTGTCCGATTATTTCAACCAGACGTCACTTTTAGCAATATCTATGCAATATCACTGCACATAGCATCACACAGTTTGCACGTGAAATCACACCCAGGCCTTCGGCTAGATCAGCAATCATGTTCACCACTAGACTACCTCACTGCATGCTGTTGTTGCTATGGCAATCATGTTCACCTCTAGGCCTCCCCACTGCATGCTGTTGTTGCTAGGGCAATCATGTTCACCACTAGGCTACCCCACTGCATGCTGTTGTTGCTATGGCAATCATGTTCACCACTAGGTTACCCCACTGCATGCTGTTGTTGCTATGGCAATCATGTTCACCACTAGGCTACCCCACTGCATGCTGTTGTTGCTATGGCAATCATGTTCACCACTAGGTTACCCCACTGCATGCTGTTGTTGCTATGGCAATCATGTTCACCACTAGGCTACCCCACTGCATGCTGTTGTTGCTATGGCAATCATGTTCACCTCTAGGTTACCCCACTGCATGCTGTTGTTGCTAGGGCATTCATGGACCTTTTCTCAGTGTTATTATGGATGTGCAAATTAATGTACAAGTCAAGTCAATGCCTGTGCAGACACTGCTGTGTTTTTCAGTTTCAGCTTTTGGGCTTGTAGTGAGTACAAACTGATTTTACTTGACTAGTAGAAGTTTTTGTAGACTCTGTCATCGGACTAGTAGCTGCTGACATGATCTTAATGATCAGAAAGGTGCAGGTAAGCTACATGCTTTGTGGTGCAGGTGAGCTACATGCTTTGTGGTGCAGGTGAGCTACATGCTTTGTGGTGCAGGTAAGCTACATGCTTTGTGGTGCAGGTAAGCTACATGCTTTGTGGTGCAGGTGAGCTACATGTTTTGTGGTGAAGGTGTGCTACATGCTTTGTGGTGCAGGTGTGCTACATGCTTTGTGGTGCAGGTGTGCTACATGCTTTGTGGTGCAGGTGAGCTACATGCTTTGTGGTGCAGGTGAGCTACATGCCTTGTGGTGCAGGTGAGCGACATGCCTTTTGTGCAGGTGAGCTACATGCCTTGTGGTGCAGGTGAGCTACATCCCTTGTGGTGCAGGTGAGCTACATGCCTTGTGGTGCAGGTGAGCGACATGCCTTTAGTGCAGGTGAGCTACATGCCTTGTGGTGCTGTATAAACTAACAATCAGTGTGTTTGATAGTGTGCCACACACCACCATAGACACCATTCATCATTGGCACTCACAGTTGGGTTGTGTTCAGTAATGTACAGTCCTACATAAGGTGTTTCTGACAGGGACAGAAATCAAATTAAATATCTACAATAATTCATGACTACAGCAGCATTATTCATCATGTCAGTGCACTAAACTTTAAATATCATCAATCAATTCTGATGTAAGATCTTGATTGTATAAAAAATTGTAATAAAATGAAAAAGACATTGATTTACTTTACCTTTCTTTTGGTGTCCAGACTACACCAGGTGAGACATGCGGTCTTCATCATTGATGACATCTTCCAGAGGCAAGGGAGTTAACTGGCCGTAAAAGTCACCACCCTTTTCCACCCTTTCCGAACCAGGCTTTTCTGGATTTTTATCTTACATCACGATCTATATTATAACAAGCATGAAGTACTCACATCCCCCGCCAATATGACATGTCGGGTGTGTGCAATGCATTAGCTCCTGTGAACTATGTTCGCGGGGCCTTTTTGTAAAGAAATATACTACGTTTTTCAAGATCTGCTCCGGAAACGAGGACTACCGCCATTTTCAGTCTAAATCAAAGTTGTTGCCATGGAAACTCGAAAAATAACTTTTTTAAAAATCCCAAACTATCAAAAGGCACCAGTTCACCCCTAGACCTATCTATGTGCCAAGTATGGTGAAGAAATATGGTACGGTTATCAAGATCTGCTCCGGAAACGAGGACTACTGCCATTTTTAGTCTAAATCAAAGTCGTTGCCATGGAAACTCAAAAAATAACTTTTTAAAAAATCCCTAACTATCAAAAGGCACCAGTTCACCACTAGATCTATCTATGTGCCAAGTTTGGTGAAGAAATATGGTACGGTTTTCAAGCTCTGCTCCGGAAACAAAGTGTGAAGGAAGGACGGACGGACGGCACCCATTCCTATATCCCCCTTCCACTTCGTGGCGGGGGATAATAAAATGTGTCATATCTTATGAAGTGTATCAGATCATGTGAGCACGTTAATTCATAGACTTGTAATATAGAATTCCAAAATCGCAGGACTTTTATAGTCAGTTATCTCCCTTGCCTCAGGAAGATGCATTGATGAGGTGCCCACCTCACAAGACACCCACACACTAACCCACACACCAACACACATACCCACACACCCACCCACACGCTCACCCACACACATATCCACACACTCACCACTCACTCACCCACACACAAACTCACCCACCCACACACTCACCCACCCACACACACACACACACACGCCCACCAACCCACACATCCACACACTCACCAACCCACACACTCACCAACACACCCACCCACACATCCACACACTCACCCACACACCCACCCACACACTCACACACACACACTCACCCACACACTCACCCACCCACACACACATTCACTCACCCACACACACACTCAACCACACACGCACACACTCCTCCACACACCAACACACATCCACCCACTCACTCACCCACCCACACACTCACCCAAACACACACACACACAAGCCCACCCACCCACACATCCACACACTCATCCACCCACACACCCACCCACACACTCACCCATCCACACACACACACACTCACCCACCCACACACTCACCCACACACACACCCACACACATCCACCCACTCACTCACCCACCCACACACTCACCCACACACTCACCCACCCACCCACACACTCACCCACACACCCACCCACACACCCACACACATCCACCCACTCACACACTCACCTACACACTCACCCAACCAGAGTTTTCATGTGTGGTGCTCGTGGGTGGGACAAAGATATATCCTACTTTAAATACTCTACTCATGTCTTGTTTCTGCTCTGATTCCTCAATCTGATGTCCTCCGTAGCACACACTATCAAAGCCATCTGTCCCCCAGGCAACAACTCCAGCCTAGGACAGATTACCATAGTGAGGAAGATGGCATTAAGAAATAAGCTGCACACTGCCACGGAGACAGGGGACCGGTTGCAACAGGCCGCTGGTGTAAGAGTACATGCCCAGACAGTATTCACAGATGGCATTTGTGTGCACGATGTCTACTTGTAATCCCACAACTTACTGCACGTCATTTGAATCAGAGGCATCATCGGTGTAGGGCTCATCAGCACTGGGATTTCCATGGCTGAAAGGAATCAACTTTGGAGATGTCCTAATGAGCATCTTATGGACGTTACAGCATGATAGTTGTGGGGGTGGGTACATAATGGTATGGGGCGGTATCACAATGACTGTCCGAACTGTGCTCCATAGTGTCCATACTACTAACAATGCGTGTGAGTCCGGCGTTGATTAATGAACAATTTGCATACTCGTATATGCAAGGGGCCGACATATGGTTCTCAGTAGGAAGTGACAACTTGGAGACGATGGCTTGCGGTATATACAGTTCTACTTTATACATGTAGCTATATACATACAAATGACACTATGTGCCTGGTCAGCACATAGTGGTAGTGGTTGTTGTCTTGGTGCCCCGGAACACCCAGCCTAACCCTAGCTAGGCTAAGGGTAAGACCTTTCTTCTTTCTCCTCCTCTCCTCTCTGGACCAAGGCTTATATAGCCAAGGTCACCTGACATTTAGTAAGTAATAAATATAAATGTAAACAGTAAATCATCAGTGACATACTTGCACATCCTGTTCAGGATGGCAGACAGTCGATGTACACAAAAATGGGGATTAACAAATAGGATTAGCATCAATTAACAGCAATTAAGTGTTTCAAGGCATATAGATGTCATGGCTCCAGGGTAATGAACCTTTGCAATCAAATGTTCTTCAGACAATGGATGTCGTAAATCAGTCGCTATGACACTACCACTATTACATTCGGACAACATCATTGCACCACTCGTAGTGCTGCCATTTGCACAACGTGTTGGGCGACGTTTCATCTTTCATGGCCGGCTCTCAGTCCTGACCTTTCCCCCATTGTCATTTGAATATGTCTGGAATGTCATTGACAGACGTGTACATCATTACCAAATCCACCCACCTCTCTCCATGAACACTCCTCATCAGAAGCATGCCCCGAAGACTGCATGTCTGGCCAACGGAGGAGGTTTTACCCGATATTTGTTGACTGCAACATGCAAATTTTGAAATTGACCCCTGAACTTTTTTAACAACCTACTGCACCACAATCTCATCACACCAACCATTTGAACCCATTAGAATTGAACACCTACTTCCAAGCAGATATGATCATATCTTTCCATTGCCATACAGATTAGAGGATATGCCTTGGTGATACCCACTATCCCTCCGTTTACTAACCGGTATAGTATACTAACCAGTATATATGACACACACCTTTGATTGGAATTCAGCTTCATAGTACTTGAATTGAACTCACTATGTTCACCATTTGTAGAAATGGTGGTGGTAAGGTGAGGTGAAATGGGGTGTAACATTGCGTCCAAGATTATTGCACTTATAAAGCGACATGCACGTACGAGGCTGCTTGTACTAGGCTGGGCTGATGCCAATTTATAGTGCTATCAGATAGCATGCCGCAGTTTAACACTTCGAGCCCACCAGTCCTTGTTTTAGCCCCTTAACGCCGAGTGCCAGACAGGGTAACAACAAGTACCATCTTTTAACATCTTTTGGCACGATGCAGCCGGGGATCGAACCCCAGACCTTCCGCTCATAGAGCGGACGCTCTACCACTAGACCACGGAGGCCGTCAGATATGTCAAACCTTACATGTGAACAAATCCTGTTGTGGACTAATTGTCCTTGTTGTTGCTAGATGCAAGAACTGCCTGATCCCCATGCAATTGTCAATATTTGATATTTGTTCAGACGAGGGCCCTTTCCACAAATCCATCATGTAGCTGCAATTATCACAAGTCTAACCTAACGGATGGGAGTTACAACCACCTTAGCAATAAGATCTCTTTGGGAGACAGGCCCAGCATGAAAATGAAACTTGTGTTTACTGTAGAGTTGCGTCCCTTAGCTATGCCAGGATTTGTTGATTATTTGTCCAAATGCTAGTTCCTTCTGATAATGATCCTTGATTTGTCATCATAACTATGTTCCTGGGATTTACTATACTGCTAAATCAGTTATCCATTGTACTTAATCTTGATTGTATTATGACAATTAACCTCGAAGCATTCGCCACAATCGTTTCATGTCTGAAGCCACAGTTTCTTCTTTGGCCTAGTTTGGCAAGGGTGGAAACTGGATTTTTGTAGTCAGTTAACACCCTTGCCGAGGGAAGATGGACTTTTATAATCAGTTAACACCCTTGCCTCGGGAAGATGGACTGTTATAGTAAGTTAACATCCTTGCCTCGGGAAGATGGACTTTAATAGTCAGTTAACATCCTTGCCTAGGGAAGATGGACTTTTATAGTCAGTTAACATCCTTGCCTCGGGAAGATGGACTGTTATAGTAAGTTAACATCCTTGCCTCGGGAAGATGGACTTTTATAGTCAGTTAACATCCTTGCCTAGGGAAGATGGACTTTTATAGTCAGTTAACATCCTTGCCTAGGGAAGATGGACTTTTATAGTCAGTTAACATCCTTGCCTAGGGAAGATGGACTTTTATAGTCAGTTGACATACTTGCCTGGGGAAGATGGACTTTTATAGTCAGTTAACATCCTTGCCTAGGGAAGATGGACTTTTATAGTCAGTTAACATCCTTGCCTGGGGAAGATGGACTTTTATAGTCAGTTGACATACTTGCCTGGGGAAGATGGACTTTTATAGTCAGTTAACATCCTTGCCTCGGGAAGATGGACTTCTATAGTCAGTAAACATCCTTGCCTAGGGAAGATGGACTTTTATAGTCAGTTAACATCCTTGCCTAGGGAAGATGGACTTTTATAGTCAGTTAACATCCTTGCCTAGGGAAGATGGACTTTTATAGTCAGCTACCTCCCTTGCCTAGGGAAGACGCATCTTGATGGATCTCGCATGTCAATGTTTGTTTGTGTGAAGCATTAGGCTGGCAGTATTCACCAGTACGCTGATTCATTCATCTCCTCAATACACCACAGTCTTCATCATGTTTTCTCACAAATCAATTGTATCAATTACCTTTCATATTGTTACAGCAGTGTAACATGTCAGCCTATGAATTACAAGTCTGAGATACTCTGGTGCCTGTCCCAGTCTGTGTCTAGGGCCCTCACCACTTTATACAGAATCAAGAAATATCACGAGTATTAATTTATCAAGATAGCACATGTGCTAATACTTACAAAGTGAAAAGAAGCCATTCCAGCAATAAAATTTTTACTTGCATTAATGACAAGCTAAGCAATGCTAAGTTCACTTTAAAAATATATATCCATTTTGCTGGCTATAAACAGCATTGAGCGTGATCACAAGGCTACGATCCAGGTAAGGATTGCCAGTCCACTGACTGCCAGTGGTTATATTTAGCAGTGCATTCTCCCTCTCTCTCTCGGTCCAAGACATTTTGGAGAAAATGGCCCCTAATTGTACTGAAAAACCCTCATTTTGGAGGAAATGGTCCAATGACGCCAAGATGGTTCCCAAATAAATCTTGTGAATTCACAATGCCATTTAGAAAGTGGTCAAATGTAACAAATGTTATATTTGGGATAACAACTGGTAGTCTGGTAGAGAATCTGTGTTATCCCAAATACAACATTTGTTACGTTTGACCACTTTCTAAATGGCCTTGTGAATTCTTAGCTTTCGGCCATGGGAGCCGTGCCAATTTACCCTTGTCAGTGGGGTACACAAAGTATGTGATCTAGACTACCAGTTGTTGGAAGCCTCAGTGGCTGAGTGGGTTAGAATCACGAACAGGGCTCAACCCAAAAAAGTACGAGAATCTGTACTTTACTGAGAAAGTGTTATCCCAAATATGACATTTGTTACAAATAAATCTTTGTTGATACAATTATCACATGAGACCCCCTGTCTCCAAATTTGACAACATTAATTGTTATTTTGTTTGTTTTTGAATTAGTAGTACATGTAGTAAGGATTGTAACTGAAAAAGCAAGAGAGGCAAGAGACAATGACACATAAAGTGAAAGTGACTGAGGATTAGTGATGGACCCAAGTTGGTCCCCTGTATTGATTGTTATTTTGTTTTTCGGCCAGTGTTTGAAATAACACCAGGCTGCCTGCCATCCTGACCCACAGACTTAAGAACCCTGACTAAGCTCTTTGAGAACCTTTAACTGCAGCTTAGTGTGACAAACTGATCAAGACGCGAATTTACTGCAGACCGGAAGGACCTATATACTTTTTTTAAACTACGGGGAGGCAAATCTCTCTGCTCACGTTACATAATATTTTTGCAGTTCATTGTGTATTTAGTAACTTTCAGTGTACCTGTCTGTCTCTAAATAAAGAGAGAGTCTAAACTTAGTCACTACACATTTGTTGTTCCCCAATAATTGATTGACGTCATGAGCTTCAATTAATGTTTGTTTTGTTTTTTTGTTGTATATTACTGCACTCAGCAGTATTCCAGCTATATGATGGTGGTCTGTAAATAATCGAGCCTGGACCAGACAATCCAGTGATTGATATCAATCAACACAATTGGGATACAATGACATGCATCAACCAAGTCAGGAGACTAACCACCTGATCCCACCAGTTGCCTCTTTGGAGTAGCATGGGTTGCTCAAGACCAATTCTAATCCGGATCTTCACCGGTTAATTATTTAAGTTCAGGATTCTTGATATGGTTAAAGAAACAAGTACCAGTCTTTACTTTGTAAGAAGTGTTGCCATAAGTAATTTGCAGGGTCACAAACGACTACACACCTAATGCCTTCAGGAAAAGTCCAAAGTTAGTCTTATCACATTATGGGAGCTGGATTTATTTTTTTCCAAACCATTAAAGCTAAAACTGTCAGGAGCAGTCGAAGAAATAAATAGGAATTAAAGCTATCTACATTTATATTTTCTGACTTCAACTTTGGGTACAATTCGTGCCAATCGGTCAACGTCGAAACGTGAGGGGTAGAATAGGACTTCATCAACCAACGCTTATGTAATGGCGACTATGGTTGTCGTAAGACGGGATCGGGTGGTCAGGATCGCTGACTTGTTTGATGCATGTCATCGTATTCCAACTTCGTTGATCGATGCTCATGATGTCAATCACTGGATTGTCTGGTCCAGGCTCGAGTTTTTACAGACCGCAGACATATAGCTGGAATATTGCTGAGTGCGGCGTAAACAACAAACAAAAGGTTTAACAACACCAAGAGGCACCAAAGACTCACAAGCCGCGTGACAAGGAACCAGGAGAGAATCAATTGTGTGGAGGGAGAAATGAAAAACAATGCACTTACCCATATTCAGCACATGATCGAGTTTAGGAAACATTAGAAGAAATGTAAGCCGTATCCGGAAGCACCACCCACTGTCACGTGAACAATATAAATAGCCCAAGGACATCCATCACTGCCGAGAAGTGACAGGTCACGTGAGCACGTGGAGGCAGCGCCTTGTATTTCACACGAGTTGGGGAGGCCGTGGAGGGGGTGGAATGTATAAACCAACTCCGCTTCTTCCCTATTCATCATAACCAGCTTTTCAAATATTATAGTAATAAAGAAATATAGCTAATATATGTGCGCCAGTTGTTATGTGCATGTCTATTTCACTGAGGAGCAATCGATTTCATAAAGCAGTTGCATGATTGGCAGTTGACAACATAGTATCACCCGCGTGCTAGATCGTATTTCACTCACCCGTTATCTTCAACATAGCTGAATTACAGGTGAACGATATTTTACAATCGAATGTGAGGTGTGGGGAATTGCCTGTGTAAATCTTACCATGTCGACATATGACCTGTTACGGCTCTTCGGCATTAAAAATAACTTCGCGTTCGCTCGTCACACCGAAGACCCGGGTTCGATTCCCCACATGGTACAATGTGTGAAGCCCTTTTCTGGTGTCCCCAACCGTGATATTGCTGGAAATGTGCTAGAGTCGGCGTCAAACCCGCCATACTCACTCAATTATTTCAACATGTTAAACGTTGCTTAAGCTGCCCACAGAAGACTACTACGGTCGAACACTGAAATGCAATTTCACCCAGTCTCTTTGAAGCAATGGAACATTTTTTTGGTTAAAATATATGCACACATTTTTAGAAGAATAGTCTTGGTTTTGGAATTGATTTTTATGCCGTTTGATACACAAAACGGTGATGTCTAAAACATTCGCATTGTGCGTGTTGGGTCACAAACGATTTTTGGATTATATAATCAATGGGTTTAGCCCTTTTTAAACTGTTTTCTTTATTTCTCCAAGAATTGTAAAAAGTATACAAAATATAAACCGTGCCATGCACCCAGTTGGTCCAACCTTATACGATTTTCCTGACAATTCTATACCAAAGGAGCTGTCCTCGCATCTTTTATTGTATAATTCTGAGACTATATGAAGAGAAATAATCACTAAAAATTGCACAAATACATATCCAATATTGAATAGATTAGGTCCATAATACGTTTATAAAACACAAAATATGTCACACACAAGTAGACGTCATAGTTGTGGATGCTGCTGGAAAGTATCCAATGAGATGCCATTAGAAACTATTTTAGTGAAAGCATAATATTATGTTCAATAAACGACATCAGAAAGTAGTGTACAACGAAAATATCGTCATTTTCGCATTTACCAATTTCCCACTCTCATTGTAATTATTTATTCAAATAACGGATACGGGATGTTCATTTGCAAAACTATCGGTTGTCGGCACTTTGTCCAAACACCAATCATCATTCCGGAAAGACTCCAATAACCCCTCATTCATTTTCGAAATGTCGTAAAAACTCGAACTGAACCTCCATCACTATTCGTTACGCGTATGCCAAGATGCCTATTACATCACGTGTATTTCCCACTCAACTACGATCCATACATCCCTGAAATAATCATACCATTAACAATCAGTTGGCAAATTATCTAAGTCTCTAACAAACGGTCCAAATAAAATCAGCCGAGATGTCCAAGTGTGAAACCAAACCCTGTGCTCTGAAACCTTCCAATGGGCCTTCTCGTCTGAACATGTAAACAAAGAATACTTCTAGATTTACATGTTAACATCTTATACTATTCCAAGAGATTCAGTCGTCAGTGTGTTGCATACATAAGCACAGATTATTGCGAATATGTTTGTGGGTCGATAATCGTGGCAAGAATTGATGAATTGATAATTAGATACTTATTTGGAAAAGTCAACAGAAATCGTTCAACGGTATTGGTCTGCCTTTCCCCGTTGTATCAAGGCGAGAATGGAAACCTAAAAAACAAACAGAACTTGTTGATTTCAGATTGATTCTGATAACTTAACTCACATGACTCATTTATGTATACTCACACGCAAAAGAAACGCAAGTGGTTTAAAGCAAATAGGTAACAAACACGGAACCATAAATTGATACGAGTTTTAGCAGGTAGTGAAGCCTGATGGTGTTATCAATATTTTTGTTTGCATTTTGGAAGCCCCGAGTAAAAACGCAACATCAAAAACGAATCGCCAAAACGTACCATTTCAATGAATATGTGGGTGTCATGCACCCATTTCTCGCGAAATCGAAAATGCACGAATTGTAGTGGGTATAAAACTGTGGCAGATTCTTGGACCTACCATTCCTTGGTCAACAATGTCACGCCTAACTCAAATTCAGAGAAACCAGGCTATCGGACGTTTGGAAGCTGGAGAGTCTGTTCAAGATGTTGCCCGTCATTTCAACGTTAACATAACCACAATTTACCGTCTCCTGCATCGATACAATGCTACACAGACCACAGATGACCTTCCTCGGAGCGGTCGTCCTAGGGTCACCACACCTCGACAAGATCGGCAGATTACCCGTCAGCGCCAGCGACATCCGTTCCTAACTGCAAGTGAAAGTGCTCGACAGACCATAGGAAAACATAATCGACACATTAGCCGGGACACTGTGATCCGACGTCTCCGTTCCAACAACCTCAGATGTCGCCGACCAGCACGTCGTCCTGTTCTCCAACCACAGCACAGGATCATCGCATTTGGCATCATCGTGAGTGGAGGCATGTCATCTTCTCTGGTGATAGTCGCTTTTGTGTCTCCCATTCAGACGGAAGAGTCAGAATTTGGCGGCGTCGAGGTGATCGTTTCGCTGACAGAAATGTTGTGGAAAGGGATCCATGGGATGGACCTAGCGTTATGATATGTGCTTTCTGAATGTTGGTCAAGGTCATGGACACGGCGTCACTGCTCAGCGGTATATCGACCAAGTGATCAGACCCCACATTGTTCCATTTTTTGCACAACAACAACAACACAGTTTCCTACAGGACAACGCTCGTCCCCATGTTGCCAGAGCTACCATGGCCTTTCTGCAACAACACAACATCCGTGTTCTACCGTGGCCAGCTCTCAGCCCTGATCTGAACCCCATCGAACACTTGTGGGATGAGGTTCAAAGGCGTCTGCACAATGTGCGCCCAGTCCCTACAACTGCCGATGAACTACGCACAGCTGCTCTGGATGTGTGCAGGAGGATCCCTAGGGCCTTCACAAATCGTCTGATCCACTCAATGTACAGGAGATGTGTGGCAGTGATCAATGCTAATGGTGGTCACACCAGCTATTGACTGACATTTTGGGTATTGACCCGAAACTGTGTAAACCCTTAACATTTGAAAAAACCAATTATGTCATTTGCCTTTTAATCCATTAAACTGTCTTCAGTCATTTTTGGTCTATCTTGCCCTATTAGTATTTCTTGTCTTTACTGTTGAAAATAAATAACATGTATACTGCATATTCGACTTGCGTTTCTTTTGCGTGTGAGTATATATATGTGATCCCAGCATCACGGTAAAACCTACTCCGAACATTCCGCGTACTGCTTTCAGTGAACTCGCTGTGTTATGAAGGGAGATTACCGGTAGTGATGTCATATTAGTATACGACAACATCAACACCTTTGCACATATACAAATTTTGTTATTTTCTTTGAGGTGCGGGTGAATTTCATGAAGGAGTTTACTGTTTCGAACTTGAATTGTAATTTGAATATATCTTGAATATCTTTTCACCCAGTAAAACAATACACTGCTGCAAAATGGGTACATGTATGTAGTACTGTTTTTTGTTGTTGTTTTTTTAAAACTTTTTTATTGTTCCCAGAGTTGAAGATTAATACAGTATTCCGTCAAAAACATTGGGTTGGAAACAAACATTGTCCTATTTCAAACCAAAACGATTGCAACACACGATAAGACTCAAACATAGCACGTATCAACAGAGAGCTAAGAATCGCATGCTGAGAATAAAGGTGGCCATTCTTTGTTAACGTTATTTTTGTCATCCTTTTTTATAGCAATATTTTTTTCGATTGAATATATGTTTTCAAATAGTTTTAAAAGTATATTTAATTTCGGTTTGGTTCCTTTAATTCCACTTACACGAATATGCCCTTTTCCCAATAAAAATATATGATTGATTAAAGTTGTTAGAACCAAACCAAATAAGATATTTTGTCAATTTCTTTCTTTGTGGAAGATAATTATTAAGCCAAAGTTCAAGATCATTCCAAAATTGTTTAGTTTCATTACATTCCCAAAAGACATAGCTGATGTCTTCATTGACATCATTACAAAAGCTACAAACACTGTTGTCCGCAAGATCCATTGTTAATAGTTCCTTCTTTGGGTAGATAATTCCATGTAGAAATCTGTAATGAAAATCTAAAAGTAAATATCGTTTTCCAATTAAAATCACAGTGAAAAATTGATTGCCATTCATCACAAACTTTAAGATTATTTCCATTTGATATTAATTTATCAAAAAAGTTTCTAGCGCCTTTGACATGCTTCATCAGATCACTTAAGCAACTGTTTATATCCAAATTCTGAAAACTAGTTTTCTAGTTTTCTGGATTGTTGTTTTCCCTAATTCTGGTATATTGAAGATTACATATCTATGGTCTATTATTGTACTTTTTATCGGATATTTTAGTTTCAGTTCTTCAAATGTCATCAATCCGTTTTCATTGCATATATTTTTAATATTAGTAGTAAATTCCACTATTAGCCCATTGCTTTATGTAGCACGTTGCTTGTTTGAAGTTGTGATTAAGCCATAATGGTTGGGACAGATTTTCTTCTATATTATCAACATCAATTATAAAATTTGTTTTAAAGTTGTTCAAAGCTTTCAATACATCTTTCCAGTAGGGTTTTTTAAACAAAAGATTGCTTGTCAACATTAGCAACCAAAGATAGTTGTCTTTAATTGGGATATCACAAGGGTAACTATTTGTTGTTTTTTACAATATGATCTGAGCGAAGAGAGTTTTAGTGCGTTAATGAAGGCTCTAATGCTAACCATGCGTAATCCACCTTCCTCATATTTTCTTGCCAAAGTGGTCCTTTTGATTTTGTCTTTTATTATTATGCCAGATAAAATTGTAAAATATTTTGTCAAGTGATAACACAAGGTCCTCAGAAGGGTTAGGTAGTATGGAAAATATATGAACTAGTTTTGACAATGCTAAAGTTTTTATGACTGTAATTTTTCCTATTAGCGTTAGATTTCTTTTTCTCCTATTTGCAAGCAATCCATTTATTTCTTCCAGCTTTCTTTTTGTATTGATTACCCATAGTTCACTTAAGTTTGGATTAAACATAATTCTTAATACTTTAAAGTCCTTATTGTGCCATTCTATTTGTAAGTCTTGACATAAACGATCATTGCTAGGGTCCATGTCGACAGCCTCTTTCATTTGTAAAATATTCTGACATATGCCCATTTAGTATTTTGCTTGATGTAGTATCAGTATCGTAAGTTAGTATATTTAGCCACCTTATCATTTCTGGTCCAAATCCATATTTTTGTAAAACTTTATTTATAAACTGTTTGGATACCGTATCAAATGCCTTTTCAAAATCGATCAGCAGAAGTAATCCTGGTTTATTTTGTCTTTTTGATTCAAAGATAATATCATATAACAACCTTGTGTTTTCTGAAATAAATCCTGTTTGATTATTATGAATGAGCAATTAGAATGTTGATTTTATACGGTTTGCAATACAAGTACTAATTATTTTATAGAGTGCATTCAATAAAATTATTGGTCTCCAATTTTTTATCAATGTTCTGTCTTTGTTTGGTTTTGGTATACAAGTTATAACTCCTCTTGTCAATGTCATACTCATTGTGTTATTAGCAGAAGTACTTTTTACAAATATTTATATCCAGAATTTTAGTTCTTTCCAGAAAAACTGAAAGAATTCAATAGGAAAGCCATCAATACCGGGACTTTTATTGTTTTTCATGTTTTTAACTGCCAATGAAATGTCTTTAAGCTCAATTTCTCTTTCTAATAAGTTTTTCATTTGGTTGTCTAATGTTGGAATCTCCAAATATTTTTAAATTTTCGTAACTTCTGTCAATGCTATCAGATGTATATAATTTATTTTATAATAGTTTCTTAATTCATCCAATATGCAATTGCCGTCTTTTATTACCGTATCATCTTCAGTTATAACTTTATTGATTAATTTACTGACATAATTTATATTAATTTACTGACATAATTTATATTTTTTAAGTGGCAGAAATAACTTGTTGGTTATTCGTGCGGGTGAATTTCATGAAGGAGTTTACTGTTTCGATCTTGAATTGTAATTTGAATATATCTTGAATATCTTTTCACCCAGTAAAACAATGCACTGCTGCAAAATGGGTACATGTATGTAGTACTGTTACTAAAATTATCTAAAATGCCATAGAATTTATGAAACTTTTATTAATCTGCTATTTCTTTAAACATAGAAATTGACATGCATCGTATGGTGTTACCCATATTCTCCCTTTAAGATGTGGGTGAATGTAACACACTGCAGCATATATACGTATTTCCTTTGGAGAATCGTGAAATATTATCGCAAATTTAAATAATTAAGTTAAATAAAATATCCACTTCATTTCTAAAATTAAAAGTGAATGTATAGTTGAAGGAAATGCGTCACATTATATATTTATTAATGTATAAATAAGTGTGGACAAAACTTTTTGTTTTACATTTGGATTTTATCGTTTGATTGGGGGAACATTTGTGACTAAAGATTGCGTCAGGTGCGCCTTAAAATATAGAGGTCGACAATTTGAGAGTCATGTGTGGAGGCGAGTCAAGGTCGGTTCGGGTTTGGGTTAGCGTTTGTGGGTGCGCTTGTGGAGCTGTTTGAACGAATGTTAGAAGTAATATATATATACTGTTACTTTTTGTGGCACCGATTTTAACGCTTCTTATAAATTGGGTTAAAACCAAAAAGTATCTGGTTTCAACTGGCCATAGGACACTTTCATGATTTTAACAATACATTCTTCTATATTGTCACAAAATTTGAAATATGTCTTTAGGACATTTTGGATGACAACAATTCAATGTCCGAGGAAAGGTACCGATGTGGTTATCAATATCGATATAAATATATACTAGAATGTATTGTCCTGAGCCATAGCAAATTTTCACCACGGATATGAAGGATACTCGCTCGAGTTTTGACGTCATAGCAGAAACTTTATTTTCGCCACATAAAAAAAATATGACCGTGTGACGTTATACATAACCGTACAATTATAGTATATATGTCATAGTGTCAGACAGTATTTGGTTCGCTCACAGTTTATATAAAGCTGCCAAATAAAACATCCCGTTGCACTGTACTTGATCTATGTGCGATCCAATGTGGCTGCATATTTTAAAGGCTTTTTCGTAAGCAAAACAGAAACTTGGACAACATTTGGCACTTTTTGTTTTTCAAACCTGTCTTTAATTTTTCATCATGGTGTTGAAAATTCAATAATATACAACTCCGTTAAATTTCAAAGTCAGAGGATGGCCCAGTACCGCAATTCTCGCTCAGCATTGACTGTTTAAAACTGTGGGTCTGAAAATTAACTCGTCAACCAGGATTCCATCGGTAATTTAGTGAATCACAAGCTTTTGGTCAGAGATCTCGCGAGATCCGAGTTGTATGCAACCCGCCGCCGTGTGAATGTCGAGTCGTATACAACTTCAGTCCGTACGGGTAATTGCATACAAGTTGTACCAACTAGTTGTACCGTGTGAATGCCCCTTAAGGTCTAAACAGCTAACCGATGTCACACAGGAAACGACGCAAAAGCTGAAGACTGTTGACGTCATTCGACAATAATAGTAGTTTCTAAGACGGCGGTCTTCATAGGTGCGTTTTTCTAAAGGGGAGCTCAAAATAGAGAATGTCTTTTTAAAATGTATATATTTGATATAAAAATAAACTCGGGTGAGATTTTATTTATCATCCATCACCATTCTTCCGAATTTAAAAGTTTGTAAACAGTAATAAGCAGTGCCTTAAGTGTTTAAAAAAAACTGCTAACCAGCTTCAATAGATGTGAGATAAGTGATCTCATTTTATTGTCTGTGGATCGCATATATGCCTGCATATTTCCACACGACAGTGAAATTGTAAAAGTTATAAACGGCAAGACTAGCAATAAATAAATTACTAAACTCGTTCCGGTGTAATACCAATTTAATTAATTTCGGGAATATTCCAGCTGTTTGACGGCAGTCTGTAAATAATGGAGTCTGGACCAGACAGTCCAGCGATTGACATCATGACCATCTATCCACGCAATTGGGAAATGATGACATGCATCAACCGAGTCAGCGAGCCTGGCCACCCACTACGTGTGTCATAAACATAGCATGACATGAACACTCATAAAGTATCCTCTATATATCTGGGGCGGTCAAGTAGCCTAGTGGTTAAAGCGTTCGCTCGTCACGCCGGGTTCGATTCCCGACATGGGTACAATGTGTGAAGCCCATTTCTGGTGTCCCCCGCCTTGATATTGCTGGAATATTGCTAAAAGCGGCGTAAAACCATACTCACTCACTCTTTTTATCTCATTCTTAAATGTGAACACTGAGTTTTCCGAAGTTGAGAAAAGTGATATTTTCATTGCAGTGATCATAACACTTGATATTTCACTGCAGTGAAAATAACACTTTGACGGAATCGTCATACAAGAGGGACCACAAATTGTCACCCTTTGTCGTAAGTGTCTGGCCCGTTCACAAACTGTTGACTTCCTTTTTACGTTAGTTCCACATTGACAAGGTAAAATATTGATAAATGGTCATTTATGATGATAATATCGCTTCATGGCGTTTGTTATTCTCTTGAAAATATTCCGTTATAAGCTGTGAACTTCTCACTTAACTTTTCAATCGAGACAGTTCGTATCGAAAAGCGAATTTTGTGTTACTTGACTAACGTGTATTCTTTCGCCTTCAACAGCGGTCTCGAAATGTTTATAATTTTTTTTGTTAAAGTTGATTTTGTACATAATCATATCTATATGTATGATAGAGAATTTTCGTGATCCTAAATATTTGGTTTCTTTTGTTTACAATGTATATATTTTTTTATTTGCAAACACGAAACTAGTCGCAAATACCGGGGGTGGTGACCCGTCCCCGTGTGTTAGGTTGGGAGAATTTACCTTTCAAGGTTTAACATTTATCATTGAATGTAGTATCTTGTAGATTGTAAAACTCTCTGAAAGAGGATTTTTTACCCCTCCTGTATCTCCTATTTTGTCCATAAGATTGGTTGCCTTAGAAGCTTAAGGCCACACACACCTTCAAATAAATTATATCCACATCCTAATTATGAGTGCAACATTTGATGGGTTTCATCGAAATGGTAACGTCTGAGATCTCCATCACTTCAGGCTTTCCTCCCACTGACACGCTATATATGACTGGAATAATGTCCGAAGCGACGTTAAACTCAAATCACTCACCCACTTGACAGACTCGGTCATCATGGCGACATGGGGCTCATGTTTTCTGTCACTGGTTTGTCTGGTCCAGGCAGCCCGCTGTGATGTAGCTGGAATATTGCTGACTGTACCATTAAAAAACACTCACTCACTCCGCTGTGTATGCATACCGTGAATACCACCCTCTGATCACAAGGCATTTCAAAGTCAAATTTGACAAAGTAATCTAATTTATTGTAGACGTTTTGCATTTTGATTGACCTTCGTTTGTCTGTATGCGTAGTGCTGTGTTGTTTTGTTGTTTATTGTTCATTTGTTGTCATGTTGTTAGCCTGTCATGAGTGGTTCTGATTGGTTCCATGTCAGGATTGTCAGTTTGTCACTGGCACACTGTTTCTGCAGGTTGGGGTATATGAAGGCGGGGATCTGGTCAGGCTGCATGATTGGAAGCCAGTCAACAGTTAGGGCATGCTGCACCGAATGGGTTCCATATCAGAACAAACATCTTCTCTGTTGTTTGGAGTACATTGGATTAGTTGTCAGTTATAAAATGTATCCGCAGATATTCGAGGATGAAGGTGTCAGCATTGTAGACACGCAGGAAGCATATTCCCCTTGGCCAGAATGTAGGTTGTTAATTGAGCCAATTATTATTTAATGCATTTGTGGCTTTTGCACGGATAACAGTGGACGGTGATTGTCCGTTTCTTGTGCCTTGCCAGCTGAGTATAACTTGCCTTTGACTTTTTCATTGGTCATACTTTACGGTAGTGACTCCGCAATTCCTTCATGTATAATGTTTCGAGAGATCGTACCGTGATACAGGAGTGTTAAAGCGTTTAACACATTGAAACGCTGAACATGAAAAATATACCTTGACCTGCTGTGATCCGGGTTAGAGTTGGTCTTCTGTGTTGTCCTCGTTGTGCGGTCAGCATGCTGCCTTCAGATTCAGTAACTGTGTAGGGGGCGAGGATAATACCTTGTTGTAAACATGTTTCGCTGTGGTTGGCAAACTAGAACAGTGTTGTCTTCTCTCAAACTTGAGTTCTTTGTGTGTCTTCTGTTGTCCGCATACCCTTTTAATTCAATCGTCTGTGTCTCATCTCTGTATCTGATTGTGTCGGACTGGTCTCTGAGTTTGTTGCATCTGTATATCGGGTAACTGTGTTTTCATTTTCCAAATGACTGGTATTAGTTGTGCGTTGCGGCTCTGTATTGTCTCATGAACTTCCATAGTTTTTGTTTCCAGTTGAGTCTCTCTGCTGTGGCAGCTTGAATACATTTCTTCAAACTGCGCATAAACCGTACGACTTCCCCATTTACTCCCGGAAATAATACAGTGATTCGCTAATTGTTAAATCCAAGATAACTTGCAATCTTGGGAATCACGGATCTGGATGATGTGCAATGAACAGTCTCGACTTCCGGATACCTAGTGTAGTAGGTGTTAATTCTGCAGCTTGTAAACATGTAAGTATTTTTAGTGTAGATAATGTATCACTTATTCTATTTCAGCTTGTTTGATTCAACAGAGGTTTGTGTCATTTCCTGGTTTCCTATCTGTTATTAGTTGTGTCCTTATCGGTATTTGCTACTGATAAGCTTCTACAGGGTTAAAGGTCAATGGCCCAGTCTATTTTACTTCCAAGGGTGTTTTGTTCTATTGTTTGCTCATCATTACTTTTACCTGTTGTTAGCCAATTAGTATACCTTTCAATTCAAATCCCTTTCTCGCCTGCCATTACTAATCTTATGCTGCAAACACACCTGTGCTGCACAGCAATTCACATTACATTAAAGATCAAGTAATCAAGGTCAGTGATCATAATTAATGTATATCAATCTAAACACTATGCTTTTAATCATTAATTTAAATCAAGTACATAAGTAATAAAATAGGTTTTAAATAACGTGTAAACATAAACAAATTTAAACGATAAGATTAGTGAATGAGGCGAGTGTGATGAGATTAGGGTGCTGATTAATGAGTATTGCTTATCTATACATATATTTGATATTTCAATGCATTGGTAATTTAGTATTTGTGTATTTTGGTATTTGGTGCATATTTGCTATTATTTAGTAAATCAGGTGTATTTCTAGACTTTGTACATATCTCGCTAGAAGTATGCATGTATTTATTGATAGAGGTATGACTGACTGAAGTTGTATTTCAGGGATGCATGTATATATCTCAATTATGTACATTTTATTTACAATAACACACAGTCTCACACCATCCGATTTCCTGTGTAGCACAATTCGGCTTACCCACGGAGTTGGACCTTCAACCTTTTCTATAATATCAAGCTCTTTCAAACATTGCAGTTCATTTTCAACATCTTTTGCACATGAAAGGTAATTGTGCAATGTGATTATCTCACTGGTTGAATATGTTCATCAGCATGTACATTCTTGACCATGCCAATGCCATTGAATAATTTGGGGAATTCGCCTGCAATGTCTTTTGATGAAATAGCAATGTTCCAGCAATGTCAACAGTCTTCACAGGCTTGCAGGGGAATTGATTAAATGTTCTGCAACAACGTTATACAACTCATCCTCTTCTCTATCGGTATCATCAGGAGGCGAAGCATTCGTAAAATCACCATCAACAAACTGTACTGTACTCAAGGCTTGAAACGACACACACGAGCAAAATGATTTAGAATTCCACATTCACTACATTTCTTATCTCTTGAAGGACATTAACCAACAGTTCTACTCCCTCACTCATACGTTCGTTCTACTCCTTCACTCATACATCCGTTCTACTCCCTCACTCCTACAGACGTTCGTTCTACTCCATGTCATACATATGTTCTACCCCCTCACTCATACGTTCGTTCTACTCCTTCACTCATACATCCGTTCTACTCCCTCACTCACTCATACATCTGTTCTACTCCCTCACTCATACAGACGTTCGTTCTACTCCGTGTCATACAGATGTTCTACCCCGTCACTCATACAGACGTTCATTCTACTCCCTCACTCATACAGACGTTCATTCTACTCCCTCACTCATACAGACATTCTACTCCCTCACTCATACAGACGTTTGTTCTACTCCATGTCATACAGACATTCTACTCCCTTATTCACACAGATGTTCTTAGACCCACAGAGATCTGGACATGTTACTGGGGTACAAGATGACAATTCAGTTAAACAAGACTCTTCAGAAGATGACAATTCCCCCCGCCCCGACAAATTCGAAAGAACAAATCATCTCACTGTTACTTTAAGTCCCAATTGATGAGAGAATTTCTGTCTGTCCGTATCCAAGAGTAGTTATTGAGCTATCAAAACAATACCATGGAATTGGGATTCGGAACTTTGTATTTCCATGTCAGGTATCACCACTATGAACAGAGTCAAAATCAAACAATGCAAATCAAGAAAAAGAAAAATGCCAAAAATCTGCTAATAGCAAAAGGATCTGTATGATATATCTGTACAGTTTTGTTGAAAAATATCTAATGGTCTACTATATCCCCCGGGGCGATAAAAAATCATTTTGGGGATCAATAGGACTGATTGTGTCTGTGACTGTATGTATCAAACATTAATCATCATTATTCACACAAGCTCTCTGCTGAACTGCTGCCTGTACTTAACTTAAACCCCACGCTACACCAGAGTCAAGCTGAAAGTAATGATCAATGTTAATTCTGTAAACACTACACCAGCTCACCATCCATGAGACAACACAGACTGATCTAGATCATGTCAGATGCCAATATTCCCAACCAGGTCTGCAGCACAGCATTATTAGTAAAATATGGATTTGTATTTACAAACAACATTCTCACTGTATGTTGTGTTGGACTGGCATAAAATGGAATTAAATAATTTCAGAATTAATTAAACAATTCTCCCAAAAGTGTTAATTATCACTAAACTAAGTAATCATTATTCAAGCAAGGGCGTTGAGCCTAATGGGGTTCAGTGAAAATATGTTCAATCGCCTGTGGATACACTGCATTCAGGGGAAGTAACTGTGGAAATACAATTTGAAAATTGTCTCCCCTTTGACCATATCTGCAGATTGGTTACATCAGCTGAATATGACGGAAGATAGATTTTCACCATCCAGATAAGTGTCATGATCCATTAACTGAATGTGCAGGTCAGATGCAGACTTGTAACACCATCAATAACACTTATCTTTTATTATCTTCTGGCAATTCTTCTATGATATTCTACAGCATTAAGAAACCAAAGTATCCTTTTCATCAAAATTGTCATGAAGCCCAGTTTGTGTCATTTTCCCCAACAAGAGTGTCCACTGGCCTATATAAAAGTCTCATTTTCACCCTTGCTCTTTCAAACTGACTTTTCTTCCCTCGATTGTAGCACCACACCGAGTTGTGCCAAAGGCTCGCATAAGACATAGAGGTTATCACGCTTGTGTGTGGGGGGGGATGGTAAATATCCTACATTAGGAATAAACATTGTATTTAGCGAGCTAAAGACATACTGTTAATTCCTAATACAGATTATTTACTATTCCCAAACACCTCAAAGCGTGATAACCTCTTTATCATATAATGTCATTCTTTAATTCTGTACTTCAAAATCGTTTTCCCTCTCACAAACATTACCGAAACATTGCGAGTTTTCCTGGAATGCACGCATTAATATTTATTACGTCACAGGGTAAGTGATGTGTCAGTCAGACAGTGACAGTAGCCGATATAGTTCCAGCTGAAACTGAAAATACGCAAAACAACAATTGTTTTTAATTGCCTTTCGCGGCAATCCATTGATCTGTCCACGAGAGTAACTGCCCTTTGTCAAAACTTATAAAATGCCTTAGCTACGTCACAGTTAGACACTGATTTTCAGTATATTAGCGTATATTCTTTTGATATTGATAACAATTATCCCTGTAGTTTATCCAGATTCCCAATGGTTAATTCTGACTCGATCGACGAATGACGAGGACAATGCCATGTTTGTTTATAAACACTGATAGTAGTCCCTACTTGACCTTTGATATTTGCATCTCTTTACGCAAATGACCCCAACGGATATCTTTTTTATTTGTTGGCTTTATCCTGCCGAGAAACCTACCCATTATATGATAATTTCTTTTACGTAATATATGATATTTATGACACAGAAACAACTCAACTAATAATGGCTATATATAGTGGTTTGCATCTTTCCTGAAGCTGTGCATCTGGCACTCACAGCAACTGAGACACCTGGTGCCATGATGGAGCTTGCTGCTGCTCCTCCCAACATGAGGGGGCGGTCGGGTAGCCTAGTGGTTAAAGCATTCGCTCATCACGCTGAAGACCCGGGTTCGATTCCCGACATGGGTACAATGTACGTGTGAAGCCCATTTCTGGTGTCCCCCGCCGTGATATTGTTGGAATATTGCTAAAAGCGGCGTAAAACCATACTCACTCACTCACTCCCAACATGAGGAAATCATAACGGAGCTTGCTGCTGCTCCTCCCAACATGAGGAAGTTTGACAAGTGGGATGATTCGATCCAACCATTGCTGAATAATTGTTATCCAATCTGTTGGATTATCCAGTGATGAATGCTCCAAGTACTTCACATGTGATACACTTTCAACGGCCAACGGCACTGGAGAAATACTTCCAGGAACTATGACATGCAAGAAGAAAGAGACAAGAATCAAGTGCAATTCTATACTATAACCAAAGTGACATAGCCAAAGATCGGGAGGATATGTCAGAACACATGGTCAGTTATTGTTTATACAAGAAATCAACTGATGTCACACTTCGGCTTGGATTCCTCAATGTTCAGTGGAGATTCTGAAGCATGTTGTGTTGGCTGCAGATCACGGAACACCTCTTAGCACTAAGACGATGTTAAGCGTATGTTAAAGTATGGGAGTTACGATCATCTTAGTGCTAAGATCGCTTTGTGCATGTGGGCCCTGTACTCTTGACCAATAAAAGATGCTACATGTTGTGTCACTGACACATTGTAATTCACCAAACACTCTAGTGGATGAGGGGGCACGGTTGGCCCAGTCGTCTAAGGCGCTGTGATTCGCTGTGCAGAGTTGCGCCCCTTGGGCACCTATGATTGTGGGTTCGAATCCTGGTTCACCCCAATTATGTTTCTAGGTTTGTCAGCACCATACCCGTGCTCGTGGGTTTCACCGAAGTGGTAAACGTCTGAGACCTGCATCACTTCGGGCTTTCCTCCCACATTAAGCTGACACACCGTGATATAACTGGAATACTGTTAAAAGCGGCGTTAAACCCAACTCACTCACTCACTCAACTGGATGACCTCTCAATGTTTTCAAACTTTGCATTGACACATTCAGTGGTGCCAATGCTGTGGACCAATGGACCTTGATCACATAACCATGCTTCTTGATACTATCCACTCTATAGTCCTGACAAAAAGTCTCAACTTTGCGGTCACATCTACAATGATATACATGATCATATCATTGACTTATCAGGATGCTCCTATTCTTGTCATCATCAACAGCAACTGTGATAACACCATGCGTCAACCTGGCTACAGTTGCCATCAGACTTGCATGGAAGGTGAATGGTGACTTGGTGAGGCCTGAGAATCCCAACAGTTGTCTACTGGGGTCACTTTCCATGGGGTGTATCTTTCCAGGACAGAGAGGATCTCATTAATATCTTTGGTAACAAATCTCTGATGGTGATGTGTTTGAAAAGCTGCTGTCTCAGTAAACTGAAGGAGATTTTCGACAATATATTCAATGACTGGGGCTGCCTTTGAGATCTTGACAGTAGACTTCTCTGTCTTGTTTGCACCCAGACCTCTTATTAAATCCTTCAAGACCAGCAACTGTTTTTCCTTTTACATATCTGCAGCCCTGTTGTGCCCCTTTCGTCCTCTTGGGTTGACAAATGATGATGCTCTGACTTTCACGGCCAGACGGGGTGTCAGCATCATTTCTGTCTTCAAGATGTAGTCAATACATGCGGTCATGTATCTGGACAAGGCAGAATGTGAGGAGACAAATGCCACCATGAATATTTCAATGATATGTTTGTTAGGTACATATTACCTTCTCTTGTATGACAAGGACTTGAAAATACCTGATCATGAAGTTTTGAACAGTTGTGTAGGCCATCTGGCATTGCCACATTTTCACAATTGTGACTGGTGTTAACAGGCCAGGAATGTTAACGGAAACACCACGTTTCACTTGTGGGGTGGTGGTACTGATAACAAACACATTTCCAGGGGTGGAGATCTTGACTTTCAGTCTGTTTTCCTCAACTGGTAGTGCGACTTTGTTTTCAACTGCACCGATAGTTACAATGATGTCCACAGTCTCTGTTGTTGGAGTTGTCTAGAAATTTGAAGAGTATTGATCAGTAATTATTTTTAAGCACATAACTTACCTGTTTATAGTCCATGTTTCATGTCATCTGGAATAATGTGTAAGAGGGAGATTGTTGTGAATAATATATACCTTTGCTACAAATGATCTTAGTAAGATAGACAATGGCTTAATTGTGCTGATCGCTTGTATTGTCTTAATTGTGCTGATCGCTTCTATTCATACAATGTATTATGTTTGTGTACATCCATCAGCTCTCCCTATAAATTCATGAACATCCATCAGCTCTCCCTATCAATTAGTGTACATCCATCAGCTCTCCCTATCAATTCGTGTACATCCATCAGCTCTCCGTATCAATTCGTGTACATCCATCAGCTCTCCCTATCAATTTGTGTACATCTATCAGCTCTCCCTATCAATTCGTGTACATCCATCAGCTCTCCCTATCAATTCCTATCTTGCTTGAAAGAGAAACCCTCCATGGTGAATCATAGATGCCATTTCCCTCTATGCTGTGATCATGTTCCTTCATTCATCAATATCTGCTCTGTATAGGGTTCCATACTTCCTGTTGTTTGTGCAGGTTGATGTTAGCCTGTTAATATGATTTATTCCCATGAGATTTCATGTATGTTTTCAGATTTATCTGTAGTTAACCAAAACTTACCAGGTTGGGTTCCAATGGTGGTGTGAACATTGAGGACTTGGGCCATAATTTTGTTGAACGATATTTCTTTCTTCTTTTTGTGCCAACTGTCTCAGGCATGTCCGGGTGGGTGTGGCTGTCTGTGGGGCTCTGTGGGGCTGTCTGTGTGGCTCTGTGTGGCTGTCTGTGTGGCTCTGTGGGGCTGACTGTGTGCAGGTAAGATGTTCCAACTATGTGCACACATTGTTCATGTGCCTGAATTGACGACAGATTTCCACTGATTACAACAGTAATAATTAAAGGCCATACGCAATATGCATCAGCTTGTTAACCAGGGTTGAAACATGCTTAATGATTCTGCAATGCACAATATATCTACCAGTATCTACAAGAGAATGAAGAGTGAGCAAAACATAAACATATTGTTACGTTATGTAAATACATTACATTCTTTTGTGCTGAATAATTTAGACAGAATAATTTGTTGGCAATAAATGAATTAAATTAACCAGGTGTGCATATTTCATGTAACAATCCCTTTTTTCCAATGACTAATGTGCCCCACCCCAAGATCGTAACTTATGCTTTAGATTGTTACCTTAAATCGATCTTTCACTTTGTCATTGACACTGGATCTGTTGCCTACCCTCTTCAGGTACCGCAGGGTACCCTTGTCTGTGTCCTTGTCCAAATTCAGAAACTTCTTGCGGAATTTCTAAAACACATTTATGAAACACAATAGAATCAAAAGATTACAATGAGCAGTGGCACAAGACATGTGACTGTACAACATAAGAACATGGATGGACCAAGTGACAATAACTTTATTGATATTTATTGAATAATAACACTCTCCTTCACTTACTTTTGTTCCAAGGATACATTCTCCACGAAGTAGAATATGATGCTGAAGTTTGAAAAACACAAAACAATATTCAATCATGAATCAAAAACACTGGAACATTGCAATTGCATGGCTGTGATACATGGCATCATTGATTCTAATTTCTTAAGATAATTTGTACTGGTGCTTGTAATTAATACACCCAAAAGTCAATATTCTGTTCAAATTATATGTTTACCATAGTTGAAAGAGCTGTATCAAGACATTGAAGTCATATGAAATAGCCTCAGCCAAGTATTACCCTGTGCATAACACGACACCAAATTAACCATAAACATGTTGAACAAGTAAATCATCAAACAGAATTTTTTTTAAATGACTGTTTCTCATCACTTAAGGAATTAACATTAGATTTTCATTCCAGAACAGTAACAATATGACAGTAATGTTTACAGTGTCACGTTCATGAAGTTATCGGCATGACATACACATAATTCCGGGTACCGGTATGTACAATGGAAGTTAAGAAATGGGTTTATGATGACATAATCATAATGTTATAATCAGTATTTGTTGACATGATGAGAAATGTCTCTACTAGAAATCTACAACATGCACATGCAAATGTTAGAATTAACAAATGTTACATTAAAGAAAACAGAATTGGGATCTACAATATCCTTTATATATAAGTTTCATATGAATCGACTACATCATATCTGTATGTTCTTCAACACATGAATATTGATTGTTTTGGGCATACTGTAATGTTAAAGCTAGGATTTTGAAATTATTAACTAAGTTAATTTATGCAAACTTACTTATCTTCTTTACCTATGGTGCTAATACCCAATAGTCATGAAAACAACTTTGTACAAATACACAATAGAAAACTTGAACAGTAACTTGACTCTAAATATTAGTAGATACTTTGTTGTCGGCATGATATCAGATAGCTGCAGGAGTGAAATCCTCTGGGTAGCTGATGCTCTATTGTTGTTGTCCTGAAAGGTCATACCCTATATTGTAGCAAGTGTCCCTACTTTAGAACTTGTTTGATAAACCTGTCACTGTATTACCATCTTACCTCGGGTAAACATAGTGACCAGCTCACCTTCTGTAGTGGTCAAAATTTCATCGTTTTCTTTTAGCTTCTAAAAAGGTTATATTCATTTTTCGTTTCTTTGCAATTTGTAATATTCCCATTCCGTTTTAAGTTCTAAAATTTGTATTAACTGGTCTTAAGCCACTACCCTTCTAAATATATAACAAGGGGAGGTAAATGCTCTGGAGTCAGTTTTTCAAGCCATGTGGTAGCCAGAAGGCACATGTCCAAGTCACCAAGTCATATTTTTGGTCTAAAACAATGGTAAGCCAGTTTCACAATTTCACACCAAGCCTCAAACACTTAATGTAAATGCAATGTAACATTACATACATAATGCTAAACTTTTAGTAATTCTCTAGTGTTAGAACTGATAATTGTTTCATCTGTGTGTGTTAGTTCTTCTGTAGAAGCTCACCTTGCCTTACTTGCCCATGTAGTTCATATGTGAGCCTAGTCTTCTTGAAGTTAATTATTGTTTAATATGTATAGACATTTAATTGTTTGTTTTGTTAAGCACTGAGACAGCTTCTCATCTGTTTCAGTCAATCTGTATGTGGACTGTATGTGCAAAAGAGCAAAAGAAAATAGATAAGAAAGAATGAAAGAAACCAAAATAAAGAATTAAGAACACAAGAGACTTGGTTATTACAGCATTGACATTGTTAGACATTACTATGGATAGTGAAGAAGAACACGTTGAAGACGTGAACATTGAACAAAGAACAAGAAAAATGACTGAAAGGGGTTTAACACATGCAAAGGAAACAACAAGTAAAAGAGTGGACAGTGTTTATAGGCAGCTATTGAGGCATTATGATCAAATCAAACCTGAAATGGCAGCTAGCTCGCTGACGAAAGACATGGTTGAACAGATACGTATCAAGTATGCAAAATGGCTTAAACTATATGGTGGTCTGTTTGAAGCTCGTGGTGATTACACTAGGCTGTTAACGGCATCTGAATGTTTTGACTTTGAAGATGAATGTAGGTCACAAGATGTTACCTTAATAGCTTTAAAGTCCAAGTTTGAACATTTCTTCATGGTGCATGGCTCTGTACAACGAGATATTGATAGTGCTAGCAAGACAAGTGTTATTTCATCAAAGAAGAGGTCTGTTGGCCCTCAAGGCACATGTTCAGCGCGGTCAAGTATGTCATCTGCCCAGATACGGGAAATGCAGACACAGGTTGAGTTACAAGCCAAAGTAAATGCACTTAAACAGAAGCAGAAGCTTGATGTAGAGAAGTATAAGCTTGACATGGCCAAATTAAACCTAAAGATGAAGGAAGAGGAACTGGAACTGAAGCCCAGATGGAAATATCCGAGGCCAAGTGTAGAGTTCTTCGGGATTTTAACTATGATCAGTTTGAATTTGGGAGTGATGCTGAGGAACGACAATCCCAACAGCTCAGTGACACTAGCTTACCTCACATTTCAACAGAAAAGGATCGGTCTGCTGGAATGACTGCAGGAGAGTCACAAGATAATAAGCAGCCTGGTAAGAAGATTCAAACCTTTCATAAGCCATCAAACAGCTATATTGATGGTCAAGCTAATGCCAGCTCTGGTGATGCAGGTGTGATATATTCTGTGGTGCAGCAGCTACGTAAACCTCCACCTGATCCACTTGAGTACCAGAGATTCAAGAGACAATTCCAGATAAAAATTGTAGATAATTCTGATTCAGTTGATGAGAAGATGAGCTATTTATAACAATTTACCACTGGGGAAGCTCTCAAAATTGTTAAGGGAGCTAGTTACTTGGATGCAAGGAGAGGGTATAGAGCAGCTTGGGCAGAGTTGGAAGAACGGTATGGCAATGATGAGGTTGTGGCTTCTGCTTTAGTGAAACGTGCTCTCACTTGGCCTTAAATCAAGATAGATAATCCAAGATCTATATATAGAATACTAAACGAGCTCCCGTGTAATACCAATTTTATGAAACGAGTGAATAGTTCTGGTATCTGACGAGCGAAAGCGAGTCAGATACCACAACTATTCACGAGTTTCATAAAATTGGTTTTACACGAGAGCGAGTTTAGTATTTTATTTATTACTTGTCATTTATAATGTTTTTAGAATTATACTGTTGAGTGTAAATAGGCCGACACCTACACGATCCATGGCATAATCCAATTGAGTTTAACAGAATAATACTTCAAACACGTCAAAAGTTGAAACGTATGAATTTAATATCATACAATGGTCCACCTTTAGAATTCAGGCGTTCGTCCCACAAAATTATCGTAGTGCTAAGGCTATCACAACTCACATAATTTAACTTAGACTAAAGACTCTCGTTGCGCTATAGTACGATCGCCTTGTGGAACGGGGCCTTGCAGCTCAAAGTTTACAATGACGTCACAATACCCGATGACGTAATTTGTTGAATTTTGTTGCAAGATCCATCGGCGAGTCAAAGCAATGTGACGTCAGCCTAGCAACAAGGTTGCTGGGGTCATCGTGTGTCCATAAGCTCCTCCCAGTGATCTATCATCTCCACACGCAATGTCGTTGATACGCCAAGGGATGTTGAGAGCTTTCAATATTTGTTCGTGAAACGTGTTCCGAGAGTACATAAGCACGCGTTTTGGTATTACACAATGTGTAATAAAGCTGTATGTTTATTAAACGGGTGATCTCTTCACGGGCAAGTAATAATGATGAATATGCTATCTTCTTACAGGAATGTTTGAATGCTGTGAGTACAATCACTGCTGTCAAAATCCTTGAATATCCTGATAATCTGAGGAAGTTAGTCATGAAATTGCCCTATTTTCACCATGAAAAGTGGAGAAATCTTGTCCTCCATGTTCGCGATTCTGGAAGATTGGTTGATTTTCAGGACCTTGTCGACTTTGTCAAGCGTGAGGCTAAGAAAGCAGTAGACCCCATGTTTGGAAGAGATGCCTTGAAAATTGAAGAAAAATGTAAACCACCACCCCGAAGACTGCCAACTGCATCACTAAAACCATCATTCAGTACTGATGTGGTAGGAGCTGTAAAACCTAAGGATTCTCTGAAGCCACCTTCAGTTATGAGAGCCACGGTTCCTGTCAAAGCACAGGCTGAACAAGTTCCATGTATGTATTGTGATGATCTGTCCCATTCGGTTGGTCACTGCCAAAAGATTATTTTAAGGCCTCACATTGAGAGATTATCTTTCCTGCGATCGAAGGGCCTGTGTTTCAGATGCTTGAATAAAGGACACATCAGCAAGGGTTGTGCCCAGAGGGCTGTTTGCTCACATTGTAGTGGCAATCATCAGTCCATTCTTCATGTTGACCGGAATACAGACATGAAAGTCATCAGTGCCTGTGCTGGACTCTCCAACATTCTTGGTACCTATAAGGAGGCCGGTAACTATGAAACTACTCTTGCTATCATACCTGTTAAAATAGCCTGTAGAAATGGCATCACAGTTGAGTCAACTTATGCCTTTTTGGATCCAGGGAGCACTGTGTCGTTCTGCTCAGAAACCCTGATCAACCGGCTTGGATGTAGTGGGAAGAAGATGGAAATCACCATTGACACAGTGGGACAGCCGCACACATCGGTAGTTCAAGCAGTAAATGGCCTCCAAGTATATGATCTTGAGTTGAAGAATACTGTATCCTTACCAACCATATACTCTAGGGAGCACATACCAGTATCCAACAAGTACATACCTACATCCTTGGATACATCACATTGGCCTCATCTAGCTGACATCAAAGTGCCAAGAAAGGACTGTGACTTTTTGAGATTCTACTGGTGGCCAGAAGGTGATTCTACACAGGAGCCACAAGTGTACAGAATGCTTGTTCACCTTTTTGGAGCTGTATCGTCTTCAAGCTGTGCTACCTTTGCCCTGCAGCAAGCAGCGAAAGATCATCAAAATGAGTATGATCCTCACATCATAGACATGATAAAGGACAACTTTTATGTGGATGATTGTCTTGCTTCTGTTCCGGATGAAACACAGGCTATTTGTGTCGTCTAAGAAGTCACAGACTTATGCCACAAATGTGGATTTAAACTTACAAAGTGGATAAGCAACAGCCACACTGTGATGAAAGCTATTCCATCAGAAGAAAGGGCGAAAGATGTGAAACAACTGAGCCTTGACTGTGAAAGTCTCCCAAGTGAAAGAGCTTTGGGAGTGTTCTGGTTTGTAGAATCTGACACACTTGGATTCCAAATCCAAAGTAAACCTAAACTAAACATGAAACGAGGGATCCTATCGATTGTTAGTAGCATATATGACCCTTTGGGCTTCATAGCCCCGTTTGTGCTCCAAGCCAAGCAATTATTGCAGTGTCTTCAGATGAAACAATATGGATGGGATCAAGAAATAGATGCTGTTTCACATAGAAAGTGGCAGCAGTGGCAAGAGAACTTACCTAGACTTGAGGAAATTAGGTTCCCCGATCTTACAAGACAAAAGACTTTGGTAAGGTTGTATCATGCCATCTACATCTGTTCTCTGATGCCAGTGATGTTGGTTATAGAGTAGTAGCTTATCTCCGCCTCTTGAATGAACGTAATGAGGTGCATTGCATCTTGGTTATGGCAAAGCCTAGAGTTGCCCCATTGAAGAAGATAACCATACCTAGAATGGAACTAACAGCAGCTGCACTTGCTGTACGACTGTCTGGAGTGATCACTCAAGAGCTTCAGTACCGCTTAAGTGACACCGTATTTTGGACAGACAGTATGTCCATCTTGAGATACATCGCAAACACAACATCACGTTTTAAAACATTTGTAGCCAACCGCATTGCTGTAATACGGGAAGCTACGGCTGTACATCAGTGGAGATTTGTTGACACAAAATCAAATCCTGCAGACTATGCATCAAGGGGTGTACATGTTTGCAATCAAAGGCAGATGAACTTTTGGTTCGAAGGACCAAGCTTTCTTTGGCAGTCTGAAATTCATTGGCCTCAACTGGAAACCATGCCAAGTACTTCTTTGGAGAAAGATCCGGAAGTGAAACAGTCTGTGAACTATGCTACAGTACAGTTAGACAATGACATTTTCGACAGATTAATAAACCACTATTCTAGCTGGAGACAGCTGAAAAGGGCAGTTGGATGGATCATTCTGATTGTGAGAAAGCTTCGACAGAATATTTCTCATCACAAAGATGAACAAACTGGTGACTTTGAGAATCACCAGATGTCAACTGATGTGCTTCAGCATGCTGAAAAAGTACTTATTCAAAACTGTCAGAATAGACACTTCCCAAAGGACCTTGAAATCTTAAGCGAAAAGGGTTTTTCACTGTCTGATAAGACAGTAAGAAAGGCCAGTGCTTTATACAAACTTGATCCATTTCTTCAAAATGATGTTATCCGAGTTGGCGGACGCCTTGAGAAATCCAAAATCAACTATGAATCAAAGCATCCAATAGTTTTGCCAAAGAACTGTCAGTTGTCTAATCTTCTAGTGAATGATGCTCATAAGGCAGTTGGACACCTTGGAAAGAATGCCATTTTGGCCCATCTGAGAAAGAAATTCTGGATAATTGGAGCCAGATCTATTATCAAATCACAGCTTGCTAAATATCTCATTTGTCGTAGATATCAAGCGCCAGTTGGTCAACAAAAAATGGCAGATCTTCCAGAGGATCGCCTGAAGTCAGATATGCCCCCTTTCTCCAGTGTTGGTATCGACTACTTTGGTCCATTTCAAGTAAAACGTGGAAGAAGCTATGTCAAAAGATATGGTGTACTTTTCACCTGTATGGCTATTCGGGCTATTCATCTTGAAGTAGCTAGCTCTTTGGACACTGACTCATGCATAAATGCCATCAGACGGTTTATTGCCAGGCGTGGTCCACCAAAGATTATCCGATCTGACAATGGCATCAATTTAGTTGGAAGTAAACGAGAGCTTCGTGAAGCACTCTCCACCTTCAATCAATCCAAGTTAAGTACCACATTGGTAAATGAAGGGATCGAATGGCGCTTCAATCCTCCATCAGCTTCACACTATGGTGGCGTTTGGGAAAGGATGGTACACACTGTTCGGAAAATCATGTACTCACTTATGCATGAACAGGTTTTGAAGTTGGATGATGAACCTCTCAACACACTCTTCTGTGAAATCGAAGCCATTGTCAATGGAAGGCCCCTTACAGATGTACCTTGTAGTCCAAATGATCTAACACCTCTAACACCAAACCATCTTCTTTATTTGAGATCAGGAGAGATGATGCCGCCCGGGACATTTTCCAAGGATGACGTGTACTGCAAGCGTCGGTGGAGACAGGTACGATATCTAGCAGATGTTTTCTGGAAAAGATTGAGTAGAGAATATCTTCCCTTATTGCAAGAAAGACAAAAGTGGAACACCAGCAAGAAAAACCTTCAAGTTGGAAATATTGTACTTGTCATGGACAATATGCCGCTCAATGCATGGGCACTTGGTCGTGTTATTGAAGTGTTCAGAGACAGAAGAGACTTAGTGAGAACTGTGAAAGTTAAAACCGCTACTTTTGAACTATTGCGACCAATCGACAAACTGTGTGTTATTCTGAGAAATAGTGACTGAAGGTGAACTGTGTAATGTGAAATATTACAAAACAACATCAAAAGAGACTAAAGAACATTAGCTGTATCTGATTGAGACAGTGTTACATTTTAGTTTAATCCAGAATGTTTGTTTGTATGTTATATGACAAAGTGATTTATCTTAGTTTAATTCATAAGAAAGATATATTTTGCCCCTAAGGTACCACTTTTATTAATTATTTCACTTACATTCTACAATCAGGAGGCCGGTGTCTAGTGGTCAAAATTTCATCGTTTTCTTTTAGCTTCTAAAAAGGTTATATTCATTTTTCGTTTCTTTGCAATTTGTAATATTCCCATTCCGTTTTAAGTTCTAAAATTTGTATTAACTGGTCTTAAGCCACTACCCTTCTAAATATATAACAAGGGGAGGTAAATGCTCTGGAGTCAGTTTTTCAAGCCATGTGGTAGCCAGAAGGCACATGTCCAAGTCACCAAGTCATATTTTTGGTCTAAAACAATGGTAAGCCAGTTTCACAATTTCACACCAAGCCTCAAACACTTAATGTAAATGCAATGTAACATTACATACATAATGCTAAACTTTTAGTAATTCTCTAGTGTTAGAACTGATAATTGTTTCATCTGTGTGTGTTAGTTCTTCTGTAGAAGCTCACCTTGCCTTACTTGCCCATGTAGTTCATATGTGAGCCTAGTCTTCTTGAAGTTAATTATTGTTTAATATGTATAGACATTTAATTGTTTGTTTTGTTAAGCACTGAGACAGCTTCTCATCTGTTTCAATCAATCTGTATGTGGACTGTATGTGCAAAAGAGCAAAAGAAAATAGATAAGAAAGAATGAAAGAAACCAAAATAAAGAATTAAGAACACAAGAGACTTGGTTATTACACCTTCCAAAACAAGGTTTTGAAGCGGTACTCTTCCAAACCTAGGTTTTGAAATGGGTCACTTCTAAAACTGTTTTGGGGTTTTACATTTCAATTGTAATACATTGGTTTTACAATTGACATTTTGTAAACTTGCCTCTTGATGTCAACACAATTGTGTTTGATGATTTGATAAAGTCACCATTTTTTTAAACATGAAAATGCCATGACGTGAATCGTAACTGCAATCTCTTTTCCAACTGAACAACTGAGGTAGGTGATGAGAAGTTGTTCAATTTATCATGTCATGACTCCAGCTGGTCCATGCAGCACATGGCTTTTCTCTTGCACGTTTTGAACGAATTCCTTTTATACCACGATACACCATTCCACTGTTCTGGATATGCAGCGAACCTCAAGGTATCTCACAGAGACATACCTGATGACAAATTTCCAAAAAGCAATGCCTATGCTTCTGACCAGCTCTCATTGTCTCAGCATAGTTATCCTGTTGAATTCATGCAGAAGAGCTATGAACATCTACAAAGTCTTCATCAACCAAAAATAGACAATGACGCACCTCTCACCTCTGATCATGCAGAACTAATTCTTCCAAGAGAACCAGTCTGATTCTGTACAACCTCAGTGCCTGTTGCAGTCTCGGATGGCCGCTACAAGTTCCTAACAGTGCTATCACTGTATCAGAGAAAATCAAATGAATTCAACTTGTTTGTTGACTGTCAAGACAAAACCGTGCCCCTTATTGATTGAATCTGTTGAAAGATTTATGGAAACTTGACATTCTTCCTTAAACTGAGAGGGAGGTGGTCCGTTCCCAGCTGGACAAATTTGCAATTGGCACTCTGGAGTCTGAGACTTTCGACTGTGGTAGTTGATGGTGAGACTTATTATGCCACTCCTTTCGCCACTTCAAGCCAGAAGGAATCTGTGTTGTCAAACCTCAAGAGCCTCTATCCATGACCGGAAGATAGAAGAATTGATAACTAAAGGTTTCATGGAAAAGATAACTGATCATAATGATTTCGCTTTTCCAGACTCATGGTATAAAGATAACTGATCATAATGATTTCGCTCTTCCAGACTCATGATAAAAAGATAACTGATCATTATGATTTCGCTCTTCCAGACATCATCCAACATTGTGATCATCACTTTTAGGAGTTTTCCGGAGGTTCTGCCAATACAACATTGCCATCTCTGGCGTTATCAAGACAATGTTCCACCAAATCAGACTGTTACCTGATCATTAATGTCTCCATCTCTTCCTGTGGCGTAACCTGAACCGTGATAGTTAAACTGATACCTATGAATGGTAAATTTTGCCATTTGGCACAACCTGCAGTCGGTGTTGTGCAACCTCCTAACAAAGCACGTCATTGACAACAAGGACGATATCCAGATGTTTCTGAGTTGACCCTCAAATCGTTCTGTGTGGACAAAGTCTTGGAGAGACTTCCTACAGAGACCCAGGGCAAAGATCCAATCGTCAAGATGAGACAGCCCCTTATATAATTTGTGGATTCAACATGAGACAGTGGGCCAGCAATGTCCCCTCAATTACAAAGACTTCCCCTCTGATGCAAGGTCAGAGAGTTGTGAATTTGGTTGGTACATGGAAAAGAGGATCCTTGGGTTACAATGGCAATGTGATAAGGATGTTATCACATACAAGCATGGATCTATCCAATATAGTCATCTCACCATGAGGATGGTGTACCATATATTGGCCAGCCAATAGATCATATTGGTTATCTTCTCACCTACCCCTACCGAGACAAAATCCTAGTGCAAACCCTCTGTCGCTCCAAACATCAGCGTGATGACCTATTTGAGCCTGGTCCACTTTGTGATGAGTGGACAGTCAAGTCAATTGACACTCATGAGTGAAGTTTCATTCCTGTGGCGTACAGTAACTATACTGAACACAAAAGTTCCTGTGACATTGAATAAGATTTAATGCAAAGTTATGGTTTTTTTACCAAATCTGAAACAATTTCGGTTTGCAACAGATAAAAGACTCCTGTAAGTGTTCAAATAGTTTAATTTGCCATACTGACTCCACAAAATGTGTGATTTCATAAAAAACATGAACATGCCAAAATGTCAATTTACAAATCAATAGCGTGTGTGTCCATCTCTGGTTGGGACGCAAGCAACACATCCTCGTCCCATTGAATGGACCAGGTGTCGCACAAAGTATCTGCTGGAGCATGTTTTGAAGTTCCTGGTGTGTCTGTGGAACACGTGGTTGACGTCGAAGGCACTGATCCATCTCATCCCACATGTGCTCGATTGGTGAGAGATCAGGGGAGTGAACTGGCCAGGGGATGACATTCACGTTGTTTTGTTGAAGAGAATCCTGAACAAGTTGAGCAATATGAGGCTGGGTGTTGTCATGTTGAAAGGTAATGCCTGGGCCATGACAACGCAAAAACGGTAGAACAACAGGGTCGATGATCTCGTCGTTGTAGCGCTGTCCATTGAGATTTCCCTCTACCACTATCAAACGGGTCCTCTGTCTTGCTGTAATCCCACCCCGTACCATAATGCTGCCACCCCGTACCATAATGCTGCCACCCCCGAACCGATCTCTTTAATGACACAATGGTTGACGTAACATTCACCTGAACGTCTATACACTTGAATCCGTCCATCGCTGTGGCTGAGGTGAATACGAGGCTCGTCAGTGAATAGAACGTGCTTGATGGTGATTTCCTGTCAAAATGGGACGTCTGGCGACAATCCCTGCACATCTGAGGCGACGACGTACGGTTTGTGAAGATATGCGTCGAAGGCCAGGGATGCTTCTTGCAGTCACTGTTGCTGGCTGGAATCAATTTCGTAGGTGTGTTGTTCGAATACAGTTGTCTTGACGATTATTGGTTACTCATTGCCTGCCACTCCGAGGATGGTCTCTGACTGCATTCGTTGCCAACGTTGCCATAAACACCAAATGGTGTTTTTGTGGACGTTATATTGTCTTGCAACATCACGTTGACTCGATCCTGCTTCAAGCATACCAATGGCTCGCAGACGCTCATTTTCGGACAGGCGTAGCATTTCGTAAAGTTGAATAATTGCGTAATTTTGCTGTTTTTCTGAGTGGTTGTCAGCACGATGCATATGGAATCCCGATAACACTTATGTTTTTATACCCATTCTTGGGTAGTGAAATGCATGGGGCTTGCATAAATGTCAACTTTTGCATGGAATGCATGCTCTTCTGTAGCAGATGCGTTTTTGTTACTTGAATAAAATATGGAAAAGCAAACTTTACTTGTTTGAAAAATACACTAAAATATTGCTGTCACAGGAACTTTTGTTGTTGAGTATATACACATGCACAAAAGTTAAGCGCCACCCACAATATTTGTGAGCTGTTACTTTTGGCACTTAATGATGACTATGATAAGGATATGTACGATTGTTATAAGCCGTATATGTAAACCTCATGTGATGCAAAAGTTGTCCCAAAGCAAGTTTATCTTGTGTTCCAAAAGAATATGAGCAGAATAGAATTTTACCGAAGACCAGAAATTGAAGGATTAGAAAACAATGAAAAACTTTTTTGGTCATGTAACTGTCATGATATCAGCAGACCATATCAGGTGTCACATAGACACCCTAGGGAGTGCAGAGTCTATTGCAAGACAGAAACGTCAGTAACGTGTGTATGATCCCCGGACATTGACCACAGCTTCAACCCTACACCTCATACTCATTACAAGTCCTTGAATGCTTCTCTGAGGTAAACAAATCCATTCTTCATGAAGTGCGGCTTCAAGTCCAGCGAGATTTTGAACTGGGGGATCATGATGTCTGATTTTCCAGCCAAGAATGTCCCAGAGATGCTCAATCGGATTAAGATCCGGACTACAGGCCGGGCAAGGAAGAGTGGCAATAGCTTCTTGACGCAAATAAGCTAAAACTGCCCAAGATCTTTGTGGTCTAGCATTGTCGTCCATGTAAACAGGTCTTGTCTGAAGAGGATGGTTTTCAAAATGAGGGACTACCACTGGATGAAGAACGGCATCTTGGTATTGTTGGCCATTCAGGTTTCCACGAATTGTCACCAGCGAATGTTTGCAGCCGAAGGAAACACAACCCCATATCATGACAGACCTCCCGCCACATTGTTAGGTCTTCTGGATGTTCCTTGGTGCAAAACGAGTGTTACGTTGCCTCCAAACAGTTCGTAGCAGCATTCGACACTCATCAGACCAATGGATGCTTCTCCAGTTGGCCATGTTCCATCGACTACGGGCACGACACCATATCAGACGATTCCGCATGTGCCTCTCAGTCAGTTGGGGACGTTTCACTGGTCTTCTGGTGTTATAACCAGCCGCTCTGAGGCGACGCCTTATGGTCATGGTCGAGAGTCTCTGATGGATAATCCACTGCAGTCTTAAATCTGTTGAAGTGGCAAATGGATTTTGTCTGACTATCCTGAAAAGACGTCTATCCTCTGTTAGAGGTCTTTCTTTGCCTACCAGACCTATGCCTGTCATTGACATTGTGCAGAGTTGCGCCCCTTGGGCACGCCAGAAACCTATGATTGTGGGTTCAAATCCCGGTTCGCCATGATTATGTTTCTAGGTTTGTCAGCACCATACCCGTGCTCGTGGGTTTCAACGAAGAAGTAAACGTCTAAGACCTGCATCACTTCGGGCTTTCCTCCCACATTAAGCTGACACGCCGCGATATAACTGGAATACTGTTAAAAGCGGCGTTAAACCCAACTCACTCACTCACTCACTCATTGACATCATTGGTTTGACCATGTTTGACAATCAAACGAGTGATAACACTGTGATGACAACCCTTTTGTCATGCAATGGCCTTGCATGACATGCCAGCATTTTTCATGCCTATCACTTGCCATCTTTCAGCGTTCGTTAACTTTCTCCTCACCATGGCTGATTTTCAACCTCTATTGGTAGGGGAATCTCACACAGGAGCAAAATGCAACCGCGTGTCTGAAACTTGAATTTCACTATTTATAGGGTAGGGGAACTGCAGCAACACGTAAAGCATGCTTTCCTTGTGGTATCTGGACAAATTTGGGTTCATGAAACTATGGAAGCCTAATTCAGTCATACATCATCATATTTCGTATTTCTGATTCCCACACGAGAAATCAAGAGACTATGAATATGGTGGAGCTTAACTTTTGTGCATGTGTATACATCACTGGAAGTACCTCTGCTTCCTATAGAAACCTTGGCAATCAAGGGGACGGAGTCAGAATATAAACAAAGCTGGATAACAATGTGCTTCACCAAACATACAGTGCCTGTGAACTGTATTATTCCTGTAGAAACAGTGCAGTTTCCCATTAAACCCAGAGATCTCAGACTTCTGTCATTTAGGAGATAAACCTACTGTGTTTTGAAATTTGATGTAGTCCCACTGTAGAAACCTCTTTATTTTGATTTTGAAGCGAGCGCTATATAATAAAGAGGTATCTACTTTACAGTACGTGGGACTACATCAAATTTCAAAACACAGTAGGTTTATCTCCATTCTACCATGACAGCAACAACGCTTTGAAAACGGCGCTCTCTTGCAATGCGTAACAACACAGGCACACAGGTACGCAATCTTAGAACATTCCGAAAAGTGGTCACAGCTGTATGTAACAATTATTACTAAAGTTCAAGATTAAAAACACTGTAGTCGTGAGTAGTTCAAAATGAGTGTTCAAAACACATAGTTTTTCAAAAAGAAGTTGACAAATAACACTCCAAAATTAGTCCAAAGACAGATGTTTCAATTTCTACCAACTTGTTGTTCACTGTTGTACACTGTGTGAAGCCCATTTCTGGTGTCCCCCACCGTGATATTGCTGGAATATTGCTAAAAGCGGCGTAAAACCATACTCACTCACTCACTGTTGTGGACTGACTGTCAATTCTTGGAATTTGAAGGGAGAGGTCATATCTTGGAAATCGAACATGCCATCATTTCTATTGTAGGGGTGACAGGTTGTAGAAAATGGTTTTAAAATGCTAAACAAATAATACATTTCTACAACAAAAATTTTGAATTAACATTCTGTTATACATTTAACATGTGTAAGTGTTATTCGTTAGTTAGCAATTACCACCAGTAAACAATAATACAATAAAAATAAATGCCTCTCCACCCCGAACTTGGATGTGGCATAACTTGACCTACATCACGGTTACTCACACCTCGCAGCTGTCAATGGCTGACAATCTTGTGTTTACATTCTCCGATGCTAGCTAAATGAAGCGAGATGACAACACCGATCTATGATGTGGTTCAACATTAACCTGTAGATTTACTGGGAATGATCGAGCCTGCTGGTACAATATGATTACCAATGCAACTGAGTATGACTGAACAGCCGCTTTTTAGTTTGCAGATGAACTGGACATTTTTACACGAAGTTGGGCCTATCTTAGTATCTGCATGGTGTGACCTGTCAATTTCAAGATTTCATGGATTCCAAGCCAGAGTGTGAATGGAATTAGCCATTCGTTGCCCAGACATAGAGGGTCGTGTATGATTTTCTTAATTGTGCATGTTCTGAAATGAATTTCATCAAGTTTGACTTCAATGATGTAGGGACATTGTTTCCATGGATTTTCAAATGGATAAGTGTTTTCTGAGTGATGGACTTGCATATCTTCTTCTGCGAAGTCCTTACGATGGTGGTGAACTGAGAAATCAACGAATATCGCTAACAAAAAGGTTTGTAAACAACATGTTGTAATGAATTAAGTTTTTTCAATCAATTTTTATAATGTTATATTTTAATTTCATTGTCGGTTGTTTCGATGAGGAAATAACTTAAACTGTTCCAATTCTGATCACCATAGCATTTCCCTAACAGTTTCATAAACATTTCATCTGTATGCAAAAGATATGCCTTCGTTAAATCTTTTAATGTCATCATCGATGCAGTCAGGGTTGAGGCCTAGCCAACGCCCAAAACATCCGATATCAAACTACCATATTTCCTCTATTTGATGCTATGCCATCTGTTAATTTCGCGAGAGCCCTTGCCTCGGCGTGTATAAGAGACCTGGCTGGTATTGAAGACCCAGCATGCATTAGAGGAAATATAGATACGTTTTACAGTTCATATGGGGGTGATCGATCAGCAGACATTTCTAAGAATTGATATGTAGGCTGTCTATGTATTCATACGCACGTTTTTTTGTGTAAAAGCTTAATATATTTGAAAGGGGTTTTCGTAGCAAAAAGGAAGCCTCTTTTGAACCAATCCATATCAAGCATTCATCAATGTCATGGTAGAATCACACAGCTTAGTTTCTTGCGTCGTAATGCCAACAGTGATTGGAATGTCAAATTTAGCAGTCAAACTCTTTGTGCGGTTTCGTACCGGTCTGTCGGTGTCGATGACCTGAAGCTCTGTTGCACAGTCACATCCAGGTACGTCCACGCATATCTTGCAAACTCCCAGGCTGCAGATGATTACTCCACTCAGTTTTTACACCAGGGCCCCGTTCCACAAAGCGATCTTAGCACTAAGGTGATCGTAAGTCCCATACTTTAACATAGGTTTACGATCATCGTAGCGCTAAGATCGCTTTGAGGAACGGGGCCCTGGTGTCTGGAGATTACAACCTTGCAGGTGGAGTTTGTAGAAGATTGATGAAGGAATAATATCTGCATCAGATTCGGCATTGATGACAAGCTGATTTCATTCTGAGATTTCCTTACAGGGGTGTTTATCTGTACCGTCATTACTTCTCAGTCTGGTTGATTCACTGGATCCAAGAAACATGCATTCCCTTCACCAATGAAAGCCTGTTCTTCAAATGTCTCCGGAAGATCACAATGCCAGAATAGTGCTGCTAACAGAACTGCCTGATGATACCGGACCCTGTTGACTTCTTGTTGTGATGAGGACTTCACCCTGTTGACTTTGTTGACATTCAGGCATTCTGCATTGAGTGCATTCATAGAGACCTGTTGCCCAAACCCAGCTAGGTACAATTTGACTCTCACGAATCTAAAATTTATTTAATAAATTTGGGGGCGGCTGTTCTAAAGTGTCAGTTACCAAATTGCCTTATTTTAATTTTTCTATGATCCAAGGTAATTATTTCGTTTACCTAATTCCAACTTTTATTTTTTTTCATGTAAACCATGTGCTTCTGCCACAAGACACCTGCATATTTGATCCTGATCTGTTTTCAGCGTTTAAAGTGTTCTAAAGCTGAATTCTGAACCTATGTTGATTCCAAAAAGTGCTTAACGAATAAATGGCTGTTTTGATTCTCACTCTATTCTTGACAGGCAGTACTCACATTTGGTATTTCAGTGGCCTTGTCATTATTTACCCGCCTCATCTTAGGTGTCTCCTTAACAGAGTTCAACCCAATGTCCCATCTGATCGTAGATGCCTTCTACAGGAGGACCAGATGACCTCAGGGCTGTGGTCCGGCGCACAGCGCACTTGGCACATCAACAACCTCAATTTGGAGGCGCTCATATTGGCAATATTACACTGGCAGGAGCGCCTCTGATACACTAAACTCACACTCTACACTCAAATGCTAGCTCCATACTAAGTCGTGTTCTCTATGTGATTGCAAGTTGTGAAGTAAGGTATACCACAGACCTCTTCATCATCAGCACATCTAAAGATGCCTCTGTCTTGGACCTCACGGACATTAACAATACAGCCGCTTCAGAGGAAGAACTTGCACAGGGAAAACAAGTCATCTATGATTACTTGGATGTATTTTCCACAGGAGACACTGAGTTGGGACACACAGACAGACTATGTCATCGAATTGAACTTACAGATGACATGCCATGCAAACATTGTTACAGAAGAGTACCACCAACTACAAAGCAGTTAAGGAACATCTCAACCATCTTCTACTTAACTTCTACTTTGTGGAGTCGTTCTCCATGGTCTTCAAATGTTGTACTGGTAGGTAAGAAGTCAGGAAAACTCTGACTTTGCGTTGATTTTCGCCAACTTAACCAACAGACCATTAAGTAAAGCTACGCAATTCCCTGAATGGAGGAAATGTTTCAAGTCCTCGCAGAATCTAAGTTCTACAGCACCCTCAACATGAAGAGCGACTACCACCTGTAGTGTACATGCAATTAAGGTCTATTATTGTATGTCAGTGAGTATGGCTTTACGCCGCTTTTAGCAATATTCTAGCAATATCACGGCGGGGGACACAAGAAATGGGTTTCACACATTGTACGCATGTCGGGAATCGAACCCAGGTCTTCGGCGTGACGAGTGAACGCTTTAACCACTAGGCTACCCGACCGCCCCTCATTATTGTATGTATATACATTGGTCAGAGGTACGAGTCTCGTTTGGGATTTATGACCATGTGCAAGTGGGTATCAATGGCGGCACTCTGTGTTCTTTCGTTAAAGATCAATAAAGTGTTCATCTCACTCTATCAAACATCATACAGTGATCCCTCGACTTAACGCTCCTCGATGTGCCACTACTCCGGATGCGGCGCGGGGTAAACCTTGGCTCCCAAAAATGCATGAAGAATTTCCCCCTAAAAGCGTGTTAAAGCAAATAAAGTTACAAATAAATTGATGATATTTAATTCCAAGTCGAAGTACACATGAGTGTATTTGTAAACAATTACGTTCAATGTATCTGGCTGCATGTGATCAAAACCATTCTGCATTTTGTTCCGGTTGTGAAAAAACATTTTGTACACAGATCTGGCATTATAGTCACATAAAATCAAATCACAGCAACAACAAACATAAGCTGCATTGTTTGTTTAAATACTCATCTCAGCTTGATGTGATTGGTAAGACAACATGTGAGATGTCTTCGAACTTCAAACCGGACGCGTGTAATGCTATAACAACAATAGAAACAATGGCTTCCGGTATTTAATCCGGACGTGAGTAACCATGAGAGACCTAAAAAAACATTGGAACTTCATTGTTTAAATAGCGTAATTACGAAGGATATAAAATAAATCTTAGTTCATTAGTCTTTACCATTTCAATCATGGCAACCACTGCGAGTAAATCTAAGCGACAGACTTACACTATTAAAGAAAAGTTGGAGATAGTGAGGCGGGTGAGAGAGGGTGAATCGCAAGCTAGTGTCAGCCGTTCAACTGGGATTCCAGCAGGGACCATACGTGGATGGCTGAAAGAAGAAGAAAACTTCAAGATCTTGCATTTGAGACCCACGAGATCGGGGGATTGCAGAAGCAGCAAAATAAAGGGGCAACTGACTCTACACTGGATGCAGCGCTGTTTGCGTGGTTCGCGCAAAGCAGACATGGTGGCATACCACTTTCTGGCGAGATAGTGAAAATGCAAGCTCAGAAACTGTCCCTAGATATACATGGACCTGACGACACATTCAAGGTCAGCGCAGGCTGGTTGTGGAGATTCCAAAAAACGACATGGAAACAAGTCGTTTACAGTGACCGAGGAGCGGAGATTGGCTGACGACAATGCTGCTGACGCGTTTTCCCCCATCCTTAGAGAGCTGATTGAGTCCAAGGGGTACGACTAGGAGCAGATTTACAACTGTAACGAGACCGGCCTGTACTACAAGCTGTTGCCTGACAAGAACCTAGGCACCAAAGAAGACAAGCAGACTGGGTTCAAGTCCGCCAAGCAACGGGTGACAGTTTTGCTCAAGTGCAACAAGCCTGGGACTCACAAGTTGAAGCCATTGGTGATCGGCAGTGCCCAGAATCCCAGGTGCTTTCATCACGTAAACAAAGAAACACTTCCTGCACACTACAGCGCTTCTGCAAATGCTTGAGTGACAGCCAAGATTTTTTAAGATTATTTTTTTCGCAAGTTTGTTCCAGCTCTCTGTGACCATATCCGAACTTGGAGGAGAAAGCCATCCTCCTAATGAATAACTGCCCCGCCCATCCCCCAGCAAGTACTTTACAGTCGCATGATGGACTCATAAAGGCATTCCTATTGCCGAAAACACAACCTCCCTTATTCAACCGCGCGACCAAGGGATAATAAAAGCATACAAGGCACATTATCGGAGATTCCTAGTGAGTGCGTTGGTGGAAAGAGGATTGGATCCTGTTGCGTTCCTGAAGACGCACAGTGAAGGATGCTGTTCTTCAGACAGACAAAGCCTTGATGAAGGTGACGCCAGCCACCATCAACAACTGCTGGATGAAGGGACTTGGGCCAGCATTCATGGTTGATGAAGATTTCATGGTGTTTCAAGAAGAAGATGTCACCGATGCTGTACGAAAGTACCGCGACTATGCTAAGGAGAACAGCATCGATGTATCCCCAGAGACGGCCACGGGGTAGAACACGTGCGACGACAACCTGCCGATTGCCGAACTTCTGAACGACCAAGAGTTGGTTGCCGCAGCTATGTCCGTCGAAATCGTCGATGATGAAGAGGATGATAACGGTGACGATGAATCTGTTCAGCCAATGGCACCCTCTGTTCGAGATGCTATTAATGGGGCCGAGTGTTTATTGTAGCACTTAGAAAATGATAGACACGAACAACTTCACGTAATGAAAGTTCGCTGCATACTGTCACAACTGAGAACAGAGGAACGTGATAGTCAGAAACAAACAAAAATCAGTGACTTTTTTAGTAAATAAATGTGTTCATTTCCTCATGTACATGCACCGATTGCATGGTATGAGTGTTTCAATACAACATTTTCCTTGGGCATAATTATCATTGATAATAGAACTAAATATATCTCTCATCCACTCAAATCTACGTTTGTGTTTGTTTGATTTTTATAAATTGCTCAAATAACATATTATGTCCATGTACATTGTACATAAAGTGCATACACGGAGCAGGCTGTGTCCAGGGTTTTCATAACTTTGACACATCATTATTTATTGACCAATCACAGCCTTGGTTGCACATTAGTTTCGTTACAAGGCTTGTTCGGCTTTGTAGTGTTCTGTCATCGATCGATAATGTGAGTAAGTCAGAGATTGGACCAAATTTCTTCCGAAAAACGTGGAATATAACAACACTTTGTTTCCTCATTTAGATTCTACATGTGTAACATCCAGTCGTAAAATAATACACTGTACTTTGATTAATTTACACAAAGTATTTTTATTTTTTTACGCATGCATTTTGAATCATCATCCACGATCAGTGTTACATAGGTCTACATGTCCCATGCCACTGTTCCATTCACTACCATCATTACGTAATGTGAACCTCAGCAATGAATATCTGTACAAGCTCTTTCCTAGAATGCATGGTCGGTTTCTTGGACCCCGATGACAGCGGTATATCGAGGGATCATTGTATCACTTGACAACAGTCAACAGATCAAGCAGCATCTTGGACATTATATTGGCGATGAGGATGCACAGGTGAACAAAGTATCATTATCATGGCTGTTTCATGACAAAGCGTACCCGTGTTTCCCACCTTGGATGTTCATACTGACGGAAACAGTGGTCCGTGATGGAAACAATGATTGACACGTTTTGAAAGTCTTATGGTAGGTCTGAACATAGTTGAGGCAACTCAGAAGCATGTCTGGTTGTTACATCCAGCTGGCCCTACAGTCAAAGAAACATTTGACACTATTCCAAACCACTCACTGACTATTTCATTCCTATCCTCAACACGACTTTTGTAATCTAACAACATGCAAAGCAAAATGTAGGTGAAAGCATTGACGCTTACTGCACAATATTGAGAAAATTAGTGCAAACCTGTGACTTTAACGATGTTGACAAAGAGATATTTTCGTAGATCGACTTGACATGTATGAGAAGATCTTGATTTGACAAGATTGCTTACAGCAGGCAGATCTCTCAAAATTAGCGATTTTCGAGCTAGTAATGTGGAAACATTGGCAATAAATGCACCATCTCATTCACACTCACAGAACAATCATTTCGCACACAGACCATCTCGATACCACTCGCAGCAAAGAGAATCTAGGTCAAGACACAGACGATCAAGAGCCAGACAATTCAGTGAGTCAAAACAAACTTGTGGTGGTTATATCCTCATGTTGGAAAGTGTTCTGCAAAGGGTAAAGAGTGCAACTATTGTGGCATTTTAAAGTATTTTAACGAGTACTTCATGGGTTAACCGTTTTGTGTTCAGGAGCATGGCATCAAGTATTCTCCGAGCAGTCCAAATCATTCTTTGCCCATACACCTCCCATGTGAGATGAGTGAGGGGTGTTGAACAACCAAACCACAACATTGTTATACAGGAATTCTTGTACAGGCCCATCTTCTACATTAACAGCAGTGACATTAAGGGATTCAATAGCACCAATGAAATTTGTTCCCTGATCGGAATGGAATTGCTTGACTTCTTCCCTTAAAGCAATAAACCTTCTGAGACAGTTTGTGAATGAGGAGCTTGTCATTTCTTCAGGGAGTTCAATGTGTACTGCACGTATCATTAGGCAGGTGAACAATGTCACCGAGCGTTTGCTGTTTGCACTACCACCTCTTGCACGACAAGTCACAATTTCCCATGGTCTGAAAGTGTCAATACCAACATAAGTGAATGGTAGGCATGGCACCAAGTGGTCTGGAGGCAAATCTGACATCATTTGAGTTTTCATCTGAGCTGATGGCATGTGACACACTTGCTGATTAGAGATGACACCAGCCTTTTTGCTCCAATAATCCAGTAACCTGCCAATTTCAGAGCACCTTCCATCAGATGTCTTCCTTGATGTCTGTCATGGTAGTGGTGTACATGAAGTTTTGCCACGTGGTTTCCCTTGGGAATGATAACTGGATTAATCTCATGAGCCGTCAGTATGCTGTTCTTCAGTCTTCCTCCTACCCTAAGAACGCCTTGTTCATCTAAAACAGGTGAGAGGGACAAGATTGAGCTTTTCCTCGGAAGTGGCTTGTGTTTTTGCAGACACATGATTTCTTCGGAGTAAGCTACCATTTGGACTACTTTGACAATGAAGGCCTCTGCATCCTTGAATCCTTCTACATTTCTGAAGTCTTTACACTGGTGCCAACCAATACATGAACTGTTAGCTTTGGCAAAGGATTTTGCAATTTGTCAGATGTGAGATTGTCTTTACAAGTCTTTTCCAACTCGAAAATCTTGTAAAGCCACAGTGCCCAGTTGTAGTGACAGGTTTTAGTCGACTTCAGATCGGCTCTAACCTCTTTATCATTGTCTGGGTCAACAAGCGAGACAAGCTGCGAGTCACACATGTGAGATGTATCACTTTGGCTCAGGACATAGTTCCACTGATTGGGTTGTGAAGATCAGTGAATTCTGTCAATCCTGTTTGCGACATACATCATTGTTTCTCATTGCATATATAATACGACCCTGCTGTGAAAAAGTGCAGGCATTCTGTCACTCTAGGTATGGCATGTCCATGACGTGGGGCTACTCTGGACTTACCCAGCATGAAACTCAGCGTACTGGTGCCATTGACGTCGTACATCTTGAGGTAAGCAACAACACCAATTGCTTCCTTCGAAGCGTCAGAGAATATATGAATCTCTTCAGTAAGGGAATCAGACAGTGAGTTTTTTTAAAAAGGTCTTGGGATCTCAACATTCTCAAGATTCTTGGAGAGTTACACCAGTTCTGCCACTGAGATAAGTAAGAAGAGAGAAGGGGTAATCCCAACCAGAAGTTGTTGACATTAGTTCCCTAAGCAACAGTTTTCCTTTGATGACAACTGGTGCTGCAAAGCCCACAGGGTCATAGAGGTTGTTAATTGTAGACAATACCCCTCACCTGGTGAAGGGCTTCCTCTCGGCACAGACTTTGAAGGTGAAAGTGTCTTTGTTTAATTTCCAAGATAGGCCAAGGCTTCTTTTAGGTGGAGGAGTGTTTGTGTTGAAGTCCAAGTCCTTGATGTCCTTGGCGAGGTCCCCTGCATCAAAGCTGGAGACTATCTTGTGTAGTCTTATGTGACCCCCATGTTGGAGCACTCTCTGGGTTCTCGGAATCAGATCAATGGCAGCGTTCGAAGTACCTGCCTGCCCGACGGTCCGAGACGGGTTGATTTCAACTCGGGCTGCCACATTTTCAAATCCCCCTGTCCGTCAGTCGGGTTATATTTCATATGTGAAAATATTCTAAATATTTCCCGATGATAAGCATTAATTCACATGTAAAGATGAATGATAAAATGTAACCAAAAAGAAACCCCGTTTGAGACAAGCTATTTGATTGGATAATCCCCGACACGACGACCAATCAGTGACAATGTTTCTGTTGCTAGTGATATTGCAAAAGGCGGCGCCAATTACCTACGTTGCGCAACAGCATGAGTCTTTTATGATAGCACGAAGCGAAAAAGAAAGATCGTTCCTTCTTGGAAAACTGAATTTTCATGGTTGGTGACAGACGATAATCGTGAGCTTGTGTACTGTGGTACTTGCTGTTCTGTGTATGGTCCACTCGCTAGGTAAGTGGTAAGTGACAAGTTAAGAAAATATTCAAAGGGGCCGTTTGTTACTGGTTGCAGTAACTTGAGGCATGATGCATTAACTACCCATAACAAGTCAGAAGGACATCGCCATGCTGTGCAATATCAAGACTCTCATCCTGCATAGGTGAGCATTGCAGAAAAAAAAGAAAAAAAGTTAAATGCTGATGTTTGACAGATTGACAAAGCAGTTCAGGAATGCACATTATTTAGAAAAAATGTCCCGACCAATATCTGATCAATTATCTATTTCAAATTCAGTTTTGAATTTATTGTATGGTTTAATTTTGTAGGTAGCTGCTGTGCAAAGTCAATCAGCATCACAGTCGAAAGCTAAGCACTTCCTCAGTCTCCTCCGATCTATGGACATTGTGATGTTTGCTCATTTCATGGTTGATGTTTTGAACAAGCTCACAATACTGTCAAGGTTGCTGCAACTAAGACAGGCATGCATCTTTAATGTTCACCAGCAGTTGCACACTTCCTTGACTAACTTGCAGAAACTTGAAGACAGGTAAGTTTTATTAAAATGTATGGTATGAACTATTTTAGACACAACTATTAGCAAATTGTAGCACATTTATTCATCATCTGCTTCTACTCCCTCCTACATAAGCATAATATCTTTAATCTGCTGCTAGATACAGGCTTACTTAGACTAGAATATGCTTACCCTTTTCTATCTCTTCAGTACTTTTGTGCACAACATAATCTTCACATATTCTGCTTTTGCATATGAAACCTTTTCTTGCTTTAGCTGTAGTGTTGTGTCAGTGGTGGTGGTGTTTCATATTTCAGAGAAGGCCCTGAGCTAAGAAAAGTCAGTGGTTCTGACAGCTTTAAAGGAGAAACACTGAAAGGAGGTGACAGATTGTTCCCAAGTCAGTCTCCAAAGTTAATTCATGCCTTAGTGACTTGTCTTAAAGACAGATTCACTGACTTGGATCAGGGTGTTCTTAAAGCAACAAAATTTGCTGATTTGCTACATATGAGGATGCATGTGGTGTGTTTCATCTCACTGATAATTTCTGATTTCATTATTATTGCATGTCTGTGATCTAGCTTTTTCTCAAACATGCTAAGTTACCTTTCCTGTTTATAGATGACCAGTGATACAGTAACATATCACCTTTATTAAAGTTCTCTGCCAGTATCAATCTCTGTTCTACAAAGCTACTTTGGGTAATATTGAATTAAAATGGAGAATAACTAATGACTGAATGTAATTACAACTCTATTGATAAAATTTACAATTTTCAGATTTTGGTGATGATGCTGTTGCAGAAATAACTGACCACTTCAGACCTCAACTTGAGGCACAGCCTGTGGATGTAGGAGCTGCAGAAGAAGAATTGACATTCCTTAAACAAGCTTTGTATGAGAGGTTTGCACCTGTTTAAGCCGCTTCAATTAGAAGTTCAGTTTATTCATTATGATTGGTATTGTAATAACTAAATTGGCATAATTACAAAGGTAAATTTTTCAACAGTACAAAAGTACAATGTGTGAAGCCCATTTCTGGTGTCCCCCGCCGTGATATTGCTGGAATATTGCTAAAAGGGGCGTAAAACCATACTCACTCACTCAACCTTTGAAAATTAAATCAACTTAGAAAGTTTGATGTCTCATTCAGCTTTCAATCTGTTCCTGCAGCCATGATGTTCACAAGATGTCCTGGGAGGTTGTTAACAATCTGTATGGAGTAGCTGGGACTGGGAGATGCTGCAACATCCTGCTCGTGATAGATTTGATTATGTCTTTGCCAGCTGCGACTGCAGAATGTGAAAGGGGATTCTCCCACATGAAAATTATAAAATCTCAATTCAGAAATAACCTGAATAGTTCATCTATGACATTGTTGATGACAATACAGCTACATTCTAATCATTCTAATGATTTTCTACCTGATGAAGCCATCCACAAGTGGAACAAGTCCCATCATAGGAGGCCAGACTTCATGGACTATAAAAAGACCGTGCCAGAGCAGCTGAAAGAATCCCTTGAACAACTTGACCAACAAGATGAAGAAGATGATGATAATGATGATGCCATTGCAAGAGCAGCTGTTACCACGGATATTGCAACTAGATATCAAGATTCTGACTATGAGTCAGACTTCAGTGACCTCGTTGAAGGAAGTGACAATCACAATGACACTGACAGTGATATGGACATTGATTGAAAGTCATGAGGCCCTATTTAGGAATAAGGATATTTACATGATGTATTCTAGGATATTAAATACAAATCTGACCTAAAAAGTGTTTGCTATTTCTTTTCTTGCATTACTTCATGTTCAATGAATTTGATTTAAAGTTTTAATTAAATTATCCTGAGAAACATAGGACTATAGTGGGCAGGCAGGTTTTGGTCAGGGCTGGCAAGTATTTCAGCTAGCCAGTCCTGTGGTCTGGCTGAAATTTTTGAGAGTTTCATACCCTGTCAATGGCTTTTTTTCTCTGTGGGGACAGACAGCAGTCCATCTTCAACATAAAAAGGTTGTTTTCCACGAACTGTTTCACAACAACATCAGCATTTACCAGCATTATGGTCTGAGACAATAGGTAGCAACTGCAGGAGAGGGTGAATTCCCAAACACATCAGCAGTCATTCTGTACTCAAACAAGTCTTGGCTAGGATCATTATTTCTGTACCAGAAAAATCTTAGGTAGTCACGATGAGATGGTTTCACCTTGAAGCAGTAAAACATTTGCTCCACATCTGCCATCACTGCAAAGCATTCGGTTCGGAACCTGAGAAGGATTTGTGAGGTCAGAACCAGTCATTAGGACACTGTTCAGAGAGACGCCATTGTACTTCACAGATGAATCAAATACACCCCTGATTTGTCCTGGTTTCTTGGCATTGTAAACACCAAACAAGGGCAAGTACCAACACGCTTGATCCTTTTCCAATGGAGGGGCTATTTCCGCATGTCCCTTGTCTATGACTTTCGCCATGAATGTTGTCATATGTTCTCTCTTTGGGGAATCTTTGCACATGCTGGAGTCCAATAGATTTGCTCGATGAATGTTATGGAATTTGTAACATGGCAGCCTGGGACAATTTTGTCAAAATGGTAGAGGAGTGGTCAAATAGCCATCACTATCCTTTGACAATTCAGCATCCGTAATCCTCAGGAATTGCTTGTCCTCAATAGACAAAGTTTGCATTTCGTCAAGTCTTGTTTCCTGAAAGACACTTTCCCCAAAGTCATTTCTCTCTTTGACTTCAAAATTCTTAGGACAGGGCTCCATGATTGTTGTTCGACCATCCAAAAGCATGTGAGTTTTGTTAACTATTATCACATCCGGTTTGTGTACCTGCATGCCCAAGACAGACTTCTCCAATTATTCTTTCTGAAATAGCTTGACAAGCAGAATCTTGTCACATGACTTGCCACCAACTAAATTATCACATATCTTCGTGCAAGCGGACATCATTATTGGCTTCTCTTCATGATGTGACGGTGATGGAGTCATAACCTTTCTCTCCCCTTCATGCTTCCTCAGTGAAGTCCTGCTGTCTGCAACTTTAGTGGAGGTTTCTCCATCATTGTTACTGTGCATGGTGGTAGCATGCTGAACTTTATTCACAACACTTGAAGCATATTCTATGCTTACCAAGAAAGTTCTTTCTCTCACTCAAAGACAGACGTCGGAACCCCTTACAATAATTGAGAGTATGTCCATCCGACTTATCGTGGTCTGGACAGAGTCTAACAAGGTCTGTAACATTCGATTTCAGTTTTCTTTGATAACAGTTTGAAGTTTGGGTTGATATTCAAGGGATGTCATTTCATTGCTGCTGACTGTGAGTCATAAAGAATTCCTGGATCATTTCTTATTCTAGCCTGTCTGCTTATGAATTCTGAGAACATGGAAAAGGGAAGATAAGTAACATGATACTGTTCCTTGTATTTGACAGCTTCATTGGTCCATTTCTCTTGAAGAGCGTAGGGAAGCCTGTTCACAATCAGAGTAATGGCCGCTGAAGAGTCATAGTATGCCAGAAGGGCTGAGTACCTCTGATTGTCCTTCACAGACTCAATCTCGGACACACTGTCTGCCAAGTCATAGAGTTTATCATGATCTTTGTAGGAAATTTGGAAATATTTTTCTTGAGTGCAGACAGACTCTTCAAGCTCGGGACTGGCATATGTTTCCAAATGGTTCCGAGATCTTCTGAAGACCCCGAAGTGAATATTGAGCATTAGCAGTACTGATACTAGCAGCTTTTCTGCTGGGGTCCCGGCCAAGACACCTGACCAGCAAGTCCATTTCCTCCTGCGGAGACACGTTTAGTTCAAACATAATTTGTGTAAAGCTGTTCTGCCACACAGCAAAAAAACCCTGTCTTATCGTTGAATTTACTCAGCCAAGAGAGGAGGAGGTATTTCTTCATCAAATATTTGGAGAGTTCTGAACACAAACCCAGTTGGTTTGTCACATGTCCCAATGCAGGGGGAGCTGTCATGTCTGGGACATAAGGTTCAGCTGCAGGGTTCAGCATACTATTTGGTGGAACAATATCATGTTGAATTGTCGAGGCTTCCAGGGCATGTACTTGCTTTGGTTGAGTATGGTAACCATGGTTATAGAATGACTGAAGGTCATCAACTGTGTTTTGACTACTCTGCCCAGCTTTGTGAGATGTACTTGTATTTACAGGTATGTCTTGGTTCTTGTACAACGTGACAACATGGTCAAGTACCCTAGTTTCAAACTCAAAAAAGGTCTGCTGGTTTTCCACAAATTCCGGAATTTCTTTGAGCTCCGCCGATGTGTGGGAAGTAGGGTCATGTCGCCTTGATTTCTTGTCAACATCCAAGACTCCCTGCTGTGAGGTTGTTCCCGGTGTTTGACAGCTTTGCCCCAGCGCAACAGTCTCCAATAGTTGTGTGTACCTGCACGTGGAATCATAGACTGATGCATGATCCGATTTCGATTGTAATCAGTCTACTTATTGTCCTTATTCAAGAGTGAATCTGCAATGTTTTGATGTGTAGCCTGTACTTGTGAACTTTCTTCAGGGCCAGTTAGTTAATATGCAAAGAATTCCAAATAAGTTTTCCTCATACTTCTTGTATAGAAGTCAATATATGCAGGCACACTGGTTAACCGTCCAAAATAATCAACAGGTGTTCACAGTGAACAGGCACTCTCTATTTACCTTGCTAGTTTGGAAAGTTTGTTGACATACATTTGCAAGTTTTCTTGATAAAGTTTGTAACCTAGTTCTGTTAAATGTCTAGATCCTTCACGTGATGTCATAGTGTAATACTCAAGCACAGTTCTTTGAAGAATATAATATTAATGGATTGTATGTCTCACGGTCATCTGAGCCTTATACGAGTGTGGCAATGAAGATATTTTGCTACGATGACTTCAAAAAGATGTTTGTCCTCATACCTTTAATCGACATAAACCCGTGGTACAAAAGGGGTAAAAAACCTGTACATGTCAGCACTTGAGTAATGAGAATAAGTCCTTTTGGTAGGCGCAGAAACCACTCGTGTCAAACTAGTGCTTTTTCAGGAAGTATGAAAAGAGCAAGAAAAGATAACTCTAATGTAATGTTTTTTACCTGGAACATAGAAAGAGAGAGGCATCCAGATGAAATATTGCCTGGCAGAGGCAAGACATGCTTCCATTGAGAGGAATCAGTATGCTCTTGAATGAATGCAACATGGTTGGCTACAAATGACATAAATTAACGACTACATCCAACATAGCACATTAAGGCTATCAGTCCACAGTACTGAACAGGAAATACTAATTTCAAGGAAATGTGAAACAGCCAACATCAAGCGAACTCCTAATAGCTGCCATTAACTCCAGTCAGGGGGGGTTACACACTTCAAAGGAACAACCCCACTTTTAGCTGCTTCCAGCTGGCTTGAATAGTCACTGTTTGTAAGTATTGACAGAATACAAGGATGCATCAACAAATACATGTAGTATTGGTGTTCTAATATCAACATTCAATTGTAAACATCTGGGAAACCGTATTACATGTAACTGATTTCTCTCTGTGAGCCACTGTGATGCTTCATTTTGGAGATCATGCTCAAGCACATCACCACAGTCCATGCCTGACAACCACAGTTTCAGGTAATTTTTGCCCTGATGTGAAATGGAGCAAGGAAACCAAGGGGATCAAACAATTTTGCTATCTCTCAAAGAAATCATCTCTTGGTAAGTATGAGGGCTGGCTGAAAACTTCTAAGCCTAACTGTGAAAGACCCGTACCAAGTCGATGTTTTTCATTTATTTCTCCACATAGTCCCCTTCCAGGTTTACACACAGCAATGATGCAAGGCCTGGATGCTGGTCAAGAAGAAATTTTCTTCAGCCACCCTAAAAATGTCATTCACAGTGGAAATGACGTCATCATTACTAGGAAAATGGCGACCGGCTAGTTCCTTTTTCATTTTGGGAAACAGGTGGAAGTCTGACGGGGCCAAATCGGGTGAATGAGAGGGATGGTCAATGAGTTTGAAGCCACAATCATGGATCGCTGACATGGCAACCACTGATTTGTGAACAGGAGCATTGTCTTGGTGGAACATGCAGGACTCCTTTAGTGAGCATTCCCCGTTGCTTAGCTTTGATAGCTTCACGCAACTGTCTCAGTAGGTCAGCATAATATCTTCAATTGATAGTCTGGCCTTTTTCAGGATAGTCAATCAGCAGAATACCCTTGGAATCCCAAAAGACTGAAGCCATCACCTTTCCAGCAGAAGGAACCGACTTGGCTTTTGGGGGGGCTGGTGATGCTTCCATTGTTTTGACTGAATTTTGGTTTCTGGTTGAAAGTGATGAATCCAGGTCTCATCCATGGTTACAAATCGGGCCAAAAAATCATCAGGATCTGCTTCAAAACGGCATAAATTGTCACGGGACGTCAGGAATCTGAAACATTTCTGATCCGCTGTCAAGAGCTTTGGCACCCATCTTGCAGAAACTTTTGTCATTCCCAACTCGTTGGTGATAATGTCCTCAACCCTCTCATGAGAGATGCCCACAACACTGGCAATATGTCAAGTGGTCAATCATCGATCAGCCATCACCATGTCATGCATCCGGGTAATGTTTTCCGGAATGGTTGCTGTTGAAGGCCTTCCTGGATGTGGGTCATCGTCAAGGCTCTCTCTGCCACGCTTGAATTCCGCAGCCCACTTCTTTACAGTGGAAAAGGAAGGGGCATCATCCCCTAAAGTGGAGACCATGTCAGCATGTATCTGTGTTGGAGTTAGCCCTTTCAGTGTCAGGTACTTGATGACTGCCCTATAGCCAGTTTTGTCTATTTCTGGTGATTTCACTGGGTAGGTTCACAAGATGGTCTGGTACAAAGACAATAATAACACTACAGTTGCAGTTCTTATGTCTATGATTCATTAAATGATTGTACTTGTTGGTGGCATAAGTTTGTTTCAATCCGATTGAGATACCCCACTTAGGCTTAGGCTCGGACTACAAAAGCAGAAATCATCATCCTGAGTTGGCCAGACAAGACCAAGTGTTTCTGCTGATGGCAACTCAACCTGGGTCAAGTTGACCTGAGATGCTCTTTCTTTTACTGGTATGTGTTCAAGGACCTCTGGAGAATTTGATAACCATTTTCTGGATTGCATTCCAGCTTTACCCCACAAAGCTGAAAGTAGCTTGTACATTTCGATATCATCATCCACTTCTGGAGCAGAATCCATACCATCATCCATGTATGTGGATTTACAAACAATGTTTGCAGCTGTTGGGAAGAGATGCTCAAGCCTCCTTGAATTTTCCCTAGAAATGTATTGTTCCAGAAAAGGAGAAGCATTCATGCCAAAGACTATTCTCTGAAACTCATATATCTGTGGTATTTCTGATTGCTTTAATGATCTCCACAAGAACCTAAAGTATGAACGGTCTTTGAATGGAATTCCTATTTGTAAATACATTTCAGCAATGTCACAAACCAAAGCCATTTCGTATTTGAGGAATCAAAGAAGTATCTCAAACAAGTCGCCTGAAGTTTTAAACTCTGGTTTCTGATATCATTCAATGAAATGCCCTGACATTTCACTGAAGCATAAAAAATAACGCTGACTTTGGTTGTACTACAGGAAAGTGTGGTAGGAACCACTAACTGCAAGAAGTTTCTTCATTTGCAGATACAATCCGAGTATAACCCTTTAGAACGTAGTTTGATCATAAACTTCAGCTACAGCTTTGTCTTTTCGACAACTTTTTTCTGTTTGACAGAGACATTTATAGGCCATGTTGTAATTGTCAGGAAGACTTTTGAAATCTGCCTTCCAAGGTATTGTCCATTGTCATAAGTGACAGATCTTTGCACAGATTCAACAATCTATTCATCTTGCTTAGTCAAGACTGGTTCTGATGGCTGAAACTCTTTACTTCCCAAAACCTCTGAAGCAAACAGTTTAGTTCAAGCTTCTTTTCATTTTGGAAGTAAGTGCTCTGGTCTCTGATGTCCTGAATCTCCAGGAAGACATCCAATATTTCTATATTATTCTATACTTGTGAACATGCCAGGATATGGAAGGGAATATCAAGTAGCTTTGCTCCTAAACACACTTGGTGATCAATGGATTCCATTTTCAAACACCAGAAGCTGAGAGAACTGTCGAAGAAATTCTAGACAAATTCGAAGCATTTACTATTGGTGAAGTTAATGAGACCTATGAGAGATACATCTTCAATCTCAGAAAACAGAAGGAAGGAGAGACATTTGAAAATTTCTTAGGATCAATCCGTTCTCTTGTGAAAACCTGCAACTATTGTCAGAATTGTATCTCTTTAATAATAACAGATAGACTCATCCTTGGAGTAAGAGATCCTGACACTCAGCAAGCACTGCTCAAAGAGAGGGACCTCAACCTAGAAAGATGTATAGACATCTGTTAAACCACTGAAAATGCATCAGTTCAGTCAAAGTTGATCAGACCTGAACCTATCAATAGAGTTGCAACAGATTCTGTGAGTTCAAGGAAAAAGAAGCCACTTCGGTCAGATGAATTCATCATCGAGAAGTCAGAGACCTCAATCCCTGCGTGAGAGAGACTGTAAATTCTGTGGTTATTCTGTGGCTCGTAAAAGTTGTCCTGCATGGGGAAAAAGTGTGCAAAGTGTCACCAGCTGAATCATTTAGCATCAAAGTGTCCCAGTAAGAAGCAAGATAGCAAAGTCAAGCATGTTGAGCTTCCAGATGAAGATTGGCTCCTAACTGACACTGAGCAAAGATTTTCTCAAATAGAAAAGGAAATGCCTGCAGTGACCTTTGGTCTTGAGTAATTCCACAATTACACATATGGCAGAAGTGTAACTGTGATAACTGATCACAGGCCATTAGTGTCTAACGTCAAGAAGCCCTTGTCTAGAGCTCCCAATAGACTGCAGTCATTACTTCTGAGGACCCAGCGATATGTGTTTGGTCTTCACCAACATCATGACTACAGGTATGTGAAAGTGTAGGTGCCCTACGATTGTACTGTAACAACTAGCTGACTGCTGCCTCACCATGGGAACTGGTTCATGATGTGGTTCCACTTGACTACCTAACTGACTTCCGACTGATTCTGTATGACAAGATGAAGCATTATTTACAGGGACAGTTTTCACATCTATCTTCTTTTCAGAATTGAACAGTTGTGATAGACAATATTTGTAAGTAGCAACAGACCTATTTCTGAAGACCCGTGAAGATCTGGGGTAGAATAAATCTTCAGCAACCCATGCTTGTCGTCAAAGACGACTAACGGGATCGGGTGGTCTGGTTCACTGACTTGGTTGATGCATGTCATCGATCCCAATTGCGTGAATTGATGCTCATGATATTAATCACTGGATTGTCTGGTCCAGACTCTTTTATATACAGACCGCCGTCATATAGCTGGAATATTGCTGAGTGCGGCGTTAAACAACAAACCAACCAACCAACTATTTCTGAGATGGTACATGTTTGTAATCTAACACGTGATCAAATTCTCTCATCAAAATTCCACATAATACCCAACTCTACATGTGCACGGGCAAACAACCAGTGTATCGCTACCATAGCAACAGTTGCTGTATTAACACACAAATTTCCCCTTCTGCTTTATCACACAACTTATTTCCAACTGACTATACCAAAACATATACAATGAAACTGGAAGGTCTATGGAAATCCCATCATCATGTGATTTAGCAAAGATGTGGTATGGTAACCACGCTCAGCTACCATTTTGTTATGTAGTGGAAGTCTTATAAACAACTCAACAATGATTAAAGTTCATGTCTGTTTACTCATTGAAACTCAAATTTACACCATATTTACATTAACCTATGATTTCAGAAACAATTTCTAAATTCACAATTTACATGCCCTTATTTGACCATGTTTTACTCCTTTTTTTGACCATGTTTTAGTCTATATCTGATCATGTAAAACCCTTATTTGGCTCTATTAAAGTCTTATTTGACAAATTTTATACAATTGTGCCCTGATGTGACACTGTTAGAGGCAGCCATCAACAGCTTGGCCACTCGCTATCAATGCAGGACTAAAAACGGACACGCCCAAGGACAGAGTTCACTGCTGCACACATTTGTGCATGCCGCCGGTGCACCACACGCCACTGCCAACAACCCCACAGCTGGACAAGTGGTGCATTCAGGCCAATGTTTTCAGTGTTTTGTTGTATGACCTTGTTATCATTTAAGTAATTAGCTGATTTCAATATCTACATTAAACAATAAGAATATATTATTAGTTATATATAAACTAATAATCATATGTTAAACCCTCTGAACAGGAATGGCAAGTAAATGTTTGATATGAGTGATTGACGTATCTTGGAAAGTGCAGGTGTATGAGTGTTGCATGTTTGACATGAGTGGGTGTTGAACTATATATTTTTACAAATACAAATCAGTCTGTGCCGGCAGCTGGTGAACAAAGAATGATTCCTCATACTGTGAGTGTGGGAGAAGCTGGGTCACCTACTCCTGAAACAGGCTGACTCAGATGGAACAAGATGCAATTGGAAGAAAGCGGCCTCGGCTATTATTTTGTAATGTAATTAAAATAAATAATTCTGTATGGCTGCTGTATTCTACAGTGCTGCAGCAGCATAATGACTTGATCTGTGCATGGAGTTTTCCTTTATTTAACTTCTACTGGTTGTGGGGTAGGGTAGGTAGCTTAGGTCGGTCCTTTGTTTAATTCAGCTTACACCTTATTGGCCTTGTTTCAAATACTAACACCAAGCATTTAACCATCACACCAGCCACTACAGCTTGACCATGCTGACAACTAACATCTGCTTTGTGTCATATTCTCATCTCTTGAGATGGTCCCTACAGGTTAGTAATGTTTCTATAGGTATTGTTATAATGTGCTTGTATCTGTTTGTGTAATCAGCTGTAGTGTGACAAAGTCTTAATACTTATTCAGATAAGTCATTACTTAGTCATATAATTGCAGCCGTTTAAATGTTTTAACTAGGTCAGTGAGCTCCAAGAGAAATCCAGCAAATGTAATTATTTATGTATAATGTAAAGCGTTCATAGGTATGTTATGTGTAACACATAATTTATGTTTTCTAAGATTACCAGTTTTAACTAAGCGAGTATATTTGTCTTTGTATTTAGATGCAAGCATCATAGTTCTGTGTGTTTGTGTTGGTGAACACAGTTCACCTACAGGGTATGCTTGTGTATTAATGTAATCAATAATTATACTTATCATATCATTTTACATGTATAGGATACAAATGATATATAGAGTTATTGTGATTTATAACATATCCTTCAATGTATTTGTTAAAAACATGAGTTCTATCGATTTCTATGATGTTGTGGGTGGGACAAGAATAAAATATAACATGACTGCATGTGAATGTGAGGTGCCCTTGCTTATTTATGTCTGTATATTTCCATGCCCATATATACATCTATGTATGTTTCAGGGCGTTTGTCCTGACCATCAATAAATCCTCTTCACATGCAACGACCCGTGCTATTTATGAACACCCCCGGAATGATTGTGAATGCAGTGTTTTCACCTGCTCACCCTTGTATCGAAGCCAGGATCAGACGAGGGCGACACTAGTAGCACATCACTATAAGATGCCATAACTCACTATGCAAAGTTGCCTCCCTTCGAGTCTGAGGATCTGCTGGTTGTGCATTTGTATCCCATGATACTTGGTCTGTCAGAACCCCGCCCACACTAGTGGCTTTCAGCAAATTGGTAAGTGTCTACTTTTGGAGCTGACACGCCAACATTCAGTTGCGAGATAACAAACTGGATCCAGGTTCGATTCCATTCATCATGCTCATGGGCGGGGCACAGGTGGCCTAGTCGTCACTGTGCAGAGTTGCGTCCCTTGAGCATGCCAGAAACCTATGATTGTGGGTTCGAATCCCGGTTTGACCCGATTATGTTTCTAGGTTTGTCAGAACCATATCTGTGCTCGTGGGTTTCAGCGAAGTGTCTTTCCTCCCACATTAAGCTGACACGCCACGATATAACTGGAATACTGTTAAAAGCGGCAGTAAACGCAACTCACTCACTCACTCATGCTCAATGACACAGTGTGTGAAGCTCTCCATGGTAATTCCTGCAGCGACATTGCTAAAGTAGCATAAAATCCTACTTCATCACTCCCTCATTTAGGCTCCCATGTCTACAGCATGCAGGACAATCGGTATGTACCCCGTATTATAAGTGTGGCTGACTTTTAATAGTAACATATCAAAACATTGTTTAGTCAGTCAAAAATATCTATCTTTTAATATTAATTAAGAGAACAGACAAATTTGGAAAACTGTCTTTATTAACATATTTTCTCACAGCAGAACTGACGCAGTAGACCTGATATTACATCTACATGTACTAAAAATACATGCGAGAACAAATATTCGATATCATATTCTAAAACGTAATATCTGGTGAAAGTTTAAGACATTACAAATTGATGGTGAATTACAAATTTTGAGGTGAAGACAGGTCATGCCATACCATATAAAAAAAAATAAAACAAATGCAAACCAATTTTTCATATTTTAAAACACACTTCAGGCTTTAAAAAATAAAAGAAATGGTTCTCAGGCAATGTCTTTTGAAAATAAGGTGTGCCTGTGCGGTGTTTGGGGGTATTTTTTGCTGTTTAAACTAGTATGCAACCAAATAAACACTTGTGTACAATCAACCTGGGAAAGGGCCTACCTACATAAATGTATTCCTTGATGAGTAAAATACTGGATTACAGTATTTGACTACCCTTGGAATACTAGTAAGTGAATAATATACGCATACATTGAGCTTTCACAACACGAAACATTATTGTGATCACACAATAACGGAAAAAAACATGTCAACATATCTGTACTGAAGTATGCAAGTTAGTCCTGTTATTGCACTGTCTGGCTATACAAGTGTTCATTGTGTATCTGGACTTGTAATCCATTGTATTACTTTCTCCAAGATTTCATTCAAGGCAAGGCAAGGCAAGGCAAGGCAAGGCAAGGCAAGTTTATTCTGTATAACGCCTTTGCCTGAAAATACAGACAGAATTAATAATGTACACATTTACAAACATGTTTCCTATTTTCAGATTCTTTCTTCTTCTTTTTAATTTCTAGCATTGATAATCATATAGACATAATCCAGGAATAAACCAATGTTAAAGATAGCTTCCTGGTTTTCATGTTGAAACAATAGTGTGCATGGTATAAGGTTCATGAAACAATAGTGTGCATGGTATAAGGTTCATGAAACAATAGTGTGCATGGTATAAGGTTCATGAAACAATAGTGTGCATGGTATGAGGTTCATGAAACAATAGTGTGCATGGTATGAGGTTCATGAAACAATAGTGTGCATGGTATGAGGTTCATGAAACAATAGTGTGCATGGTATAAGGTTCATGAAATAATAGTGTGCATGGTCTAAGGTTCATGAAACAATAGTGTACATGGTATAAGGTTCATTAATACATTTACCAACATAACTTTTTTTTGTCTTTGAAAGGCTTTTTGAAGTTATACACATAAGGAAGGGAACATATGGATATCAACTTCTTTATTATGAGGAACACAACTTGTACATGTAAATATACATGCTCTCTGCCTCATGGCATTCATTCACCTGATGAAGGAGTAAGCATATACACCGAAATGTTGTGTTCCTCATAATAAAGAAGTTGACATCCATATATTCTCTTCCTGAAATTTTTCTAATTTCTTAATAACTACCGCACACAAATAACAAATAACACATCTTCAATATACGAATGGCCCCTTGATTTGCAATATGGACATAATCTTTCATTATATTCAATTCAAGTATATCAGTTATTTTCAACTGCAATATTATAATTACAACATCTGAACTTTGAGATAACAATTCTTAAATGTGTTAGATATCACTACAAAGGTATCTTTCAACATTTAACATAGTCTTGTATATGATAAGTTCCCCGTATTTCACAACCATAGCTGAGTATAGGCACTATTATAGAATCAAATATTTTGAATGAATCACAGCATGTTATGTTACAATCCTTCTCTGAAAACCATTTACCAGATATAACAGCTCCATTTGCTGGAGATGCTAGGCATGTGTGAGCTTTGCTCCATACAAGTTTTGGTGTGACGACGAGTGCAAGATACATATAAAATGACACAGTTTCAACAGGGATACCATTGTAATACCATTTCTCATATCGGCATAGGGAGCCACCATTTCTGAAGACAATAATTTTAGTCTTATTTAAATTTACCTTCGTTAACGTTCCTGTATCATTACAAAAGTTTTCCAAAACACTTAGCTCCTTTTGAAGTGAATTACAAGTGTTAGTTAACATTTAACTGATTTATAAAAATTCCTTGTCCCCCTTATTTTTCCATTTTCTTTCATAGCTCATTAATAAACATAAATATCTGTGGACTAAAGATGCAGCAAGATGAAAGTCCACATTTGGTTGTAACACAGGCTGTTAAATGAGAATACATTGAAGCAATAATGTTATAAAACTTTATGTATTGACTGTAGAAGAAGATCAAGTGGATAATAGCCTGTAAAGTAAACATAGGATCTGCAGTGGAGTACTTTGAAGCCTGTTAAAGGGGCACTGATCTAACGCAATTCCCCGGACTGGTTGCTGCCTTTGTTATTGTTTTTTTCCCAGTGAGTACCCAGATGATACGCAACGCAACTGAGCGTGACCACAGACTGGGCTACCGTCTGCAAGGACAGCTAAATGAACTTGGAGGCTGGAGGCAATATTTGTTTTACGCATTTTTGCATAAACACTGATTGGTTAACTGTGCATGTTAATTAATTTCTTCAGCCTAAACAAAGAGACAAAAAGAACGGCGGAGCTCATCAGATGTCGTAATTTGGAAATACCCCAGATGGTTAAAGTTTATACTAAAAAAAGTATCCATGCAGTGAAAGCATTTTCGGGTTTCGGATTGCGTCGATAATACGATTACTACTCCTTTGTTGTCATCCACGTTTTCTCGTCTAACCCTACACTTGTGTATTTGTCGTCATTCACTTGATGCTCAGTTAATGAATTTATTACAGGTACAATTAGTGGTAGCACCACTTAGATTACCTGATAAAGGTTCCCATTTGGCATTTATTGTGTCTGGGGTAATTATTCAATCTAAATCCATGTTTGAAGTGAGGTGAAATGTGTGTTATGTAATATGCACGTGGCAGAGATGAATGATCAGTTCATACTTTTTTTTGTAAATCAACGGATCGTTCCTGGTCATCAAAGGATAAACAGAAAATACGTTGATTGATTAATCACAGTTATCTTGCACAGTGCATATGTCAAAAGTGAGTGTTTACATGTCTAGGTTTACTAAAACAAAGGGAATACACTCATGTCATGGCGTGAAGTGCCCATGTAAAAACAACATACTTTGTTCAAAGGGTTAACTGATAATACGTTGATTGATTGATCATTGTTATCTATCACTCAATGGAACCGTGGAGTTATGAAAATAGTTGTCACGTGGGCTTTCTCAGCCGACCCTTGAGACTTGACACCTATGTGAAACACCTGAAACAATCCAAGTGATCAGTTGAGAAACGAACACGGGTTATAATATCCCGAAACGAAATATATCTTTTAAAATATTTGATTGTTACAGAGACACGTGACATCGAATAAGTTTCTTTGTACAGCTGCAGACGAGTGGGGTATTGTTCCTTTGTGTGGATATTCACGGATACATTCCTCGAACAAGGAAGCTGCCTAAAATTTATACACATAAATTTGATCGGTTGTAATTATGGTATTTGCATTTTGTTTTCCTTCATTTAAACCGATTCGTTCTTGTTTCTCCACGTCCTGGTTGGGAAATTCTTCAATGCACGATAGACGTTGTTTTCACAGTTCTTTTCCTTTGTAAGCGTGTATATATTACCGTCAATTTGTAAAATTTGATTCTCTCAGGCAATTTATAATATGTGTAAATATTTCAGCCATTTTGACTTAGAAATCTGTCCAGATTGATTAAGACGATCAAAAGGGCCTACAAACATCACAAAAGATTATTATGTAGGATTAGAAGCCAAATAGCATAGAAATGTACTTTTCAACGAAATGTTTTTCAGTCACTTTGTAAAATATTTAGACATTTAATAAATATGTTACACATTTTGATAGTAAAATATACACACTATAAAAAAAGCAATGCTTAGGTGAAATATTTACTTTGTGTTGCAAGTAAAAATAGTGTAAACGAAAATCGCAAAATTACCAAGCATGTGCTTTATCAAAACTTCGTCACCATTACCGATGCTACCCCCAAAGATACCTACATTAGCTTATTATCTCGAAAACTGTATTTCATTTTGTTGATCAATGTGACCATACGCCCTTATTACTACCGGTATCCATAAAAGTGACCAATGCGCTTACGAAAGGCGCAGCAGAGGTCGCGAACTAGTCTAGATTTCTGCTATACATCCGGGTACTCACTGGTAAAAAACAATAACAAAGGCAACAACCAGTCCCGGGGAATTGCGTTAGATCAGTGCCCCTTTAAACAAGATGGAAGTAAATATTGTGCAGAAAGTGTCTATCAGTGATATACCCCTGTAATTGTTTGTATCATTTTTACTGCCAGATTTAAATGAAGGACATATAATAATTTTACCCCAGCTGTTTGGGAAGTGTCCACTGTTAAGAATGTTATTGAACAAGTGTAAGCGGCTGAATAATTACTGCTGTACCATTTTGAAAAATTCCGCTGGTCCTGGGCCCACTTGCACAAAGCGATCTTAGCGCTAAGATGATCGTAACTCCCATACTTTAACATAGGCTTACAAATCGCTTTGTGCAAGTGGGTCCTGGAGTCCGATTGTTTGGTTAGTTTATGATGACAGATAAGATTTCTTGTTCTGTAGTTGGACAGTTGAGTATGCACGGATCATCTGGTTCAACAGTAGTTTGTAGCACTGACAGCGAGCGGTTCCTTTGATCTAAGCCGTGCTGTATCTTACTTGTTACAGCACGGCTGTGCCATGTTCAGCGAGGCCGGCTCCCAATTGGTTGCCGTTATAGCAGCAATCCCGCCTAGTGAAATGTATACAAAGATACGACATTGTATTGCAAAAGTTGCAACAATGTTATGGAACTTAAGTAACAAGTTGAACATTGTAAACAAGACAAGAGGAACTGAGAAATCAAGTGTTTATTCTTATCAAGTAAATGAACAAGTTCACATAAACGATAAAATAACGAACAAGGCAGTCCAGTTTTCAAATAATGTTGTAAAGGTCCTATGCATTACACGCCCATTATAAAACTTTAAAACCATATTGTCAAGGAACAATTTAGGTTCACAATAAAATGTTAACGTTCAAGTCCTTTTCTGCAGGAAACAAACAATGTCAAAATTGTAACTTAGATATTGAAGTTGAAGAATATGTCGGTTGATTTTCAGTCTTCAAATTTCTTTCAGGTTCCCTAACTCAACTGACAACTCTACCCGATCGTATCTGAGCCTCTTTGTGACATCATGCAGTACTCTACGTCACCATCAGTGCTCACAATCAGTGCTACAAGTCAGTTACCACACCCTTGACTGGCTATTGGTCTAGTTACAGCACAGTTTGTCTTGGCCTTTGACGTCCGAAAGGGTCACCTCGAGGCTCCGCCTCTCGGGCCTTTCGCATGTCAATCAAAGGCCAAGACAAACCATGCTGTAACTAGACCAATGTCTCGTCTACGCATATCGTAACTTTAACTCAGTGCAGGTTCATCTGTAAGGTGTGTCAGAAATACTTTGTGAAACTGTTTTCTTTACGAATTTTCCAGAACACTATCATGATATAACATTTATACTAAGTTTTCATATAATAATTAGATCCACAGCAAGTGCTTTTATGAGTTATCATGGTATAACATTTATAAAACATTTCATATTATTATGGTTTAGCAAGTAATACATATCAGATAAAATGCATATTCAAAATATCAGTAGTTTCAGTCATAGCTTTTTAGATAGATGCTAGTCTAAGGTAACAAGAACACATCTCCCAGACATTATATCCAAAAAGACAAAAGATATGTCTACATAGTTTTATAGATTGCCTTAAACTATTTTATTTAAGTAAATCTGTCATCACCTATATTAGAATAACATTCAGCAATTACTTCAATTTAGACTCATTAAGGATTCGCCCCCATACAAGCTCCTCTATAGTGACACCATAATCTCTTTCCAAGCACCCAGTAAATATGTCAACAAGATTAGTTCCAGTCCAACAGGATTAAGTATTCCCCTCTGTCTAGCCATTCATTAACCATAGGGCACACCCCATCATGTATCAACCAATCATATTCCTTTATATTGTTTTAAATTTTAGTTAAATAGATAGAGAAGCAAGATGTGAAGCATGGAGTTCTATTCAAACGCAGGGGGAAAGATGCTATGATACCCCGTGTCTCCATAAAAGGCAAACCAATCAAATTCGAAAAATCTGCAATATTTCTTGGGGTGATCCTTGATCAACACCTCACTTGGCGCAAACATATAGAGTATGTGGAAAACAGATGTCAAAAAGACCTGAACGTATTACGGGCAATTTCAGGCACATCTTGGGGCACATCGAGGGACACTCAGCTGGACCTCTACAAATCTCTTATCAGATCAAAAATTGACTATGGTTGTGATGCCTTTCACTCAGCATCAAATACTGTCTTGAGCCGCCTAGACAGAATACGATACAAAGCCCTAATGCTGGCCACAGGCGCAGCAACAGGCACCTCACTAGAAGCACTACACGTAGAAACGGGAGAACTCCCATTGAAACTAAGAAGAGAGCCGGCAATATTATCGTTCTGGGGACAAACATCAAACCCTTTGGTTAAAAAGATATAGCAAGACAAAACACTCGAGATGAAGCCCTAGCTCGACAAAAATCCCTCACTAAAGCCATCTGGGATATTAGTACGTGAACTCATTTGAAGTCACAATTGTGATGACATTCCGCCTCCAGAAAGTTACTACAAAGGGTTACACCCTCCCTGGACTTTAAAAACTCCTAAAGTTAACACTGCTTTAACATCAGAAGTCACTAAAAAAGAAAACCCAACCCTACTAAGATCAGTAGCTATCACTAAAATTCAAACTACCCGGGGCAGCTGGGCCCATATATACACCGATGGATCTAAGACTCCTATCAACAACAGTGCTGGTTACGGGATCCATATCCACAGTTCCAAACCCCAAGCACATTCAGTTCGCCTGCCTGATGGTCAGTCAGTATTCACGGCTGAATTGGAAGCAATTCATCATGCACTCAAACTCATACCGGAACTTCCGAAAGCAAAGGCAGTCATCCTATCAAACTCGCTAAGTGCACTTCAAGCCATCAGTGGCGGAAACTCAAACTCCAGGCCTTATACAGTCAACAATATTCTATACGAATATACAAAACTATCGGACCAAGGGCAGCAGGTGGAGCTGTGTTTGATCCCCTAGATATTCATGGAAATGAAAACGCAGACACACTGGCAAAGCTAGCTCTAGACAAAGCGGATATACAGCCTATTCCCTTTAGTAAACTAGAGATTTATAGCAAAATCAAAGTCTCAATAGCAGAAAGATGGCAAGCTCAATGGGACGCAAGTAAGATCGGCAGATGGCTACTGGTATACAAAATTCAACCCAAGGTCCAACAAAAGCCAAACTCATACTCAAATGAAAGGAAAATTGAAATTGCCATCTCATGCCTCAGACTCGGTCACAAAAAGCACTATGACAAGGTTTGTTCATCTTGCAATCAGGCTGAAACCATTGCTCACATGTTACTAGAATGTCAAGACCATGCCCCAGCCCGGGCTAGGTTAAAACAAGAATTGCAGTTAGATCCGCTATCTGTCATAAATGTCTTCAAGCCAAGAGATGCAATAGCGAAGACCAAACTAACTCTATTTCTGAGAGATGGACAGCTACTCGAACGTATATAAACAGAGCATCCAAGGATAAAAATGAAATCATATCAATATAAAAAAATTGAAATTATATTAATACAAAAACAGAAATTATGTGAATACCAAACTCATAATAGATATGTGTATCCTACTCACACACAGGAGTCCCAAAGAGGGACAGGTCAGCCGAAATTGCTTAGGCAGAAGGCGACCTCTTAAACAGTTAATGCAACAATGTGTTTGACGCTCATACATAGCAGACCTCTCTCTCACTGCCCAGATGGTTGTACCGACTCTGTGGCACCCTCAGCTATATTCTAAGATATCGAAAATTGTTCATTGTTTATTGTTATTGTAAATAAAATTGTGATTAGTCTCCTGTGACTCCAGCTCTTTGCAGACTAATTACCCCAAGAAAACCAGCAAGCCATTTGGAAGGTTTTGTTCATCTGAACAGAACCATAATAACACCTTGAGTCATTTCTTGCATCTATTAGTTGGTCTTTCTGTTTGCTTAAAAATTTGGTTCTTTTTGAATGAAGATTCTTTTAAAATGCGATCTTACTTTCATAAATAGTGAAATATCTAGGTTATTGCACCTGTGTGATCTTAAAGCCCTGTACCTTTGTTATTTGAGGTGATCTAGTTCATTATCCCACCATGGTGGTTGAATATTATTTCTCTGTCTTAAAACACTACAGTCTAATATCTTTGTGTGTTCTGCAGCTTGATGAAACATATTGACTAAGGCTGTAGCTGTATCTATGTTGTTGTATATCATATCAAACATAGTGGAATGTTACTGAAGATTAAGTTAGTGATGAAGCAGTGATTAAAGTATTTATTCCATGAAGTCTTAATCCATGTTTTTGTTTCTTGTTTGTCTCTGTTCCTTTCATTTGAAGTGCATGTAGGCAGATGCAATTTGGGTACAGTACTTGGACTTTGTTTTGCAATGTCAGTGTCAAGTGAAGAGTATAAAGGGAAGCGACAGGAGGTGTCAAATGTACCAACATCTGTCATGTATGGAAACAGTGATGGTCAGGCCATCATACAGTCTACAACAGTACTCCCAGTGTGAGGGATACATGGAAATTCACCTGCTGTGGCATGGAACATTCTGCCTTTTTTAAAGTATGAATACGAAAAGAGCGACACAATTCAACTTATTTAATGCCACAGTTATTGTACACTGAATAGTATTAGAACATCTTGGCAAATCAAACTGATAAATTGGATAATTATCGGATCCTGTATAAAGCCTAGATGATCAGCTGGTCAGAAACATTAACTATTTGTTTTGTTGACACCGAACATAGATTTACAAAATCAGAGCTGCAGTTTCTCCGGGATGAATGAATCAGAGTTGTTCAGGATTGATTCTATACCCCATGTATTGGTGCAACGTTAGAGTTATCTCTCTTGCATTGTGAATTGATCAGCCCTATTTTCAGACTGAGCTCTTACTATGTACGTATATGGCAACATACCGAAATAAAGCATCGTTGAATAAACAAAGGCTTTACACCCAAGATTTCACTATTATATAGGATTGCTGACTCGATAACTTTTTATAATAATTTGCAAGCAAGAGCCATCATAAGGTTATATCTTGGCTACAAATGTTAAAATGAAGCATGTGGTAAGCCCTAGGCCCTTTTTTCAGTTTAACATTATTTTTAAGTTTGCCATTGGCATCTAATTCATTTCTTAGTAATTATATCTATCTGTAACTAGTATTTTTGCATCAGCCACGGACCAAGTATTCTTTTCTTCTATCTTACTTGATTTGCGAAAACACAACAATATTAGTTTTGTCACCATTAATCTTAAGGTTATTTGTTGCACAAAATACACTTAGACCATCAAGTAACACTTGTAGTTTTGTGGGGGAATCAGCAAATAATACTAAGTCATCGGCAAACAACAAATGACAAATGTTTGATCCATAAGGTGTTGTATTATTACCATCAGATTTGATATAATGTGGAAGATCATTGATGAATATATTAAAAAATATTTAAAGGATTGTGAAATGCCCTTGTCAGTTTTCACTTTATATAAGATATCATGATATAATGATGATATACTGAAATGCATTGAAAACACACTAGCTTAAAGAGGGAAATTGATGCTAAACCAAATTTGATATAGTGTTGGCTGTGTACTACAATCAGGCTCAGGTAGCTTAGTTCCACATTAGTAATGACACGTGTCACTGGAAAGTAAACAAATTTAATGTACTGGAAATGAAACACACAAGGGTTCCAAAAAGAAAGTCAGTACCAGGTATGACCGCCCCTGGTTGCAATGCATGCCACACAAAGCCTTCTGGTAGACACTAACAGTCTCTGGATATCAGCTTGTGGTATCCTACGCCACTCACGTTGCAGGACAATTGCAACCTCTCTAACGTTGGAGATTTGAGGTCGACATGCAATGCGCTGTCCCAGTCAATCTCACAAGTGCTGGAGGGGTGATAGATCAGGAGATAATGCAGGCCATACCTTAACAGGTACGTTATTCTGTGTCAGGAAGTCCATAGAAGCACATACTGTAAGTACTCTGGCATTGTCCTGTTGGAAAGTATGCAGCTCAGTGTTGATGGAAACAGTGGACAATGTGACATCTGGTGTCCCTGTAGTAAACTGCATCAACACGACCTATGCATACATGTAGCTGTGTTCTGTCCTGAAAACTGATACCGCCTCAACCCATCACACTTCCGCTGCCCCATCAATCAGCCAGCACAACACAATCATCGTGATAACGTTCACCATTGTGATGCCATCCCCGTATAGGCCTGTCGGCGTTCTTGAGGTGAAATCTGGATTCATCAGGAAAGAGTACGCCATGCCAGCGTTGAAGTAACCATTGTCTGTGGCCCAGCAGCCATTGGCATGTTAACCAGTTGCACAAAGTCCCCGGCGTACAGTATCGGCGATGATAATTCCTCGTCGACCTACGATGGTAGCTGCTGTTTGCCCTCACAATCTGTTGGTCTTCCCTGGATGTTGTCACACGTTTTGGCCCTAGGCGTGTTAGTCTCTGGGACGTCCTGTCTGCTGAAATCATTGATTCAGTCTTGTGATGGAACCGGGGTGAATCCAAAACCTTGCTGCTGTGACCTTTGTTGCCATGCCTACTTCCATCATGGCAATGGCATGTCCCCTCCTCAAGTGTCCTGGCAGTGCATTCTCAGTGTTATTCAGCAGCTACAGCGATTATTACGTGGGTAGCCTTTGACAAAAATGCCATCTCTTTATACCCCATTTCTGCACGAAAAGGTAATGACATTTTGCATGCTTTGCACTTGTAAAAACATGATCTCTGTTGACTTCCTTAGCTCCTAGCCATGGGGTATTTTCATTGTTCTTTTCCAACTATCATGCTATTTTAATGGATTCAAGTTGGTGCGTTGTCAAAGCAGGTCAGTATATCATTTTTAATACATTTCCTGAGATTTTATTTGGTAGGAGTTGTGATCTCTCAACTGAATCAAAGGCCTTTAGAAAGTCTACAAAGCAAGTGTATATTTTTTTCTTTTTAATTTTTTTAGAATCTGTTAATGTCTTCAGAACAAACACATTATCTGATGTTCGGTAGCCCCAGAAGAAATCCATTTATTCTGATCCTGAGGAGCTAACAAAACACTTTCAACACAAATACAAAAATATCTTCTCCAAATCCTCTGCATTATTCATCAAGACATGGTGATATGAATATATGTGACAGTCTCAATAAACCAATAGCAGCTAATAAAACTCCTATTTGTCATGAATTGTTTTATGCAAATAAAAGTCCAGGAAAAGATAATACAAGTAAAGAACTTTTTAAATTAAATTAATTAAACTTTACATTATTTTTCGGTTACTGTTTTGATAGGGTTTCCAGTTGTTTCTGCTGATTTTATTTATATACACATTTACTTCTGAGGAACTTTTGTACTCTTTTTTTAAATTGAGGCCTATTTTTAATTGATGTGTTGTTTTTCTTATTGAACTTGTGATATTTTCCCTCCATATTACGTTTTGCCTCTTTACATTCAACATCCGACTATAGATTTTTTGTGTACATCTGATTTTTTTTGCAAGGCTTTGTTTATATTTTGTTGATGGTTTCTAATATATCAGAGAAGGCATCAAAGAGTGTGGGTTGGAGAACACCCGTTTCTGGAGTAGAAACAAGACTCAAAAACGTAAAGTGCTTCGTGGAAAAACGCACATGAAATCCGTAATTCAAAGGCCAGCTGGGTCTTCCAAATCCATGCACTAATCAGTCGAGCCTGGGTTATCAAAGGGGCAACATGTCCATTATTCTTGGTAAGGGATGTTGTTGGGCTCGGCTCAAAGCTGATCTTGAGTAGGCCAGACTGTTGTCAAATGGGCAACAGGGGAAACTAGTCCCTGTAAAGGACATTGAACTTTATATTGAACAGAACCAACCGTTAGCAAAACCAAAAAACATGTCTCCACTGTTTGGGAGACGTTTGAAAATAAATTTGTATATACTTGTGGGTTCATTAAAGGTGTAAAATATAATTTGTCTTGTCATTTTGGATGCTGAATTAATCATCACTTTAAAGTGCTTCACATTCAGAACTATCTAGTGGGCGGGAGTTGAACATAAAATTGTTCGAGGCCAGTAGACTAATTAACAGTATTACAGTGATCCCTCGTTAATACCGCTGTCATCGGGGTCCAAGAAACCTGACCCCACATTATAGGTAACAGCGTTGTACAGATATTCATTGCTGAGGTTCACATTACGTAATGATGGTAGTGAATGGAACAGTGGCACAATTATTTCAGTTGCATTAAACATATAGATCTATGTAACACTGATCGTGGATGATGATTCAAAATGCATGCGTAAAAAAATAAAAATACTTCTATTAATCAAAGCAGTCTGTATTATTTCATGACTGGATGTTATACATGCAGAATCTAAATATGTGTTGTTATATCTTAAGTCTTTCGGAAGAAAATTGGTCCGATCGCCGACCTACTCACATTATCGATCGATGACAGTACATTACAAAGCTGAACAAGACTTGGACATGGACATAACGTGTGTAATTACACGGTTACATGAGCAATTTATAAAAATCAAACAAACACAAACGTAGATTTGAGTGGATGAGAGATATATTTAGTTCTATTATCAATGATAATTATGCACAGGGATAATGTTGCGTTGATACACTCATACCGTGCAACCGGTGCGTGTACATGAGGTTTTGTTTACTGATTTTCATTTGTTTCTGACTGTCACATTCCTCTGTCCTCTGTTTTTCTAAGTGCCGCAATAAAAGCTCGGCCAAATTAATGGCATCTCGAACGGAGGGTGCCATTGGCTGAACACTGTTTTCACTGTCACTGTTTTCATCCTCTTCATCATCGATGATTTCGACGGGCATAGCTGCGGCAACAAACTCTTGGACATTCAGAAGTTCGGCAATCGGGAGGTCGTCTTCGCAAGCGTTCCACATCATGGCCGTCTCTGGGGATACATCGATGCTGTTCTCCTTAGCATAGTCACGGAACTTTCGTACAGCATCGGTGACATCTTCTTCTTGAAACCCCATGAAATCTCCGTCAACCCAGAATGCTGGCCCAAGTCCCTTCATCCAGCAGTTGTTGATGGTGGCTGGCGTCACCTTCATCCAGGCTTTGTCTGTGTGAAGAACAGCATCCTTCACTGTGACTATCTTCAGGAACGCAACAGGGTCTTATCCTCTTTCCACCAACGCACTCACACTTGTATGCTTTTATTCCCTTGGTCGAGTTGTTGAATAAGGGAGGTTGTGTTTTCGGCAATAGGAATGCCTTTATGAGTCCATCATGTGACTGCAAAGTATTTGCTTGGGGATGGGCGGGGCAGTTATCCAATAGGAGGATGGCTTTCTCTTCCAAGTTCCATGATCGGAGATGGTCACGGACAGCTGGAACAAACTTGCGAAAAAAACAATCTTAAAAAATCTTGGCTGTCATCCGAGCATTTGCAGAGGCGCTGTAGTTTGCGGGCAGTGTTTCTCTGTTCACGTGATGAAAGCAACTGGGATTCTGGGCACTGCCGATCACCAAAGGCTTCAACTTGTGAGTCCCAGGCTTGTAACACGTGAGCAAAACTGTCACCCGTTGCTTGGCGGACTTGAACCCAGTCTGCTTGTCTTCTTTGGTGCCTAGGTTCTTGTCTGGCAACAGCTTGTAGTACAGGCCGGTCTCGTTACAGTTGTAAATCTGCTCTTTGTTGTACCCCTCGGACTCAATCAGCTCTCTTAGGATGGCGGGAAACGCGTTAGCAGCGTCGGGGGCAGGCGATCTTCGCTCCCTGGTCACTGTAAATGACTTGATTCCATGTCGTTTTTGTAATCTCCACAACCAGCCTGTGCTGGCCCTGAATGTGTCGTCAGGGCCATGAATATCTAGGGACAGTTTCTGACCCTGAATTTTCACTATTTCCCCAGATAGTGGTATGCCACCATTTCTGCTTTGCGTGAACCACGCAAACAGCGCTGCATCCAGTGTAGAGTCAGTTGCCCCTTTATTTCGCTTCTGCAATACCCCGATCTCGTGGGTCTCAAATGCAAGATCTTGAAGTTTTTTTTCTTCTTTTAGCCATCCACGTATGGTCCCTGCTGGAATCCCAGTTGAACAACTGACGCCAGCTTGCGATTCACCCTCTCTCACCCGCCTCACAATCTTCAACTTTTCTTTAATAGTGTATGCCTGTCCCTTAGATGCCATGGTTGCCATGATTGAAATGGTAAAGACTAATGAACTAAGATTTATTTTATACCCTTCGTAATTACACTATTTAAACAATAAAGTTCCAGTGTTTTTTTTAGGTCTCTCACGGTTACTCACGTCCGGATTAAATACCGGAAGCCATTGTTTCTATTGTTGTTATTGCATTACACGCGGCCAGTTTGAAGTTCGAAGACATCTCACATGTTGTCTTACCAATCACAACAAGCTGAGATGAGTATTTAATCAAACAATGCAGCTTATGTTTGTTGTTGCTGTGATTTGATTTTATATAATGCCAGATCTGTGTACGATATGTTTTTTCACTAACGGAACAAAAGGCAGAATGGTTTCGATCACATGCAGCCGGATACAATGAACGTAATTGTTTTACAATTACACTCACGTGTACTTTGACTGGGAATTAAATCTCATTAATTTATTTGTAACTCTATTTGCTTTAACACGCTTTTAGGGGGAAATTCTTCATGCATTTTTGGGAGCCATGGTTTACCCCGCCATCTAATGGATTCAGTATTTTGGAGAAAAAATAATCAAATATTATGCGCAGAAAAAAATTACACCGTACCCCTTCAGCGAATTCCAGTAAACGAACGGGTGATGAGAAACTTGGTCAGTACAAATTTGAAATTTGAGATAAAAAATCACCAGACATGTTGATTTACCGTTTAAATTGTATTTTTCGTTCTGCTAGGCATTGTTTTACATCCAGGGATTAAGATTACCTTGTGTATTTGCTCGTAAACTAAGCCGTAAACAGCAATCAGCTGTACACACATTTTCTTGGAATCTACCAGTGATTCGGTCAAGTCACACCCAATGATACAACTTTACACAATTTTAATGCAAGGATCGAAAAAAGTTGTATCTGAAACTATTTTTTTTATCTGGAATGAAATATTCATATATCTTGTTATTTTAGTTGCAGCTTTTACTAAATAATAATAACTCTAAGCGAAGCAGCTGATCGCTATTGCCGGTTATTTTTTTTTTCATGGACCAATCTGACCAGTCACCATCGAGGCTCCCACGCATGTGATCGCGAGAACTACGTGGTCAACCAATGCTTAAAAGAACATCATGCTTCTGTCCTAAAAAAAAGACTCTAAATCTGCTATCTCTGACCACACATTCCCTCTTAGTAATCCTTGTGTTAATCCCATACCCATCAACCCCATCTCTTGTATAAACTTGTCTTATCATAACTACCTAATCAATCAGTGTACATCAACCATATCTGTAATATAAACATCTATTGTTATGTATATAGATCATGCTCATACCTAGTTTGTACATCATTTGCTTGATAACGATAATCTACACCGAAACGTCGCCCAATTGTAATAAAGAAGTTGCTCATCCATAACAATTTTGTTACCATTCCAACTTCTAAATGCCACTCAAAGAAGTGGTCACAGGTAGTTACATATGCAACAAATATTACTAAAGTTCAAGATTAAAAATCCCATAGTCTTGTGTAGTTCAAAATAAGTGTTCAAAACACATCAAAAAGAAGTTCACAAATAACCCTACAAACTTTGTCTAAATATAGATGTTTTCAATTCATCGCATCGTTTGGATTTGCCAAGTCATTTCTTGGAAATCGAAGATGCCATTTCCATTGCAGGGGTGACAGGGGTGACAGGTTTAAAAATGCTAAACGAATATATTTCTACAACACACTTTATGAATTAACATTCTACTATATATTTTACATGGGTAAGTCTTATTAGCTAGTTATAGTCTGGTCATTTTGGTCAAAATAAATGGCCAACCTCAAGAAAATTGCAACAGAATTAATTCATACTTTATGTTATTTGGTAGCATGTCAGCTTTCAGGAAAAAAAAGTCTACCAAAATCAACTCATGGGAATGACCTTTCTTAAGGTCACAAGATATAGGCCTATATAATTCGTATTTTCGTATTCTTGGATATTTGTAGGAAGGAAGAGATTCAAATTTATTATAGCTTTCTTTCTAATATAACTAAATTAAAGAACTATCTGGGTATACAACTTTTATTTACTTTATAAAAAATATCACAGGGACAATTTAATTCATTATAATAGTTCATGGTCAAATAGAGGACATATATGAAGAGTGGCCGAGAAGTTAAATGTTGCCATAGATTTTCAAATATTGGAATGAAGTCATACATATTATATTCAAATGTAAGATAATCACACTTCATATATCATTTTAAGAACTTAATGTACTAATTGTGGAAGAAATCACCTAATTGTGTGTGTGTGTGTGTGTGTGTGTGTGTGTGTGTGGGGGGGGTGGAACACTCATACATAGCCATTTCTAATTGTAGCCAGTGACAGTCTGAGTTAACAATGAGCAAGCCTCCAAGCCTCCTACTGCTATTTTGTGTTATTTGGATGCAAGTTTTGACGTTTATATATTGGCTTAGACAATGGATGATTTTGATAAGTCAAGTGTCTTTCAATACAAGTTTTACAATTTCGTTCAAGTAATACTATTTTGTCTGTAGAAACGGGTCGTGGTAAGTATATTGGTTGCATATTTCAGAAGTTAAATTTTTTGTGTTGTATAATGCCGCACTCAGCAATATTGCAGCCATATGACGGCGGCCAGTAAATAATCGAGTCTGGACCAGACAATCCAGTGATTGACATCATGAGCAGCAATCCACACAATTGGGATCAGCGAGTCTGACCACCCGATCCCGTTAGTAGTCGCCTTTTACGGCAAGTATATATGATACTGTGATGTTGTTGTGCTAGATGTAAATAATATAACGTAGCTGTAGTTTCGAAAGATAATCCAGTAATAAAACACTTACAGAACAATAATCATCTTTAATGTCAATTATATCATGTATGCTATTTCACATATCACTTTAATACATTGTAATTTGTATGTGTATCATGTTTGGGAGAGGCATTCAGATAAGCAAAATTTGCTTGTTTGCCAATCCCTCCACTTTATGGAAATAAATATGTTAATATCATAAAGAACTGGAACTTGGTAATGCATTGGTAGTTGGCCGACTATAGTTTATTCTGGTGAAAGGGGCCCCGGCGAAACTCATGTCAGCCGGTTATCTATTACTGTCGCTGATACGCTGAGTGAACACAGGCTATACTGACTATAGATTCATTTATTTTAGTGAGCGAATCTATTGAGTATAAGTACAAGATAATCATAGACTATTGCATAGCATAGCAATATGGCAAACGCTCAAGTGAGTGCGTATGGTTTTACGCCGCTTTTAGCAATATTCCAGTTATATCAAGGCGGGGGACACCTGAGTGAGTGAGTTGGGTTTGACGCCGCTTTTGACATTATTCCAGTTATATCACGGTGTGTCAGCCTAATGTGGAAGAAAAGCCCGAAGTGATGCAGGTCTTAGACGTTTACCTCCTCGGTGAAATCCACGAGCACGGGTATGGTATCTAGAAACGTAATCGGGGCGAACCGGTATTTGAACTCACAATCATAGGTTTCTGGGGTGCCCAAGGGATGAACTCTGCACAGTGAATAGCGGCGCCTTAGACGATTGGGCCCAAACTCAACATTCGGGAAAATGGTTAATTCCCGCATCAAAAAAGATAAAAACCAACGAGGAGAATATGGCATCTACGGGTTGCCGTACATCAAGAAGAGCCCGCAAAGGGAGATAATTCGTAGTGATCCTGCTAGTGCCTTGGAAAATATTCAGAGAAAAACAACGATAACGGAGCCGTAGTATTTTATGGTAAGTTGACAAATACACATTCATTTAAAAATGTAATTAATAATGATGAAAATAATAGCAGTTGACTTCCAATATACTTCTAACATGCCCATCAACCATACATTGTGTAGCGTCGTCTGCTATGCAACTGCGGCCGCACCAGCAGAGAACATGTGTGTCAAACACGACCGATAACCATATTCCTGTCTTTTATAAATTCATCCAACATTGTTACAATTATTAGAAACATAATTATGTGAAAAGTTATATCGAAGGGGACCCTCCTTGATAAAATAAAAAATGTATGGAAGCCCATGAGTGACATGATGTATAATCATTTGCGTAATGAGTACGTAATTTGCAATTCATTAAATTCATTACGTTTTACAACCAATCTTGACAATATTGATATCGGAACAAGTTACCTATTTCTAAAATACCCGATATTGACATTTCTCGTCTTGAGTGCATTTGTTTTACTGTTAAAAGTCACAAAATTAACTCTTTTAACCGGCTTGTAACTTTTTTTTGTCTGGGAAATTGGTGAAAAACGGAACCAGGAAAATTCAGCAAATACAGATGTAATTACTTGAAATATACAGGAATTTAAACAACTTTACTCTCTTTTGGCACGATGCTGTAAGACATTTTTTCTTCTTTCAGAATTACGGCTACCATTCTGGAACGGCATGATCTCAGACAACAGCTAACAGCTCCAGTGGATTCTGTCTCCGTTTCTTGACTTGAAACTAAATTTGTAGCAGGAGTAGACCAAATACTGTCCCCAAAGATTGTTTGGAATACAGTGAGGCACTTGTGTGTTTATTCGTCGAAGGGCCGGGTTCGATTTCCCACATGGGTGCAATGCGTGAAGCCCATTTCTGGTGTCCCTCGGGGCAATCTCATTAAAATCAAATCTTTGTACTCGCTACCGCCAAACAAAGATCTGAGGACATCCCATTAGAGGTCGCATCAGATCGAGCTTTCATCCGACCAATCAGAGCATCGCTTACCAGATCATGAAAGTGACAGTCGGAACGTGTTTTCTAATCATGCAACCACGAAATATTTGACACGGGGTATTCCGAACGACAGTTACGGGTTTTATGATTATATCCATACAATCTAGGCCATCTATACGCCATTCAAGAGTGTTCTTCTTATTAGTTTTAATTTTTTATATCTTAATCGAGAAAACGTCAAAATATGTTTCGAAGCGTAGTCGCCAGTTTGAAACTAGTGTCGTAAAGCTCGAGAAAGCTGCCTTCTGATTGGCTAATGTCGATTTCTTGTCAGTCATTTCATTGGTCGGTCAAAATTCGAGAAAGGTCGTTCTGACGTGACCCGTAATGGGACAAACGTATAATACAAACTCAAATACATTCAATTAAAAGGAAAAAGTCGTAAAATATTCTGTTGCAATTTTCTTGATGTTAAATAACAGAATGACAGACTATTAGCAATTACCCCCAGTAAATAATAAAAAATCAAAATAAATGCCTCTCTACCCCTAACTTGGATGTGGCAGAACTTGACCTATATCACCATCACAATGGCTGACAATGTTCTTGTTTGCACTGCCTCGGACAATTAAGTTACATGAAACAAGATGACCCAGATGTATGATATGGTTCAACATTAAACTTCTAGATTTACTGGGAATGGGCCAGCTGGTACAATGCCTTAGTCTGCAGACGACCCAGCTATTTTGACACGAAGAATCTGCATGGTTTGTCCTATCAATTTCAAGATTTCACAGATTCAAAGCCATCTGTGAAACCAATGAGACTGTTGTAGCCCAGAAATAGTGGTTCGTGTATGATTTTCTTGATTGTGTGTGTTCTGAAATGAAAAGAACCATAGAGCATGTCCGCAACACTTTCAAAAACATTTCTTTATCAAAAAGATATGCCTTTATTAAAACTTTTAATGTCATCATCGATGCAGTCAGGGTTGCCGCCTAGAAAGCCAAAAACATCCAATATCAAACTACCATGCTTCTTCTATTAGATGCTATGCCATCTTTCAATTTCACGAGAGGCATTGACTCGGCACGTATTAGCGACGTGGCTTGTATTAGAGACCCAGCGTGTAATAGAGGAAACATAGATACGTTTAATAGTTCATATGGGGGGGGTGTGTGTGTGTGATCACTCGGCAGCCATTTTTTATGAATCGATATGTATAGGCTATTGATGTATTCACACAAACTTTTGTTTGTGAAAAGGCTTACTATATTTGAAAGGGGTTTCTGTAGCAAACAAGAAAAACTTTTTTAATCAATCAAAATCAAGCATTCATCAGTGTCATGGTAGAATTTGAAGTAATGAATGTTGTTTATAAAATTCTACGAAGATCTAGGTTAAAATATGAAATGAAAATGAGAAGCATGATTATCCTGGGAGGAAGCGTCGACCTACCTACAAGATTATTGATTCCGTTTCTCTTGGTGATAGAAATAACTTTTTATGAGTAAGAGCAAATTACCAAGATTCAGGTCATCTAATGTAAGTGGCAGGGAGCAAATGAAAAGATGGAATAAATTATCAGTCTTGTCATGCCAATATATTTGGAAAACTCCTGCTTGATTGGAATGTTCTGATTAAGAGTTTTCTGGCACCTACCAGTCTGACATAGTATTTGGTTTTCATCTTGTGTTCCAGTGACTCATGAATTTTGTTAGTAATCCAAGTCATTTCAGACAAGAAGAGTTTGACAGCACAAATTGAATCTACTACTTGAGGGAATGGAAATTAGCTTTTATTGAGATAAGCTTACGACTCATGTCGCATGATGTTAAACATTATTTCGGTGGGAGGAGCTGAAATTATCAAAGAAAGTATTTTGTTAGTTGTCCGAGAGTGGTGAAAGGGTTTCTCTCTGTATATTGAAAGTCTGGATCAGAAGAGTGTTTTGAGTTGATCAAAAGTTTTATCAGACTCTTGTGTTGTGTATAAAAAACAGAGGCTACAGAAACACATTTGTGTGTAAGGAGAGGTGAGAATAAGTGGCCAAGGTAGAAAGGGTATTGTACCCGACACCTACGGTTACAATATGATATAATCTCTTCTGACGCCACAATGAAAGGTGATGGAAGACCAGTTAGGGGTGTGAGTGAGACTCAAGTAATCCAGTGTGTGTAGCTCAGAGACCCTAGCAGCAGTAGCCATGGCTAATAAGGCTGCTTTCTTTGATTTTTTGAGAAATGTGGAGGAAGCGAGAGGTTCAAAGGGTTCTGTTAGAAGAGCTGATAAATCCACTGATGGGTTTCCTTTTCCAAAAGGAATGAACACATTTAAAAGACAGGATGATTGCTGATCGAAAAGCCGTCATGTCGGAGAATTGAATGAAGAGCGGATCAATATCCGGTGATTGTGCCATGCCGAGACTTGTTATACTGACGAAGATGTACAAGGAAGTCAGCAACCATAGGGATAGTAGCGGCAACATTTCCTAATCCAGATCATCATCGCCGTCCAGATTGTCATAAAGGAGAAAGCAAGCCACGCCTGTAGAGGCAAGATTCAGAGAATCTGGAGGCCTGCATTCTTTGTGTGATAGCTTCCAGGCGGTGAGATTTAGGTTGGGAAGGTCTTGTAGACAAGGTCTGATCTGGGTTGATGCAGAGGATCTCTGCGGAACGGTATTGGGAGAGGATCTGCCATTAGTAAGGCCAGGAATCTGTGAAACCATGGTCTTTTGGGCCAGATCGGGGTGATGGTACAGTCTGTTAGTTCTATTTTCCTTCCTTGTCTAGAAGAGACCATGGAGGAAACGCAATCCATAGACAGATTGTCTAATCGTAGAACTCTCAGACCTGGTACCAGACTGACGTAGACTGGGAGCAGATGATTCAGACAAGTCGCAAACAGATCCATATCGATGTGATCTGAGTGAAGACATGCTGTCCACAAGGATGTTCAATTTCCATGGAATATGTCTCGCTTCCATTCGACAGTTGTATGAGTCAGCCAAGTCAAACAAAAGCAATGTTTCCATCATCAGAGAATTGGACTTGGTTCCTCCCTGTTTCTGTATATACGCCACTACTGTGGTGTTGTCTGTGGTGATAAGAACTGAGGAGTTGGTGAGATCTGTCCAATTCTGGTTTGCAAAGAATATAGCCATCATCTCCCTGCAGATGATATGGAGATCCTTCTCGGTCTCCTTCTATGAGACCTGTATCTGGAGATCTGCCGGATGGGACCCTAACCCAAGAGTGAGGCGTCCGTAAACAGGTGATGTTTCGGCAGGGAAATGGTGAGAGGGATGCCCATCATGACATGCTGTCGATGCATCCACCACAGGAGGTGGTCTGGGAAGGTGATTGGTAATGTAACCAGGCTGTCTCACAATAGGTTCTTAAGACCATTTATCCAGGCCTGTAGAGGTCATAGTTGCAGCCTGCCTCTGTAGGTCAGGTCCTTAGACTGATACACTATTTGATTCAGTGTCAAAGAAAGGAACAGGCTACGACATCAACCACGCTCTGCTACCAATGATAATAAGGATCATCCAAATAAACAACAAAAGAAACCAATGAAAATTCAGCCCGTTTAATAACCCAAAACTATGTACAATATGCACAAACTACTGTTACATCACACATTTGACACGTGCTGGTTGTACAATGAAATACATACAATGCTTACAAACATTCAGGTATTGTACACCATAATATTCCCCTGTTATGGCAACATCATATGTCTATAATTCTGAATAATGCCCTGAAATGGCACTAAAACGTAAGTTGTAGTCTTGTGTGAGTGTACCCCATGACACATGTTATACTGTCCAAACTGAAATGTTTAACTGTCAGAAACTCCCATGCCCCAATCATTACCAATGTCTTCACGGAAAACAGTCTGCCAGTCATCGTAGCTTCAGATATCTACATGTTAGACCAGTTCAACAACCATTTCACGCTTTGAGGAACTCCATTGAATATTGTTGGCAAGATAACAGTGGATGTGCAAAATCATAATCAGAAAGCCAGTTTACCTTTGCTTGTGGCCGATTACAACAGTGATGCTCCTCCACTGCTCTGAAGATCGTGGCTGAAGATTGGCCGAGCATATTGTCAAAGGGGCAGTACAAGATCAACTCATGTGCAGATTCAGTTCAAGATATTGTGGATAGGTACCCTGATGTCTGTAAGGAAGAATTTGGTTCAGTGCAAGGGATGAAGGCAGCCTTACACTTTAAGGAAGGAATGGTACCAGTGTTTCTCAAGGCAAGACCTGTTTGTTTTGCATTGCGCCCTGCATTTGATAGAGAGCTTGAGTGGATGCAGAAGGAAGGCATAATTACGCCTGTTGAGTTTAGCGAGTGGGCATCGCCACTTGTTTGTGTTCCAAAGGCCGATGGAACAGTACGTCTTTGTGGGGACTATAAAAGCACTGTGAATCTCGCAATACACAGGATTCAAATTCCGATAGGAATTGTATGGAATTTTTTGCAGGTGGAAAGAAGTTCACTAAGATTGACTTGAGGTGTGCCTACCAACAAATGCTGTTGGATGAGGAGTCACCAAAGGTGGTAACCATCAACACACAGAAAGTACTTTCAGATACACTCGACTCCCATTTGGAATCTCGTCTAGACTGGCAGAGTGTTATTGCGCAAGTGATAGGACTTGATCAGGTATGTGCAATGATGGATGACATCAGGATATCAGGAAGAGATGAAAATGAACATCTCATGAACATTGAGAAAGTTCTTAAGAAATTCCAGAAGTATGGACTGAGGGTCAAGCCTGCAAAGTGTTTTTTCATGAGAGATATGGTGCTGACAAACCTAGGAACATCATTGGGGGGATCCAGGATTCGAACCCACTATCATAGGTTTCCGTCGTGCCCAAGGGATGCAACTCTGTACAGCGAATCGCGGCGCCTTTGACGACTGGGCCACCCATGCCCCCCTGAAAATATCTGAAGATGGAATTCAACCTACAAAGGACAAGGTGGAGGCCATCAAGAGGGCACCAGTTCCACAAAATGTTCAGGAACTCCGATCCTGGTTGGGGATGCTGAATTTCCAGGGAAAGTTCATTCCAAGTCACTCAACAATCACTCACCCATTGAATGAATTACTTGGAAATAAGGCTTGGATCTGGAGTAGTGAATGTGATCGGGCAATCCAGGAGGCTAAAGATGCGACCCCATCGGAAAAGCTTTTGGTTCAGTATGATCCTGAACTCCTATTGTTCACGCTTGCCATTACCAACCACAGAGAATGATGAAGAAGAGGCTATCTACAATGTTGGAGACCAACTACTTCAGAGCTTACCAGTAACAAGTAAGCATATCACTAATGCAACGAAAGTGCATCCTGTCCACTTCAGAGTTCTACAGTTTACACGAACAGGACGGCTAGTAGAAGTGGATGAAGAGTTGAAGCCTTACTTCAACAGAAGAACAGAGCTGTCTGTTGAACAGGACTGCATTCTTTTAGGACGAAGAGTCGCTATCCTATTGAAGTTTCAGAAAGAGTTGCTGAGTGAACTCCAACTGGCTCATCCTGGAATGGTCAGAATGAAGAAAGTTGCACGCAGTTTTGTGTGGTGGCTCAACACTGACAAGGACATCCAGGCAGTTGTAGTGAGTGTAGAGATTGTCAACAAGTCAGGAAAGTGCCATCAGTGGCACCACTGATGCCTTGGGTGTGGCCGACTATCAAAGTGGCCAGAAGTTGGGTTTATGAGAAGCACAACTGCAGAGCCAACAATCAACGTGCTCAGAGATTTGTTCAGCAAATATGGCACACCCCATCAAATTGTGAGTGATTACGGACCACAATTCCGAAGGGAGGAATTTGAAAGATGTATCAACATGAACGGGGTGAAACCAGTGAGAGTAGCTCCATACCATGCAGCCAGTAATGTTGCAGTAGAACGAGTGGTACAGACTTTCAAGAACAGTCTTACAGCTAGCATGACAAGTTCACAGTCATTACAGCAGTGTATTGCCAGTTTTCTTCTCACCTATCGCTCTACTCCTCATGCGACAACAGGTAAAACACCAGCAAGTTTGTTCTTTGGGGGAGAGATCTGCACTAGAGTTAGAGGGGAAGGTTCTAAACAAGCAGAGTGACATGAAACTATCATAATAACAGAATGGGTCTCCGTGAGTTTCTTCCAGGTGACCAAGTTATGATTATGTAACTTCACGTGTATGGAACTTCACATGCGATATAACGCATTATTATGTTTGGTTTCCTTGATCTATTTCCCAAAACTTGTGCAGTACCTGAGTCAGCTCAACATCTTTACTGTCTGTGAAGAATGAACTTTGTTCAAACTTATTGATCTGACAAGCCACCTATGCATATATAAATAAAGTGACAAAACCCTTTCCTTATCCAACAGTAATCTCTGCATAAAGCAAAGTTGATTGTACGATTCAACTATTGTCATGAGCATGTGTTTTGGAATCACTATCAAATAGTAATGATACCAGGTGTTCGTGAAAAGGTGAGCGTCCCTGTCCCATGGTGGCAACCATCACAAAAATATGCAAAGGCAAGTCATTTGTTCACCTGAAAAAACAAGGGAACATATGGTACAAGCCAAAATAGGGAATTGCATCGGACATCATCTGTCACTGATGCGTCAAATTTTGAAATGTCTACCATAAAACATTTTGAAAGCTTTAGTCAGGCCTTGCATGTTGTAACCTGGATCAGTTAACTTCTGAGCAAGAATCGTAGGACTCTCTTTGAAATCTTGGTAGAAAGAGCTTGCTCAATGGTATCTCAAAAGTTGTGAAATGTAAACACCAAAGACTGGAGCTGCTGGAATATTGCTCAACACGAAGTGAAAGTAGACAATTGGAAAGTCATCCCTCTTGTCATACAGTCTTATAGAGAGTGTTTTGTCACACTAAATCTTCATGCATAGATCTAAATATGAAACAGATAGTTTATTTCTAGTTCTAGTGGAAGGGAATTGGTTATTTGATTGTTATTCAACGATATCAGATCATAGATATACCTGTAGCTTATGTTAAACTTCTTAGCCAAATGACCTTTTTTTATATTCATATGCATAAAGAATTTTCCGCATGAAGGGAAACGCAATTGGCACCCATGGGGATGCCTACTTCTTGTCTGAATGTCTTACCCCCAAAGTTTACATAGATGTCATCAATGAAGAAGTGCAGAATTTCACATATTGTTTTCTCAGTAAACTTCAGATGGCATTTGCTTTCATTTTTCAACAAATTGTCCTGAATCTTTGAATATAGTATAAATAACTGTATCTGTGTTCACCACGCTTTGTAACAAAAGCCCCATGGATCAAGGAATAAATTTTCTCCTAAAGTGGAAAAGTGGTGTACAAAGTTGAAAAATTGAATCTTTTTAGACAGAATGAAACTTGGTTCTTTTCTGAGATTGCAAAAGTTCAAGCAAACCCTTTGAGGTTATAAGAATCCACTTCGTTATTATGCCACTTGTCTCTAATACTTTCTGTGAATATAAAGAAAGTCCTTCCTTGATTATATCAAAGATTGTGGTTAGTCTTTGAGACAGGGATTTTGTGGAACATTTGCTGAAGCCAGCAATATATCTGAATTGTACTGATTTTTATGGAGCTTTGGAATCCAGTACAAAAGAGTGAGTCAGTATGGTTTTGCGCAGCTTTTAGCAATATTCCAGCATTATCACGGCGGGGGACACCAGAAATGGGCTTCACACATTGGGCCCATGTCGGGAATCAAACCCAGGTCTTCGGCGTGACAAACAAACGCTTTAACCACTAGGCTACCCGACCGCCCTCAGTTCAAATGAGGAATGGACATGTCTTCTGATTTTAGAATCAAGTCAAACCTTGAAAATACTGATTTATAATTTTGGCAGAATTCTTCCTCGGTTAACAGACTGGCCTATATATGTCATTATTTGATATGTCATTTATACCAAGTTCTTTAATCAAACAATTAATGTAGTGATGCTTACATATATTGGTGATGTTATTTTAGGCCTTGTCAGTGGAAACAACTACAAACTTTTCAGGTAGGACAGCCAGACTTTGGGGGACAGCTGGCTGGGACACAATGGGTTTATTCCAATTCTGTTTCCTCTTTTTGAGTTTTGTGCATTCTACCAATGACAACACCGATCATGCACTGACTGCACATCCACCCAGGTGGAGTAAGTCTTGCAACTGGATCACCAGGATGTCCAGCCACCTCTCTAAATGACAAATCAAAATGATCGACACTGATAAGCAAATCAACAATGCAAGGCTTTGAGAACTTTATATTTGAAAATGTGTCAATTTGTTTCTATGCTTTGGCCAGTCAATCCCTTGCACATTACTCGTCACAGCATTACTTGTCATTGCAGACATCTGAATACTAAGATCACCGCTGATAGTTTCTAGCTTAAATTCTACTGGTTTTGGCTCAAACGTTTCTGTGTGACTGTTCAGAACATTTACAAAGAACTTTTGTTGTTCACCCTATTAACCTACACAAGCTGCAATGTCGGCATTAATGTAAGACTTCATCCAACAAAGCATTTACTGTAAAGCTACTTGTCCCATTTGTTAATACCACTGGAACAGTGCAATGAGCTATCAAAGTGTGATGTGTTGGTGGTATTATTGCAAGAGATTTTTCAGTTTGATCACGTTTTTGACATTTTTAGTTTTTTGCATCATGGCCCAAATTTACCACTGACTCAACTTGTGGTTCAGCTTTGTTGATATCTTGGTTGGCACGAGTAGTCTTGTCAATGAACTTATTCTATCCATTCTTTTTCAAACCTTTTTGCTATGTTCCATCTATCATTATACCTTTGAAAACTTTGCAGCTCCAAATTTCATGCCCTTCAGCACATATACCACAGTACGAACATCACTAACAATATGTGCAATAACATTTTATTTATTGTTTGCGACTGCAACAACCAAAATATTAGCAAATTTCTCCAGATCCTGAACATGAATTGGCTTGAATTACTAATTTCCTAATTTTGGATTGCAAACAGATGCCCCGTCCTACCAACCTTTTTTTCAAGGCGTTCTAGTGCAACATCATAAGCTACTAAGCTGTGTCCTAAAGACTGAATTGATTTCAATGCTTTGCCTGAGAGATGTCGGCGCAGTTGCAACAACTTGTACTCAGGTGTGGCTGGTGACTGATCAATGCAAGTCATGAAGGCAGCCTTCCAACTTTGATATGTCTTCATATCACCTGAGAATGCATGTCATTCCCTACTGCCATAGGCTTACCTGGGCATTTTGTTCTACCAACATGCAATCCTAGGTCATACTTCTGAACATGAATGTGTCCTTCAGAGACCAAACGTTCACAGTCGGCTACTTCAGATTGTTGCCGAGATGCAATACGAGATTGCTGCTGAGATACAACACTTTGATGTTGAATAAGTCTAGATCTTTGGCCCATGCTGTATAGCCTGCCTGACCTTATACTGGACACAGAGCTATTTCCTATGCGTTAGACCCTGATCTGCTTTGCAGGGATCCCTTTACAGATTCAAGAGCTAAGTTGTTTTCCTCCACCAAACTATCTACTTCTTGATCCAACTTTTGAACATTGTCACATTCTTCCAGTTTAACATAAACCCTTGAAAGCTCTATCCCAACATCCTTACCTCTTTCTGTGATGGATGATCATGACTTTATATCAAAGTAGTAAGCTTATTTCTGGCCTTTGTACGACTAGATTTGGCTTCCTTTTGTTTTGTTTTGTTTTTTTGTTCTCCGAGAGAGATCCAGTTTGCGACAAAGTTGCTCTCCACTGGCTCCCAATTCCAGTTTCCAAAGTACTTGGTCTACACTGGCTATCTATTCCACTTTGGTCTAAGCTGTCTATGTAATAACTAATTACAAATCTAATACAGCCTTTGTTTCAAATTGAAATGTAACAGAAAACCTCGCTCTGCTACCATTGTTGCGCAGTAGAATACATGCTATTAACTAAAATGTGAATTTCCCTTACTGATGTAAACATCACTAAAACATGATCTCAACATGAATCTCTTCCTAAAATGATGAAGAAATGCAAATATGACAAAATTAACTAAATATGATTCTCAAAGTCTATTGCTATCAAACCTATCAGTCTAGCTCTATTTTAGATATTGCAATGGCCTATCTTAACTAATGTGTTCCACCTAGGTCCTACCTTGACGAACTATAAAATGAAGCTGTTGAATATACGTCCTATAGCAACAACATATCATGCCAATCTGGCAATTGTAAATCCTATCAAGCCAAGGTATCAAACCAATCTGACACATACCCCAGTGAGTTTTGCACATGGACAGTTGACAGTTGAAGGTTGACAGTTGGTGCCATGACATACTTTTGTTTTACCCATGAAGCAAGTTGTCTGTTCCAGCTATCTATCCATGCTTAACATGTCTTCAAACCAGTCTCATTAGTCAAAGGTCAGTATTTACCTTGTTTTAAAAACAGCATTGCAGATTCCTTATCTCGTTTTGATCTTCAGAAGTTTAGTCTGCCGAAACCAGAAGCCAGAGCCAAACTGACACCATTACCCTGGAATCTGTGGCTTATCTAAGACGGAGGCCTTTGTGTTAACTAAAGCATCAGTGTCGAGCAATACTCAACACAACTATGCAGCTGCATTAAGGTCATTTGACAAATTTTCTGTCATTTGACAGCTCTTGCCAGACATCAGAAAATTAATAGCTGGTCTGATCCTACTGAAAACCTTTTAGTTTAGTCATTAACCCCATATCTGTCTTTACGCTCAGCCCAACCAGGCCAGTTTTTCGTCCATTTGAATGGTAAAGCTGTCACCAGATATCAGTTCTCTGTAGTACTCAGGAAAGCCATACAGTTCCTTAACTTTTACAGAAATAAAATACAACACACTCATTCAGGATTGGTGCCACTACATATGCGGCAACGAAGGGAATACCTCATGAGCTACCGTATATCTCTGTGTATAAGGCGACCCCACGTATAAGACGACCCCCCTGTACACGCCTTAAAAATCAACCCAAAATCCTATACTCCGTGTATAAGGCGACCGGGAATGAAACACATCACAAGTCTGACTGATATAGAAGATTTAACGTGCGCTTTCCGACTGTAGCGTATTTCGCACACGGGCATCACAAGTTAGTTAGTTAGTTACTTTGGAGATTTATGTGCGCTTTCCGACTGATGCGTATTTCGCACACATCACAAGTGTGCACACAAACCTTATATATGCAATAAAAATATGTTTATCTTGCGTTGTTTTTTTTCTACAATGATAGGTCGCGTGTGTAACTCCAGCACACGTCGCCATTTTGTGTTTACACGGTACGACACCAAATTGGTGCCCGTAAAATAAAATTCATTTATGAAGTAATAACATATAACAGACAATGGTGAGTAATTTAATCGCCAATTAACTATGTTGTAACTAACTAGGCTTATGTTTGCTTCACATTCAGCGTGTTTATTCCACAATCACTTGTACACACCGTCTCCAACACTTGTTAATACAACTGTAAAAACAGCGGGAATTGATTTCAGCTTCACCGGTTATCACATGTTAGGTCACATGTGCAATATTCAAATGCTTACCGGTACTTCCGGCTCTCTGCTCACGGATGTTGATTGTTTTACCGTGTCAGGTGGTTTGACAATCTGCATCGAGGCGAGGGTCATTTCAACTTTATTTGCAGAAATTATTAAACTTTATTCAAGGCAAAGAGATACAAATCATGTTTATGTATGGAAATAGTTATTGGAACAGTTATTTAGGACGAAATGCGAAGTTTTATTGTCAAATGCTGGGCTGGCTATCGGACGCCGGTTGACATCGCCAGTGGAAAAAAATGTGAGATCTTCGACTCCGTGTATAAGACGACCCCCCTTCTTAGCCCCCTCATTTTAGGTACGAAAAACTCGCCTTATACACAGCGATATACGGTACTTTGCACATGGAAATCTGCTGCATATGCTAAGTACATTCACATCAATAGGTTGTAACAACTTGCTTAACAAGGTATAGGCGAAGAGGAATGAAGTGGAGATCATTGTTGCTATTTCTACCGCAAAAACTAATGCGCAGTCCTCCACCAGCCTGGCTCCTCCATTAGGGAGGTAATGACCTTGGGGACTGGCCAACCACAGTACTGTTCATCACATGATGCCCTACACACAAGTCACATGGTCAGGCATGCGTTCAATAGCCCGAGGCGCTTTCTTAGCGTTCTCCGCGGACGTTCGGGTGCAATCGAACGATGTGTAAACTGCCGCCGGCAGTGGGCACGGTTTTGAATGTTGAACATTGTGTATGTAAAGTTTTATTGTTTAGAATAAAGAAACAATAAAATTACCGTTAGTTAGACGGTCACCGATTAGATAACACAACTTTATTTTATGGCATTATCGTGATATATGTCGGACCGAACTCTTGTAATTCTACCGACTTATCTAACATAGGAAAATAAAAATATAGACTGTGATTGTGTTGATTCGCCGCTGATTGCGTACAGCCAAATGTCAGTGACACTTGACACTGATTGAGATTTCGCAGTTCGCTGCACAAGTCACTAATTAGTGGTGGATGGGCCTTGTCGGTGATTCGATATCAGTTCGCTATATCTGTTAGTTCGCTGTAGAGAGTTCGTTATGTACATAAATTTTATATGATAATATAAAGGAGATAAATCGGGGATTTTGTAACAGTTCGTTGTATCTGTTTGTATGCAGACAGGGGTTTGTTCAGACAGGATGGCGTCCAGCTGTCAGACACGGGCAATGACATTTTTGTGAACTCATGGGGGGGTCTTGGAGGGATGTTAACCTTCCAAGGAGGGACATCAACCATCTGACCATGTGGAGACTGGAAACAAAACAATCTTCAGGAGGACAGAGAATGCCCTTGTTTTGAAAGAAATGGGCCCCGAGGTTAACGGACGTGAGCCCCAGCTTGGAAGGAAAAATACCGAATCAGAGGCATGTCATGAGTTGAGTCAGAAAAGTAGGATTCTGATACATTTGAGACTTGTTCTGGTCTGCTGCCAGAAAATCTTAAGTATCCATGTAGACGAATCAGATGGAGATGGGCAAAACTGATCACTGGTGCTGTTATTCTGGTGAATAACCACAGCGCAATCAAGATCACAAATGGGAGAACTCCTAACAACATCCGTTTACTGCACAGCAGGGATATTTTTATGATGACTGATTGATAGGCACATGGAGAAAGGCATCTCGTAGATCGATACCAATCTCTTAGTGTTTGACAGATTCCATCTGGAATCTTGGAGGAGGGATCAGGAAGAATTTGTTCAGCTTCTCCAGATCGATAATCATCCTACATTTGGTGGTATTTTTCTTTTGACCAAAAATACTGGAGAATAAAAGCCCTTGGTGGTGTCTGTGTCTTGGAGTATGTGAAAGGCCTGTTTGTCCAGCAATGTGTTGATGTCAAGAATGGCTGCTCCTTCCAGATGGAATCTGCGACCCCGGAGTCCAGACAACAAGAAGTGAACGGTCCAGAAGTGTAGCTTGTAGCCGTTGGATACAACGTCCAAGATCCTGTGGTCTAACATAATCAATGTCCAGTTGGTGGCTTAAAAACAACAGACATTCCACCACTGGACCCAGAGTTGGTCTCATGTTGAAAAACGGTAGTTGTAGATGGTAATCTGTAGACATAGCAAAATCGATAGGGTTTGTGGGAGCAGAGGGAAAGTCATCTACGGTCCACACGACCTCCTGGTGTTGAAAATGATCTGTTCATCAGAAGGTTTGAAAGGATTACTTGCAAAAGGAATAAACTTTTTCCTGGCTGGTTCCCAGAAGGAAATGTCTTTCAAATTGGTGTCTTGGTTGATTGGATGATTCATGAGCTTTATCCACTAAGTTGATTGTAGACACCTGAAATCTCTCCCAAATTGTTTGTTAAGTATCTTGGGGTGTGTGATGGGTTGGCACATCATCTTCTTGGGTGAGTTGATACCTCCCTCCATCTGATTATAGGAGCTGCTGACGTAGTCTGTCTTACAGACCCTGATACAAATATATATCAAAAACAGCCCATGCAAGTCTATAATGTTTGGCAAGTCTAGATCACTGAAAATGAAGAGAGTCACTGGGCTACTTTTTATTATATTTTTATTAAGATAACTGAACAACTGTTTTTTTTACGTACGATATGTTCATTTCAGAGACTAGATGTTAGTCTACTGCTGACGTTGCATTCAAATAAATTGGGAAGACGTCCAGTAGTTCCTGTTACTGAGGCTTGATCAATAATCACTCTTGTGTAGCTCAGTGAATGTGAGATGAAATGGGGGCTTGGCAACCCGCATATTCCTGCATTTGGGCAGGAATAGCTTGGTCCATACGTGGAGGCAGGTGTGTGATTAGCAAAGTAATCAAGTGGATCACCATGCAGGTCATCATCTAACCGTGTCCAGGATTCCGTAAGATCTATGAATGGGTAGGCTGTTGCGTAACTGAAGCTCCCATACGGAAGTCATGCCATTGGTTGGCCGACCCTGTAGATCCTGTACTCCCGCGGATGTGGCCCATATCTTCCAGTTGTTGTGATCCATATCCTCCAGTGGCTGTGATCTGTATCCTCCAGTGGCAGTGATCCTCATTCTCAAGTGCCAATAATCTGTATTCTCAAGTGGCAATTTTCATATCCTCCAGTGGCTCTGATCAACAACCTCAAGTGGCTGCGATCCATATCATCCAGTGGATATTTGTATGGCTGTGAGCTGTAACCTCCAGTGGATTCATATCCTCCAGTGGCTGTGATCCTTATCCTCCTATTCCTGTATTCTGTATCTTCCACTCACTATGATCCATATCCTCCAGTGGGTTTGATCTATAATATCCTGTTTCCATATTCTGTATCCTCCAATAGCTGATTCACATTCTCCACTGGCTGTGATCCATATCCTCCAGTGGTTGTGATCCATATCCTCCAATGGCTGTATTCAGTATCCGCTAATGGCTGTGATGTGTATCCTACAGTGGCTGCGCTCCGCAGCAATGCATATCCATCCGTGGCTGTGATGTGTATCCTTCCGAGGCTGCTATCCGTATCCTCCGATAGCTGTGAGCTGTATCCTCCCGTGGCTGCGATCCACATCCTCCAGTGGATAGGATTCCATATCTTCCAGTGGCTGTGATCCATGTCCTCCAGTGGCTGTGATCCATGTCCTCCAGTGGCTGTGATCCATGTCCTCCTGTGGCTGTGATCCATATCCTCCTGTGGCTGTAATCTGTTGCAATCAATATCCTCCTGTGGCTGTGAACTGTATCCTCCAGCGGTTGTGATCTGTATCCTCAAGTGGCTGTGATCTGTATCCTCCAGTGGCAGTGATCTGTATCCTCCAGTGGCAGTGATCCATTTTGTCCAGTCAATTCAATTTGTATCCTCCTGTAGCTGTGATTCATACCCTCAAGTTGCTGTGACCCATATCCTCCAGTGGCTATATCCCATATCCTCTAGTCAATGCGATTCGTATCTTCCAATGGCTGTGATTCATATCCTCAAGTGGCAGTGACCCATTTCCTCCAGTGGCTGTATCCCATATCTTCCTGTGGCTGTATTCTGTATTTTCTGGAGGCTGTGATCTGTATCCTCGAGTGGATGTGATCCATATCCTCCACTGGCTGTGATCCATATTCTCTATCGACTGTGATCCATATCCTCCAGTGGCTGAGATCCGCTGTGGCCCATATCCTCAAGTGGATGCGATTCTTATCCTTCAATGGCTGTGATCTGTGTCCTCCAGTGGCTGTGATCTGTATCATCCAGTAGATGAGATCCGCAGCAATCCATATCCTCTGATCTGTATCCGCCAGTGGCTGTGATCCATATTCCATATTCTCCAGTGACTGTGATTTATATACTCCAGTGGCTGAGATCCACTGTGACCCATATCCTCCAGTGGATGCGATTTGTATCCTCCATTCAATGCGATTCATATCCTCCAATGGCTGCGATCTACATCCTCCATTCAATGCGATTCATATCATCCAGTGCTGCGATGTAAACTACCGGGCAAAAGAAAGTTTTCACCGACTTCACTTGACCAAACACCAAAAACAAAGGCATATGTGAGATTTATGATGATTAGTTTATAAACAGAAATCATTTTCTATGAATTAGAATGAAAATACATTGTAATGCCGATATTGCATTCTCCGCAATACACAAAGAAAGAGTCAAGAGGTCCAAATTAAAAATTACACAAATCAGAGTTCATTGAAAAAGTGCATGAAGAGCCCATTAATGACACAGTAGTCAGGTAACACGTCATCAATAGCAAGTGTGACCACCCTGGGCATCCATCAGGGTTGGAAATTTGCCATTTCCCGACTCCTGGGGCAAGTAGAAATACGAGATCGGGCAACAAAATCACCTACTTTAACTTGTCCGGAGGCAAGTGATATTGGAAATTACTATTAAAGAACACACGAGACTTAGAGTTACATCCCTTTTCTATTTTCGTTTTAATATTCAATCAGAACAGTATGAAACAACTTTCTACACTTGGTTTGAATGCTTTTCTCTCATTGCGGCCTAGAGGGATCTGATAATTGATACATGATCAATACTGCCTAGAGGGGTCTCATAATTGAAACACGTCGTGGCCTGTGACTGTCTCCAATGTAAACAGTTACGACCCGGTTATGGCGACACACAAGCAGGCGTCAATTAAAAGTTTTTCAGTGGGGAAATAAAAATAAATCTGAAAATGCCAATGATAGCGAATCATGTAAAAGAAAACGACCAAATGAGGACACATGTTCTAAGAACAAGAAGTATGATGCCGAAAAACGGGACAGAAAATTCATTCAGAGTTGGTGCAATGAGTTTCCATGGGTAGTGTATGACGAAAAACAAAATGTCATGAAGCGCAGAATTTGTTCCAGAAATAAGAAATATGTTTTTGTTGACGGTTGTACACAATTTTGAAAACATTATTTGACAAGTCATGAGGTTTCCGATGTTCATGTAGAATGTGAACCCTATTATCGATCACAGCTGCATGGTGATTCACATGTTGCCAATAGATCGCAAAGGACAAGTGTCATTCTTAAAGCATTCACACAGTTGGATGAACAGACTCTAAAAAGACTTGATATTTTGTTTATTGCCGCTTTTCAAGACGCATTTAGGGGTAAGCCCTTACTGGATTATGAAACCAATCTTGACCTTCTCGAAAGTGCAGGCATTGACATCGGCACGAAGTACAGTAAGGCCTGTGGAGAGTTTTTTAAATGCATTTCTGACTCTCTACGCAAGACATTTATCCAAGAACTTCAACAATCTAATTTCATTTCTATAATGAGTGATGGCAGCACAGACACAGCTGTATTGGAACAAGAAACTGTCTTCATTAGATATCTATCCCAAGGAGCACCAGTATCATTTCATGCTGGCACAGTGCAGTTAGAACACTGCCACGCAGATGGAGTTTTGGCTGGTATAAAATCTGCCATCAATTCCTGCGGAGTTGATTTTGACAGTTTGTTGAAAGCTGAAGAAATTGGACCAAAGGTGGTGTGTGTGAATTTCGATGGTGCTTCAGTGATGTTAGGATCAAAAGGAGGGGTTGCGGCTAAAATAATGGAAGTTGCTAAACACCCCTCAAAAGTTTCAGCGTCTTTGATTACCATGTTTGGCCAAAAGATAGAGAAAGATTATCTGTGTATGGCAAGGCTGAGATCTCAGATATCATGACACACTACTCTGTGTTATTTCCACAAGGTGAACAGACAAAGATTATTAGTGAATTCGTGGATTTGAAGAGTTACATCAAGAGCTTGCCCAACTGTCCATCACTGTTTGACACTTACTCACGTCTTCTCAGTTTCGAAACCAGCCAAGTATTTGCATGTTCTGAAACTTGTTGAACTAATGTTCGTAATGAGTCCAGCTACAGCTATATGCGAACGTATGTTTTCACCTATGAACATTGTCAAAACCAACCAGAGGGTAGTATTGTCCCAAGAGTTGCTGCAGAGTACACTGACCGTGATGACTCATGGTCCTATAATACTTAGGGACTTCAATCCACGACCCTCAGTACTTCAGTGGACGACACCTGTTGGCTCTAAAGCACAACCAGTACAAGGGACAATTGCTGCAAAGCAAAATGCTAGGACTTAGGTAAACACTAAATTTCCCCGAGTCCTTATGTAGATATAACAGTGCTGGTGTAGCGTAATATTGTTCAAAGGTAAATAAACACATATTGATGATGTGAAGTTTTATTTTGAAATTATTTGGGCAAGTGAAAATTGTCTTTAAACTTGTCCGATGGCAAGTGAAGTTTTTTTTTAAAATTTCCGGCCCTGATCCATGCACGCCATCACACGCCTCCTCATTGACGTCGTCAGTCGGCGGATAACGTCAACAGGAATCCTGTTCCATAAGTTCAATAGAGTCTGTTCAAGTTCCTGTCGGTTCGCTGGCGGTACATGTTGTCTCAGCTGATTATCTAGATGATCCCAGAGATGTTCAATGGGGTTAATGTCTGGAGAACAAGGTGGCCAGGGCAATACGTTGACATTAACGTTGTTCAGGGTAGTCTTGAACAATTCGGGCGGTGTGAGGCCTTGCATTGTCTTGTGGCAAAATTAATCCTCTTGGCTGATGTTGAATAAAGGGTACCACAACAGGTTTCAACACTTCATCCCTGTATCGCTGAGCATTCGGGTTTCCTCGGATGATAACCAGTCGTGTTGTAATCTGGCTACAAATGCCACCCCATACCATGACGCCTCCACCTCCAAAGGGGTGAACTTCTCTAATGCAGTTTGGCGCCAGTGAGACAGAACCGACTTTTATCTGTAAAGAGCACTCTCGCCCAGTCTCGTCGCTGCCACCGACGCACAGTTTGTGCCCATTTTAGTCTGCGTTGACAGTGTAGACTTGTCAAGGCCATTCCACGGAAGGGTCGGTAGGCTCGTATACCAGCCGTACGAAGTCATCGAAGGACTGTGCGTCTGGTGATGGCATGCCCTAGTGCTGCTGCCGCCGTTTTCGTCGCCGTCACACATCTGTTTCGGAGGTGAATCTGCAGGATGTAGCGGACTTCGGCCGGTGTTGTCACTCTCAATCTTCTCGATCTTGGCCGGTCTTGAGTCTGTCCTGTCTGTTGGTAGCGGATTATCAACTTGCTGATGGTCTTCTGGGAGCAGTTGAAGGTTCTGGCTATCTGACGTTGAGTAGCCCCCATATTTGCCATACCGATTGCTCTGTCTCGTTGCGCTTGTGTAAGTCTGGGCATATTCTTGATGTTTTTTTGCTTACTGAATGCCTGCTCTGTCCAACATCGGTATTTATGCCACAATCACGCACTTGCATTTGGACCAATGTCTCAAAATCACGTTTTGCATGATTTGGAAAGCTGCGTTCGAAAATCTGCGTTGTGGTTGTGGTCATGTTGCATTTGGGCGAATGTTTTCTGCGTGGATTCAAACTTGTACCAGTTTTTTTGCTTTTTATACAACTATTTTTTGTGCAGAAATCACAGAACAACAGGTAGACTAAAATTATTTATTATAATTGGCACAAGAATAGGGAGCTGGCTCGTTGTTGCTTAAGAATGGTTAATGTTTTATGAGCTTGGTTGCAGGGGCAAGCCGGCCTGGACAACCGTGGGGAAGCAGCTGATTGAAGGGGCGAGCCGGCCTGACAAGAGCTGTGTGAGCAGGGGCAGTAGCCGGCCTACGAAGAGGGATTTGAAAATATGTTTGAATTTGAATATGAATTGGGGGGATTATGAAATAAAATGCCCACTGTTTTAATGAAATAGTAGGAATTAAGTTATGGATGGAAGCAACAACTGGCACAACTCCAAGGAGGTAGGATTGGGTGGCTGGAGGACCGAGAAGAATGGGACTTGGCGGATGAAGAAGCGAATAAACATTGGAGTCGCATGCGCGGCCTGCCGGAAGTTTAGAAAGTACTTGATGCACCTTGAACACATATGAAATTTGACACCCGAAATCAAGCAATTGAAATGTACATAACGCAGATGTTAAGAATAAACAATGACTATATGTTTAGGTGAAACACGTAAGTATGTTTTAGGAGAAACCTACAATTGTGAGGGTACATCATGTAGCTGTGATGGACAATGGACGCAAACAAGTTTAAGAACGAAAGCATGTGGGCACGTGGGTACACGTGGGCATGAATAAAAATGGTAACGGGAAGAAGTACTTATGCGTAGATGAATCAACCAACGCAACAAAGAACGCGGGGTTGGGCAAATAGAGGATTAGAGCAATATTTATAGCGTAACGATTGATGAAAGGAACCGCCGGGAATGTAGTAAATGGATGTATGTCCGGGGCTGTCATTTCTGCACAAACAAAAATAATAAATTTACATTAAAGTGAAAACTTTCTTTTGCCCAGTAGTTTATATACTCCAGTCAATGCGATTTGTTTCCTTCAATGGCTGCGATTCACATACTCCAGTGGCAGTCACCTGTATCCTCCAGCGGCAGTGATCCATATCCTCCAGTGGCTGTATCCAGTATCTTCCAGTGGCTGTATTATGTATCCTCCAGTGGCAAGGATTCATATACTCTAGTAGCTGTATTCCGTACCCGGGAGTGGCTGTGATCCTTATTCTCCAGTGGCTGCAATCCATATCCTCCAGTCAATGCGATGCATATCCTCCAGGGGTTGTGAGTTGTAACCTCCAGTGGCTGTGATTCATTTCCTCCATTGGCAGTGACCTATGTATCCTCCAGTGTCTGTATTCAGTATCCTCCAGTGGCAGTGATCCATAACGTTCAGTGCCTATGATCTGTATCCTCAAGATACAATGATCTATCTCCTCCAGTGGCTGTGATCCATATCCTCCAGTGGCTGTATTCCGTTTCCGTCAGTAGCTGTATTCTGTTTCCGTCTGTGGCTGTGATTTATATCTTCCAGTTGCTTAAATCTGTATCCTCCAGTGGCAGTGATCTGTATCCTCCAGTGGCTGTGATTCATATTCTTCAGTGGCTGCGAACCATATTCTCCTGTGGATGCGATTCGTATCCTCCAATGTCTGCGAGCTGTATCTTCCAAAGGCTGTGATCCATATCCTCCAGTGGCTGTAATTCGTTGCAATATATAACCTCCAGTGGCTGTGAACTGTATCCTCCAATGGCTGTGATCTGTATCCTCCAGTGGCTGTGATCTGTATCCTCCAGTGGCTGTGATCCGCAGCAATGCATATCCATTCGTGGCTGTGATGTCTATCCTTCCGAGGCTGTGATCTGTATCCTCCAATAGCTGTGAGCTGTATCCTCCAGTGGCTGAATTCCATATCCTCCAATAGCTGTATTCCATATCTTCCAGTTACTGATCAGTATCCTCCAGTAGCTGTGATCCACCAATGGCTGTGATCCACATTCTCAAGTGGTTGTATACCATATCCATCAGTGGCGGTGATTTCTATCCTCTAGTGGCAGTTATCCATTTCCTCAAGTGGCTGCAATCTGTATCCTCCAGTAGCAGTGATCTGTATCCTCCTGTGGCTGTGATCCATATTCTCCTGGGGATAGGATTCGTATCCTCCAATGGCTGCGAGCTGTATCCTGCAGTGTCATTGATCTGTATCCTCCTGTGGCTGTAATCCGTTGCAATCAATATCCTCCTGTGGCTGTGAACTGTATCCTCCACTGGCAGTGATATGTATCCTCCAGTGGCAGTGATCTATATCCTCCAGTGGCTACATTCAGTATCCTCCAGCGGTTGTGATCTGTATCCTCCAGTGGCTGTGATCCATTTCGTCTAGTCAATGCAATTTGTATCCTCCAATGGCTGTGATTCATATCGTCCAGTGGCAGTGACCCGTATCCTCCAGTGGCTGTATTCTGTATTCTCCGGTGGCTGTGATCTGTATCCTCGAGTGGATGTGATCCATATCCTCCACTGGCTGTGATCCATATTCTCTAGAGACTGTGGCCCATACCATCCAGTGGATACGATTCATATCTTTCAATGGCTGAGATCTGTGTCCTCCAGTGGCTGTGATCTGTATCATCCAGTAGATGAGATGCGCAGCAATCCATATTCTCCTGTGGCTCTGATCTGTATCCGCCAGTGGCTGTGATCCATATTCCATATTCTCCAGTGACTGTGATTCATATCCTCCAGTGGCTGACATCCACTGGACCCATATCCTCCAGTGGATGCGATATGTATCCTCCAGTCAATGCGATTCATATCCTCCAAGGCTGTGATTCATATCCTCAAGTGGCTGCGATCTACATCCTCCAGTCAATGCGATTCATATCATCCAGTGGCAGTGACCTGTATCTACCAGCTGCTGTGATCCGTATTCTCCAGTGGCTGCAATGTATAAACTCCAGTCAATGCGATTCGTATCTTCCAATGGCTGTGATTCACATACTCCAGTGGCAGTGACCTGTATCCTCCAGCGGCTGTGATCTGTGTCCTCTAGTGGATGTGATCCATATCCTCCACTAGCTGTGATCCATATTCTCTAGTGACTGTGATCCATATCCTCCAGAGGCTGAGATCTGCTGTATCCCATATCCTCCTGTGGATAGGATTTGGATCCTCCAATGGCTGCAAACTATACCCTCCAGTGGCTGTGTTCCATATTTTCCAGAGGAAAGGATTCGTATCCTCCAATGGCTGCAAGCTATAGCCTCAAGTGGCAGTGATCTGTATCCTCCAGTGGCTGTGATCCATATCATCCAGTGGCTGTGATACATATCATCCAGTGGCTGTAATCCGTTGCAATCAATATCCTCAAGTGGCTGTGATCTGTATCCTCCAGTGGCAGTGATCTTTATTCTCCAGTGGCTGTGATTCATATCCTCCAGTGGCAGTGACCCATATCCTCCAGTGGCTATGATCCATATCCTCCAGGCAATGCGATTTGTATCTTCCAATGGCTGTGATTCATATCCTCAAATGGCAGTGACTCATATCCTCCAGTGGCTATATCCCGTATCTTCCTGTGGCTGTATTCTGTATTCTCCTGTGGCTGTGATCTGTATCCTTGAGTGGATGTGATCCATATCCTCCACTGGCTGTGATCCATATTCTCTAGTGACTGTCATCCATATCCTCCAGTGGCTGAGATCCGCTGTGGCCCATATCCTCCAATGGAGTGCGATTCATATCCTTCAATGGCTGTGATCTGTGTCCTCCAGTGGCTTTAATCTGTATCCTCCAGTGGCTGCAATCTGTATCCTCCTGTGGCTGTGATCCATATTTTCCAGTGGCTGCAATCCATATCCTCCAGTTGATAGGATTCATATCCTCCAATGGCTGTGAGCTGTATCCTCCAGTGGCTGTAATCCGTATCCTCCAGTGTCTGTATTCAGAATCCTCCAGTGACAGTGATCCATAACTTTTGAGTGCCTATGAGCTGTATCATCAAGATGCAATGATCCATATCTTTTAGTGACTGTATTCCGTTTCCATCAGCGGCTGTGATTTCTAACCTCCAGTGGCTGGGATCCATATCCTCCAGTGGCTACATTCCTTATCATATTGTGGCTGTATTCAGTATCCTTAAGTGGCTCTGATCTGTATCCTCCCGTGGCAAGGAGTCATATACTCTAGTGGCTGCGAGTTGTATCCTCCAAAGGCTGTGATCTATATCCTCCAGTGGCTGTAATCCATTGCAATCCATATCCTCCAGTGGCTGTGAACTGTATCCTCCAGTGGCAGTTAACTGTATCCTCCAGTGGCTGCAATCCATATTCTCCAGTGGCTGCAATCCATATCCTCCACAGGATGCAATTGGCATCCTTCAATGGCTGTGATCGGTATCCTCCAATGGCTTTGAGCTATATCCTCCAGTAGCTGTGATCCATATTCTCCAGTAGCTGCAATGCAGTGATCCATATCCTCCAGTGGCTGTAATCCGTTGCAATCCATATCCTCCAGTGGCTGTGAACTGTATCCTCCAGTGACAGTGATCTGTATCCTCCAGTGGCTGTGATCCATATCCTCCAGTGGATGCGATTTGTATCCTCCAATGGCTGTTTTCCATATCCTCCAGTTCCTGAGATCTGTATCCTCTAGTGGCTGTGATCCATATCCTCCAGTGGATGCGCTTTGTATCCTCCAATGGCTGTGAGCTGTATCCTCCAGTGGCTGTGATCCATATCCTCTAGTGGCTGTGATCCACATCCTCCAATGGCTGTTTTCCATATCCTCAAGTGGCAGTGACCTGTATCCTACAGTGGCTGTATTCTGTAACCTCCAGTTGCATTGACCTGTATCTTCCAGTGGCTGCGATCTATATCCTCTAGTGGCTGTGATCCATATCCTCCAATGGCTTTTTTCCATATCCTCAAGTGGCAGTGACCTGTATCCTACAGTGGCTGTATTCTGTAACCTCCAGTGGCTCTGATTCGTATCCTCCAGAGCCTGTATTCTGCATACTCCAGTGGCTTTATTCCATACCCTCTGGTGCCTATGATCTGTATCCTCTAGTTACTGTGATCTGTATCCTCAAGTGGCCATGATCCATACACAACCTGAATGCTATGACATTACCTAAACCTCAAGCAGTTGCACCTTACAGACAGTCAATAGATGCCTATGACATACTATGACATTACCACAACCTCAAGCAGTTGCACCATACAGACAGTCAATAGATGCCGGTGACATGCTATGACATTACTAGATAGACAACAGACGACACACATGCAGCAAAGCTGTAATAATTTAACACACTGTCAAACCACATGTCCATGTTTTCTACTGGGAATGTCATGGATGAAGTAATGTGAAGTTTTTACAGCCTAGATGATGTTAGTAAGAACTCGGTTAGGTGGAGGGTGGCAAGTCATACGACTCACCTGCAAGTGTAAGTGTAGGTGTGACCTTGGCCAAATAAGATACACAAGCTCGACATCTCTCCCATCTCTACAGGGAGGGCTTCAGTAAGTTATTGTCGCCAAGTTGAGGGCAGCAGTTAGTACAGTTAGACGTGTCATTGTCTGTAAATGGCAGTCACAAGTTAACACATTCACATTCCTTCATTGCCCCAGAGGACTACTGAGTGAATTTGACATTATTAAGTTGCCACTGCCTGAAGTTGTTACAGCATAGCAGGGTGTATTGGTAGTAACACGTTAACCGCCTTCCATCCCCTCATTGCCCTGGGGACATGTGGTCTGGATGTGACAGTATTAAGTTGTTATCACCTTACAATCATGCATAATGTTTCAGCTAGCTCTTCTGCCCAGTGAAAGCTCAAGCATATGTGAGTTTGTACTGTGTGTTTTGGCCATAGTAAGTCCATCAATCTTCATACCTAACAAGATCATCCAGTATGAAGATCAAAGCAAAAGTTACCGTGACCAAGTTACATTACAGTGTCACACATGCAAAAATATACTTCATACCTTCACCTGTGTCTCTACCTTCACCTCTGCTGCCCTCGACCTTGTCTGTGTCTTCGTCTGTTGTCTTTGTCCCGTGTGTCTGTATCTTGATCCGTTGTCCTTGTTTCTATGTCTGTACCTTCACCTCTGTTGTTCTTGACCTTTGTTTCTGAACCTTACGTCTGCCCTCTGTTCTTGCTTTGACCCTTGTGTCTGAACCTTACGTCTGCCCTCTGTTCTTGCTTTGACCCTTGTGTCTGAACCTTATGTCTGCCTTCTGTTCTTGCTTTGACCCTTGTGTCTGAACCTTACGTCTGCCCTCTGTTCTTGCTTTGACCTTGTGTCTGAACCTTACGTCTGCCCTCTGTTCTTGCTTTGACCCTTGTGTCTGAACCTTGTGTCTGCCCTCTGTTCTTGCTTTGACCCTTGTGTCTGAACCTTACGTCTGCCTTCTGTTCTTGCTTTGACCCTTGTGTCTGAACCTTACGTCTGCCCTCTGTTCTTGCTTTGACCCTTGTGTCTGAACCTTACGTCTGCCCTCTGTTCTTGCTTTGACCCTTGTGTCTGAACCTTATGTCTGCCCTCTGTTCTTGCTTTGACCCTTGTGTCTGAACCTTACGTCTGCCTTCTGTTCTTGCTTTGACCCTTGTGTCTGAACCTTGTGTCAGCCCTCTGTTCTTGCTTTGACCCTTGTGTCTGAACCTTATGTCTGCCCTCTGTTCTTGCTTTGACCCTTGTGTCTGAACCTTACGTCTGCCTTCTGTTCTTGCTTTGACCCTTGTGTCTGAACCTTACGTCTGCCCTCTGTTCTTGCTTTGACCCTTGCGTCTGAACCTTGTGTCTGCCCTCTGTTCTTGCTTTGACCCTTGTGTCTGAACCTTACGTCTGCCCTCTGTTCTTGCTTTGACCCTTGTGTCTGAACCTTATGTCTGCCCTCTGTTCTTGCTTTGACCCTTGTGTCTGAACCTTACGTCTGCCTTCTGTTCTTGCTTTGACCCTTGTGTCTGAACCTTGTGTCTGCCTTCTGTTCTGGCCTTGATTCTCGGTTCTTGGCGCATGGATCTCTATTCTGAGTAGCTTATGGTCTAATCTTCTCACCGGAAACCTGTGTTGGCAAACAACATGATATGAGAACACTGACTTTATCAGTAAAATAATAGTATCACAGCACTGTAGCTCACCTGGATAAGGAGTCAGCATTTAAAAATGTCAACAAAGACAACTACTAAACAAAAGTTGTCAGTATTGAAATTTTTTAATATGTTTGGCATAACGCTAAGGAGAAATTAACAAAATATATCATCTTAAGGAGCAACATAAAAGCGAAAGTTCAGTTCAACATGTGTTAATTCCCAAAACATATAATAATAAACAAATAACAAAAATAATTGAGAAATGGTCATATATAGCTACACAAGTTACTAAATATCCTTATCCTAGGTCTCGTGGTTTGTTTAATACAAGAAACTTTAAACAGATGTTTCATAATTTCTTCAAAATGTTTAACAAATGTAAATTTTCAACAAAACATAAAAACATGAAGCAAATGTTGAGGTCCACTGCCTCCTTTTACACACACAGGTTTTCTTCTCAGTTCCTGCACATATAGTCTTACATGGACTCTTCTCCTTCAAGCAACACAGTGTAACAATATCAGCAGGGTGTGATGGATTACATTCTTGCCTTGGGCATTCTGAGAAGAGTGAGTCAGTGAGTCTGTTTTACTTTGCATCAGCAACACTTCAGTCATATAGAGGGGCGGTCGGGTAGCCTGGTGGTTAAAGCGTTCGCTCGTCACGCCGAAGACCCGGGTTCGATTCCCGACATGGGTACAATGTGTGAAGCCCATTTCTGGTGTCCCCCGCTGTGATATTGCTGGAATATTGCTAAAAGCGGCGTAAAACCATACTCACTCACTCACTCAGTCATATAGAGATGATAAATTATACATCCACTACCAATCACAGATTCAACATAAAATATACTAGATAGATAAAAGTAAAACAATCATGTAGACAAATACACCTTCTGAAACTCTACAGCATTCAACATGCTATTTGTAAACGAAACCACTTTTTGTCAATGATTCACAATCACTTTCATTACAAACAACAAAACAATAATTTTACTACCTTATATGACCATAGAAAATCCGAATTTTGAGGACCAGAAAAAAGATTCCATAGAAAGGGGTCGGCTTATGTTTGGGTTACACTTTCATCAAACTTTTTCTGTTTCTGTGAACAATGAACAATGCTATAACAAACTCTGTCAATGAAAATGTAAAATTTGCGAATAAACATCACTGGACATGATGATTTACTATTTTGATTGTATATCTTGTTATGCTAGGCATTGTTTTATATGCAGGGATAAAGATTACCGTGTATGTGTCTCGTCAACTGAGCCAAATCTACCAGTGATAACATTAAAATATACCAAAAAATATAACAGAAAAGAATTTTGATGCTATGATCAGAATAAATAGTATCTTAAATTACTATTTTACTATGAATAATGTATTCTGATATCTTGTTATTTTAATTGCAGGTTTTACTACAGATCTTCAAACTGATGATAACCATGACCAGGGTTATGCAGCAGCACTTTTGTGTATTGTCGGAACAACAAATCACCGTTGAGCTTTCACGCGATTTCGCTGTTTCCATCACAGAAACAATATCTTGACATTCAATCGTCAAACAAATATTACTTTGAACAATTCAAAGTATGGCAGTTATGATACATGTACCCTTCTTCTGTCAACTAAGTGTCATGGTGACTGATTTACGACACCCATTGTCTGAAGAACATTTGATTGCAAAGGCTCATTACCCTGGAGCCATGACATCTATATGCCTTGAAACATTTAATTGCTGTTATTTATAAGATGCTAATCCTATTTGTTAATCCCCATTTTTGTGTACATCGACCGTCTGCCATCCTGAACAGGATGTGCAAGTATGTCACTGATGATTTACTGTTTACATTTATATTTATTACTTACTAAATGTCAGGTGACCTTGGCTATATAAGCCTTGGTCCAGAGAGAAAAAAGAAAAAAGAAAGGTCTTACCCTTAGCCAAGCTAGGGTTAGGCTGGGTGCTCCGGGGCACCTAGACAACAACCACTACCACTATGTGCTGACCAGGCACATAGTGTCTTCTGTATGTTTACAGCTACATGTATAAAGTAAAACTGTATATACCGCAAGCCATCGTTTCCAAGTTGTCACTTCCTACAGGAACCATACGTCGGCCCCTTGCATATACGAGTATGCAAATTGTTTATTAATCAACGCCGGACCCACACGCGTTGTTAATTTGGTGGAGCTATCGGGTATGACAGACTTCTTATTCTGTCCTTTCCTGTACCTCTTTGCAGCATGGCATATGGTTCACAAAACTGTAGGAAGTGACAGTCTCTTAAATGTATATACTACCTTCGTGGGGGCCTATCACCAAGAACGAAGAAATGGCCTTTAACAAGATTAAAGAAAGAACAAGAACCCCTCCGATCAAGAACAAGTTCTCCGATCCCAAACCTTCCCTGCTGGAATATCTTAGCAACACTGCTAAGACTTCCCTTTCAAGATGTCGTTCCTGCACATGACCTAAGAAAAGAAGTACACACGCCTATCCCACAGAGACCCGACCACAGCCATCTTCATGCAGACCCTGCACAATACAGAAACCGCCTCACGGGCACCTACAAGATGGACACTGCGTACAAGATATCTCATTGGGACTTACTAATTTGTGTTTACTTACATAGACTCAAATCAAGGATATATATTGTGTGACTGTTGAATAGTGCAACCAGGTATGTTTAATCAAAGCCAGTATATTAATGCCAAAATGTGTCTTTCCAAAATTCAGTTTTGTGTATGTGCAATATACTCCAATTTTACATCTTTAGTCATGCTAGATCTTTGAAGTTATTGTGTAGGGAATCTTTGAAATGTCTCCAGGCCACACGCCAGACATATAGTTGCAGCTAGGGCCCAGACAAACCTAAGCTGTAGGGTTATCGAGTCACACCTCTAAGCTCGACTCGTAATTTCAAAAATCTAAACGACAAAATTTGTCATTTGTTACAAGTTATTAATGTGCACAGTTTGGTACAAAATTGAATGTATTGTCTAGGACTTTGAATTCAGATTAGGGATATTTTTGGGTGAGCCACCCCCACACAAATGTTTATTGTATGTCAGTATTAAGTAATTAACAGCACAGCAGTATTCAGCATTTCAGAGTTTTGATGTCGGAATTAAGGATTTTTTTTCTTGGGCATCGCACCCACAATATCTGGGCAAGCTCCGTCAAAGGCACGGGAAGAGCACCCATTGTACTTAAAAGGGCAATAGTACCCACACGTACCGTTTGAGTCACGCGGTAAAGCTAGACTCCTGGTTTCAAATTTCTTTATGCGAAATATTTGCTGAGATGTTTAATTTGTACTTTTTATGACATTACTCATTATCATTATGCGGTATTGAGTCACTCCTGAATTCAAAGAACCTTCTGTGATATATTTATTGAACCTGTGAAAAGCGGTAATTACCTTGTAGTGAAATTGCATGTTACAAAGATCACATGGTTAGTTTTCAAACTGGCACTAATTCAAATTGGCTAGATGATCACTTTCATACCGCCATTGCATAGATATATTTGTTGCACAAGGATTTCATGTAACTGATTTTGTTCACATTTGCATGGTTGTTTTCGTTGGTGAAAAAACTCACTCATATCAGTTTGACTCATATATCCTTGGGGTCCAAGCTTCACGTAACGGAGGGAAGTTGTCATGGTGACTGATTTACGACACCCATTGTCTGAAGAACATTTGATTGCAAAGGCTCATTACCCTGGAGCCATGACATCTATATGCCTTGAAACATTTAATTGCTGTTATTTATAAGATGCTAATCCTATTTGTTAATCCCCATTTTTGTGTACATCGACCGTCTGCCATCCTGAACAGGATGTGCAAGTATGTCACTGATGATTTACTGTTTACATTTATATTTATTACTTACTAAATGTCAGGTGACCTTGGCTATATAAGCCTTGGTCCAGAGAGAAAAAAGAAAAAAGAAAGGTCTTACCCTTAGCCTAGCTAGGGTTAGGCTGGGTGCTCCGGGGCACCTAGACAACAACCACTACCACTATGTGCTGACCAGGCACATTGTGTCTTCTGTATGTTTACAGCTACATGTATAAAGTAAAACTGTATATACCGCAAGCCATCGTTTCCAAGTTGTCACTTCCGACAGGAACCATACGTCGGCCCCTTGCATATACGAGTATGCAAATTGTTCATAAATCAACGTCGGACCGACATGCGTTGTTAATTAAGGTTAGTTTCAAGGTTTCAGTAGTGGCAATATGATGGTGGTTGCTGTGAATAACGGTGAGTTGGTAAAGCGGACCTGATGGAACGGGAAGTTGTACAACTGGATGCACTTTGAAATTAATGTAAATATTATTAAATGAAAGTTGGACTAAAATTAGTAAAATGGATTATGTACATTACAAACATGAGTCCAGACATACAATTAAACATTTTTTTATTACCGATGGTGTAACAGCAGGATTAACTTGCGTAATTCAATAAGGATTTGTTGATATTTTTATTTCCGATGACAGATCATGACGAGACGTAGTTTCAAGTTGGGGGGCTTATCTACTGCACATGACATATGATACAGATTTCAAGAATTAAGTTAATACCCCGGCTTATCTATGAGATCGGCTTATCTATGGTCAAACAAAGTACCTGAACTAAACCTTAGATGCCTAACAAAGTTGATGGTCAAATTTGTTTACAAAATGTTTTCAGCTGAAGTTTCAGCTCACAGAGCATATGATACTGGAGGAAGAGCTGGAGCAAAGAAACAGTGTAAAATCCTCCAAGGGAGGTAACTGTGTAAATACAAATGTGAAAATTATCTCCCCTTTGACTGCATGTGCATTTCAGAGTACCACAGCAAGGAAAAGTGTTACTGTGTCCACAGAAACTTATCACATGTCAGGAATCACTGTCCTTTTCACACAAAACACTGTCACAAACTTCAGTAATTTTTTCTGCATCCATTACTGATATCAAAGTCATTGTTTTTGAAAGAAAAATGTAAACCATAAGGAAAATACCTGAAGTGAGTCAGGAAGTGAGGGTTTTTCCACTTTTTTGCTGTATATTACAGCCATACCACTATTCATCACGGTCTTCGGATGTCAGTATATCCTGTGAGTGCCTATCATCATCAAATCCACCACCAACCTAAAGACTAACGCCAACTTAACCCAACATCACTAAAGTTTCCTCTACTGCCTGACCTCCCGCCTCTCAGCTCAAGCGTCTATAGCAACCAGCCGCCATTGGTATTCAGCACACACACACATACACACACCTCTCAACTCGACTCTTCTTTTTACTGCCACCTTTATTTCTTTCATGGATTCATCGTTCTCTGCAGGGGTAAATATGACCTCCCCCTTACTATCCACATCCATTTTCTCCACCCCCAATAACAATGATTTCCCTGGCCTCGAGGCTTTAAAATTACTTTTCCTCACTAAATACAGGAAACCCAATTATCACCTAAAATAAACAAGTTTACCAAAACATTATGGACCTATCCACAAACAAAGAGAACCCTAATGCTATTGTTGCCCATTTTGCTAAAACTAGCAGCTCCACCAACTACTCACCCAGATTCCAAAACACCATAAAAAATATCCCTCATTCACAAAAAGGCCAGACCACACCCACCTACCAATCAACAGAGTACTTAACATACATGAATTGCAAACAGCCTTAAAAAACAAAATACAGCCTCAGCCACAGGTCTCGACAACATCAGTTTAATTATTTTTAATAAAATCCCCATCAAAATTCAAAATTGACATTTACAATTACATAACAAAGTATGGACAACAGGCACTACACCATCAATATGGAAACATACAAAAGCAGAACCAGTCCTGAAACCAGGAAAACCCCAAAATGAGCCTGACTCATATCGCCAAATATTACTAACTTCCCATTTATGTAAAATTGTTGAATCAATTGTAAATAACAGGCTCAAGCATCATATCTCAGTAAACATCTCTGACGCCTAACAAGACAAGAACAATAACACAGGGCCAGGTATCCATGTAGGCTAGGCCCAACCAATAACCCCTAATTATCATTAAAAAAGTTACACTAATACTAATACTGCTGAACTATTAGCCATACTTACAGCCCTCCATCTCGTCAAAACCCTTAAACAAAACGACTTTTTAATTATTTTAGACTCCCTAGACCCAAGAACTTGCGCAGTATCATAAATGAAGCAACACGAATTACAACACAATCGGCTTAACTTATTGACCCTATGTTAGTAAGTAATGATTGTAAATGTTCCTTATCCAGTATACTAGATTCTAGAAATGTAACATGGCAGTACAAAGTTATGGGAAACACATTTGTATCGTGATTGGTCTCTCTTTTAGAAAACTAGTTATTGTATTAACAGTGATGCTTGTCTCATATCGTGCTCCCAAGACACACATATTTCAAGATTTCTTACATGAACGAAATAGTCGGCTTATTTCCATTTGAATTGGAATGTGCTCATGGGGTCTAGACAGGTGACTACGCTTTACGTCTTGATCGTTAATGTACATGCACACAGCTTATCTCGGCGCAGCCTGTTCATTCTAGTTCTAGATGTACATCTAGTCGATCAGCAGATAGGAAGACAGAGGGAACAAGTAAGTTATTTACTGCTTTGGATCGGATCAATTTACCACTTGTCACTTTGGTCAAAACTGCTCTCATTCAGAGAGGCCGTATATCCAGGAGATATGAGGGGCAAGTTGTTCTTTGGACTGAGACTTCTGCATGAACAAGATGACGATGTAGTAGATTCAATTTGAATTTTAGAAAACACTCTGACATTCTACAAGATCTGAAATCATTATTATAATATATGTATATTTATCCTACTAGGCCTATCTATTGTAAAAACAATGTACACTTACCCATTGTATAGAAACAGGCCTATTGATTCTATTATTTCAACCCCACGCAAGTACCAGCTGTTGCTCTCAAGAGTTGGGTGCAAAATGTCCAATTGGGAATTGTTTTATCAGAGCCCTGGCAAAAACTACTAAGATCCACTCATTAAACGATCTGATCATGCATACACTAAAGTTGACAGAAGCTTTAATATTTGCTCAAACATATAAAAATCAGAAGGAATGTGTGTATTGTCTGAAATGCAACCATTTAGCGCCTTGAAGTGTTACCATGGAGTTTGATTGTTATTGTCGTTATACAAAACACTACGTGAATAAACAAAGGTCCGGGTAGATATAGTACTGTGGGTACCCGGGTCCTACTCATGATCCGCCCAAGTTGCCAATCCCAGCCCTAGTTATCATGTTGTGAGTAAGAAATGTGAATATTTATTATTTAATTCAATATATTTAAGGCAGTCAAATATTTCATGATGTTTTTTCATAGACCATGTTGACAGACTTTACTTTTGCAGACACACCTAGACATGTTACTGGTAGGCCAACTTGGACCCTTATCTCCACGCAGGGATATATTATGGACCTATCAAACTGTAATTTTGTTCAAATTGGGATTTTCTTACATTCCTTTCTTTCTTACATTCAATTCAAAGGAAAAATGGAAACACTCAGCATTAAAGAGGCACTAATCTCTGGCTTCTCCAAAGCGTTGGCTCGTCACTTCGAAGACCCGGGTTTGATTCCCGACATGGGAACAATGTGTGAAGCCCATTTCTGGTGTCCCCCGCCATGATAATGCTGGAATATTGCTAAAAGCGGCGTAAAACCATACTCACTCACTCACTCACTCACTCACTCTTCCGGGCTGTCTAACACTGTCTGGTAGTCGTTATGAATATGCATTTCTGAACGATGAAGATTCTGATAGTACAAAGGGTGCATGTTAATTAACTTCTTCAACCTAAACAAACCCACAAAAATAATGGTGGTGGCTCATAAGATGTTGTTGTGTGGAAATACCCTTGATGGTTTTAGTTAACAAAAAAGTATCCCTGCAGTGAATGCATTTTTGGATTTTGGATTGTGTGGAATACAATTGCTAGTAACTCCCTTGTTGTCATCCATGTATCCTGGTATAAGTCTACACCTGTGTTTTTGTTGTCATTCATTTGATGCTCAGTTAATGAATTTATTGCAGGTATAATTAGTGGTAGCTCCACTCAGATTTCCTGACAGGTTCCCATTTGGCCTTTCTTGTGTTTGGGGTAATTATTCAATCTAAATCCAGGTTTGAAGTGGGGTGAAATGTATGTTATATTATATGCATGCCCAGTACAGCAAAGCAGGAGAGGAACGATCACTTGAGTTATAAAAAAAACACCCATCAAAGTATTAACCGAAAATATGTTTATTGATTAATCACTGTTATCTTGCAAAGTGGATTTGTCAAAAGTAAGTGTTTACATGTGTAGGTTTACTAAATCAGAAGGAATACACCCATATCTGGGCATGAAGTGGTCATGTAAAAACAACATACTTTGTTGAAAGGATTAGCCTAAAATACATTGATTGATTGCTCATTGTTACATACCTCAATGGATTTATTTCAAGAACTGTGGACATCATGAAAATAGCTGTCACATGTGGTGCTATCTCAGCTGATCTATGAGATTTGACACCTATGTGAAACACCGGAAACAAATTTAAACACAAGTGATCAGTTGTGTCTGACTGTCCCTTACTTTTCCACTCAACAACAATCTTTGAGCACTTTGTTTATTGTTTGTTATTTCCTAGGCTTGACATCCTCAAACTGTGGGAACTTAAAGATTATGTGCACATCCTATTATGTTTTACAGCAATATTTATGTAAATATATTATGTCATCAGACATCTGAGATGTACTGATTCAGTTTATTCATCAATGTTTCATCTTTGATTAATTTATGGGACAAGAGTACAACTTTATTTTGTCTGGTGCAACTAGGTTCTCATGTGAACACGCACCTGGAGCAAGTTATATGAAGTTCCTTCACCCCTATCAGGCTAGCGCTATCCTTCCTTGGTATGAAGATTGCTCAGTCCTTAGAGGCCAGGGCATATAGTAAACATTTCATGCATAATGTTACGAGTTTCCATGTGTCTTTTTCTCACAATAGGAATATGAACATTGCCTTGTGTTGTGGTCTACAAGAGGAGAGCCCCTCCAGGTAGATTGTACCTCAAGTCACGGTCCCCTGCCTTTTGAATTTGTTGAAACTGATGAATTTGACAACTGATGAGGATAAAGTCACCACTGCCACAACAATTTGTGTGTCTGTGTTAATCACCTGCTGGCCAAGTCACGTGATACTGGTATCATGAGTATGGAGCATGTACACTGCTGCCAGCAGAACATATCACAAACCCTCCTACATGTATTTAGTGTAAGCAATATAGCATTCCATCAAGTCTTTCTGCTAGGGGCCTTTTTGTGTATTGGTGATCCAAATTATCTTTTATATTTCTAAAAACTTTTTTTTAACGAACATGATGTTCAAATAATCATTGTTTTCCCTCAACAGCTGTCTCCTGGCTGTTATATCCAAATGGTTTGACATTAAATATTGTCTCAACACTATTTTCAACTTTTAGCATGCCTGATGTTGACTGGGGAGGTATATGTGCACTCATGCAGAAGAAATAGAAGTTTTCACATCCAATTTGGCATTTGGAGAAGCCGATCTGAAGTCCGGTGTTGGCAGTGAGTAATCGACAACCCTTGTTTTGCCTCGCTGCGCTCTATTACCTTGTAGAAGTTGTGGAACTTAGACATGCAGGTACATTAAGTACATTTAAGAACCCCAGTTCACTTAAGGCATCTCTGTTGCTCACTATCAAGTTCCATCATAACATCACCTTCATATGCATTAGAAATTTCTGACAGTGCTCCCTCAATGCCTCACTGCGCAGTTTTTCAGTTTGCAAACATGAAGCAAGGGCTATACACCAGCCCCAGAACTTGCTTAGATGAAAATAATACCCTCTGGTTCTTGTGGAATGTAACATTATGGTTCTGAAATCATCTGTGAAGAATGTGATAGCGTTCGACATTACTAAAATATCTCCCCCGTTTAATAAAATGTATTGTATCTTTCCATCCCCCATAAACCCACAAATTATTGGAGAGAAACACCCCGCCCATTTTAACATGTTATGGTTCTAAACTAGGTAACTAACCTCACATTTTTCTTAGCCCATGTAAAATAAACTGAACGGAAATTCTAAAATAAACATTTCTAAAACTCCTTAATATCAAATGGCACCAGTTCAGTATGTGCTTTATATATAGACATGCAATGTTTGGCAAGGAAATATTTTAACAGTTTATTTGTTATACTCCATAAGTGAACCCACCCTATACTAAAACTTAAATCCAACTTGTTGTCATGTGAACATAAACAATAAAAAATTCTAAAATTCCTAAATAGCAAAAGGCACCAGTTCAGTATGTGTCTGGTAAACATGCAAAGTTTTGTTAGAAAGTATTGAATGGATTTTGAGTTATGCTCTGGAAATGAACACCACCCTTATAGAACCCAAGTCCAACTTGTGGCCATGGAAATGTAAAACATTAAAATTTCTAAAATTCCTCAATAGCAAACGGCACCAGTTCAGCATGAGTCTGATAGACATGCAAAGTTTCACAGAGAAATATTTCACAGTTTCTGAGTTATGCTCCGTAAACGATTCCGTGACGCACACACACACGGACACATGGACGGACGGAACCCATTTCAATATCCCCGGCCAACTTTATTCGGGTGGGGGATAACATTTCCATTTCCCGGTTTAATTAGGTTGCATGGTTCAATGGTCAATGTTTGAGATTGCTGGCAACAATCCACCCCTTTACTTCCTATTTTCTGGTAAAGTTCATTATCTAGCCTTACATATATAATGACTTTAAAGCTGCTTAATATGTCCCTTGCTAATTCGTGGCCTGAATTCCATGCTCTCTGTCCAACTTTGAATTTTTTTTCTGATTCCTTTCCATGTGTACTTATGTCACCAGCTTATGTCATAGGTGATTATACTTTTGATTTTTTGAATAAATGAAAGCTCAAACATTTGTGATAGCCGCTCCATAGATGATTAACCAAATGCTGACAGTAATTTGAGTATTTAATTATATAAACAATGTAGGGTGTAAGTTCAAGCAATCTCGAACAATATCAATTGCATCATGCATATGTCATGAATGTCAAAACCATATTCCATGAATGTAGCAGACTCTGCTATATTCTGATGATGTCAGCAGAGGAAGGCTAACAACAGACCAGTAATCAATTTTATATATGTATTGTAATTGGTTTTGAGGTTTAAAGATTTGTAAATTTTTTAGTTGAAAAAATATTTTAGGGTGATATGATCTATGCAGCCTAAACCATGTATGAAATTGACCCTTGACCCTTCTTTTATGAAATATGAATTGACTCCCATGGTCAGTGTTTGAAGGTAGAGACGTCTTTATTAATACAGAAATACATTTAGTAAAACATTGATGAAGTGTACATCATTAAACTCTTACAACTCTTTCAGGCGGTGCATCAAAACTATGTATCCTGGTGCCATATAGACAAGCTGCATAGGAACAAGTAGTGAAGTTTAATCCAATTTCCATTTTTTTCTGAGAAGCTACATATATATATATATATATACACTTTTATAACCTGTCGGGATAATTAACCTGTATACTTCCTAATATGGAATTTTTGCTTTGTCTCCTTCAAACTGGCAAATAATTGAAATTGGCATGTTAAGCAGCCTAAAAACATTACACAGAAAATGTTTTAGATATTTCTGGGAGTATTTCAAGGTCTTAAGTAAATGAATCATTAAATTTAAGTGTAGTTTTCTTTCATGTGGTGGTTTAAAGCGTTTTCTTTTACTTGAAGGGGTTACTTCCCTTTATCGGCTGTGACAGACAGCATGGTAACCATCCACCCCTTTACTTCCTCGCCTCACATGTATGAGAACTTTAAAGCTGCTTAATGTGTCTGTGGCCAATGTTCTGGCCCGAATTCCAAGCTTTTTCTGTCCAAATTTGAATAATGTTTTTAATTTCTTTCCATGTGTACTTATGTCACCAGGTTTTATCATAGGTGCTTCTACTTTTGATTTTGGGAGTAAAAGAAAGCACATACATTTTGTGTTAGCCCTACTATAGATGATTTACCAAATGTGGACAGTCATTGGGTGCTTGATAGTAGAAACAATGCAGGGATAAAAACTCAAGTAATCTCGAACTATATCAATCATATCATGTCATGACTGTCAAAACCAAACTCTGATATTATCTGATGATATCAGCAAAGGGAGGCAAACAACTGACCATTAATGAATTTGAAATAAGTATTTTTATTGGAGTTGAGGTTTAGGCTGTTTATTTTTTATAGTTGAAATATTTTTAGGGTGAAATGATCTAAGCAGACTCAGTCATGAATGGAACTGATCCATGAGCCCCTTCTATTATGAAACATGAATATACTCCCATGGTCTGTGTTTGATTGTAGAAACTTCTTATTAATACAGAAAACATATTGTAAAACATTAATTAAATATACATTGTTTATCATTTAACTCTTACAGCTCTTTCAGTACATCAAAACATATATATACAAAACATAAATCAAATGTTTTCTAATTTGTCTGCAGGTCCTACAACACCAAATCAGAATCAGTCGTTCAACAAGCAGATTTCATTGAGAGCCTTTTTTAATCATCTGGCAGCTGTGATTGGATGATTTTATGTAAGATTTCAAGTTTTTAGTTATGTACTTCCATCCAGTAATTAAAACTGACAATGTTTTTCTATATTCAATGCTGGTTTTTTGACATGATGACTTATGCTGAATGTGACCGCAGATGTTTTCAAGGGAGTGACATTTGGTGCGGAACTGGGGGTAGTGTGTTTAGCTACCTGTACTCAGAAAAGAAGCTGGCTAAGCTAGTCAATTCTTTTTGTTTTTATTGCTGCTTTGAGGCCAATCTGTGCACACATGTGCATCTATTAAATGGCTGCTGAATGCTTAATTATTTAAGACATTGTTTGATAGGCATTACTTAGAAGTTGACGGATGACAAGGTAGACACAATTTTATGGATAACAACTTTATAATAACATAATAATACTGTAAAAAGCGACGTTTCGGTATAGATCCTTATACCGTTGTCAAGCAAGACTGAATGAGGGCCTTAGTACAGAATATATATAGTAGGTGGAGGATTAACATTAACAGCAATTGCATATATGAGTGGGATAACATAGGTAAGGTGTTGACAACAAGGGGATAATACTGTCACAACACGTTGGACAGAGAACACATAGGTGGAAGCCAATGGGACATGAAGCCAACACAGATAAGTGATTATTGCTTGATGAGTTCATAGTAGGCGGATGGGATGAAATAAGCTTGATCTCTGTTGATTGATGGCTTGTGGCGGCAAATGTGGATTGCTTCTGTTAGTTTTCTTTTAGCAGACCTCTTCACCAATGTATAAGTATGATAAAGCCCTGCTGACACACAATCCAGCAAGTCCCCAAGTCCCCTGTGTGTTGTGACAAGCCATAACATGCTGGCAGTCTCTCCGCCCTAGATCATGATGGATCTGGACATATTACTGGGGTAATTGAGCCCAGTTCAATTAAAGAGTTTTTCTGGGTTCAGACTGATGGGATCGCCTGATCGTGTATGGGTCCTTTATGTATGAAACCCTTTTCATCATTATTTCCACAAAGCTCAACTGCTGCCTGTACTTAGCTTAAACCCCACACTACACCAGAGTCAAGCTGAAAGTAATGATCAATGTTACTTCAGTAAACACTACACCAGCTCACCATCCATGAGACAACACAGACTCAGTGTCTGCTCTGGCTTAAATTTTCTTGGGGTCACTTGGACTCCATCATAAAATTAGGGGCCCCAAACAAAAATGGAGGGGTCCAATTTATAGCATTATAACATAACATTAACAACAGAAGACAGTGGTTGTGAAAAATCAGAAATCTTTTCGCAACTGCAAAATATCAACAAACAGGCAAAGTGAGAGAAAGGTTCACATCAGGGCACATCAGGGCACATCAGGGCACATCCTGCTCTCATAACCAAGAGGTTTACATTAAGGGACAAACAATTTCTTAAAAGGGACATTTGATATTAATGAATATTTTAACACAAAATTATTCATGTTAATATCTAACTTCGTAAATGAAAAGGCAGTACACGGGTTATCAGCCATTGGTAAGGGGTCATTGTGACAGACATTTGTGAATCACATATTTAATATTTGTGAGCGTGCCCCACTACGATCCATTATAAATTAACTACCGCGATAACATAGCATACCATCCTACACGGTCGCTCGATTTCGCGGGTCACTGTTACCACGTTCTGAAGTATACCCTTGATGTGCCTGGCTATTTTTAGTTTGACACACGGTCGGGATATTTTCGACCAATCATCAAGGTACATGAATTACGACTATATCCGACCTGCTTAATATGCGGCACCTGATTGGCTGAAGCAAAACTACGGACCATACCAAACATTAGTACATGCAAAACCGAGAATAGATATAGGTCAAGAAACCGGTTTGGGTATTTATCATAAAAAGGGAGAGAATAATGAAACTGGTTTGGTTTAGCAAACGGAAGTGTTAATCAACATGCTTCGTGGTCTTGTTTGGCAACAAATACCTTTCTGCAAAGACGTAAGTCTTTGATTTACGATAACAGTGTTAATTCGATATGAAATTAATTACGCCCCAGTCACTGCGTCACGAGTCCCACACATTCCGCAGGTGCGTTCAAACTCATTTTTGTGAGTCCAAGACGCAAAAACGCTCTCTTCAGCCAACACTGCAGACTGATCTAGATCATGTCAGACGCTGATATTCCCAACCAGGTCTGCAGCAAACATCAGCACAAGTTCCCAGGTTTACACCTTCCCCTGTTCAGGCTGTCACAGTAGTACTGTCGTTGTGGCTGTGTGGGGGTGACTTGTGTTACACTGAGAACAGGGCCAGTGAAGAGGAAGAGGAATCATGATGCAACGATACAGTGTATAAATACCCCCAAACTTGGGAACATAAGAACTGTAAAATAACTCCCAATTTGAACAGAACAAATATTTCCCCCAATTTGCCTCCCAAAGATACTCAGCTTTGAATCCAAAATAACGCCCTTTAAAGGGAAAACATAGATGGTAGATACAGAGCACCAGAATAGGATTCTTGAAGTTACATTTATATTTGTATTTGCAAACAACTTTCTCACTGTATATTGCGCTGGATTGGCATAAAGTGGAATTAATTATTTCATTCCACAATTAATCAAACAATTCTACCAATTGTTTTAATTATCACTAAACTAAGTCATTATTATTCAAGCAAAAGCGTTGAGCCTCATGGGGTTTAGAGAAAACATGTTTTTTTCAATCACCTGTGGATTCACTGCATTCAGGGGAAGTAACTGTGGAAATACAATTTGAAAATTGTCTCCCCTTTGACCATATCTGCAGATTGGTTATGTCAGCTGAATATCACCACGTCAGATGGGAATTTTCACCATCTAGCTACGGGTAAATATCTATTAGCATGCTTAGACCTGCATAGCATCACGGAAAATCAGTAAATTTAATGTGCAGGTCAGGAAGCAGACTTGCAGCATCATCAATCTCACTTATCTTATATTACCTTCTGGCTATTCTTCTATGACATTCTAAAGCATTTTTTCATCAAAATTATCATAAAGCCCTGTTTGTGTCATATTCACCCTTGCCCTTTAAACCTTACTTTTGATCATAGTGCCAACCCATGTTGAGCTCAGTTGTGCCAAAGGCTCGCATAAGACAATTTTTATTCCCAATATATATTAAGGATACAACCCCGCTAATAATGTCTATATAAATATACATATATATATGTACATCCTGGTCACATTTAATAGCGTGTTTACTATGATTAATCTGTGGATATATTTGTCTAATTCAAGTCTGAAGGAGTGCTAAGATTGTACTAACCCATGTACCCTACCCACTGAACCTCTACATCTTCCTCACAGTTTGACCTGTCAGGGTTTTACAAATGTCAGGCATCCAGATCACACTCCCGGTACAACAGCCTGTCACACAGAACATATATGGTCCCACATGAAATTTTCTAGGCAATGAAAAATATTTAAACCAAACAACTTTCATTCATATATATCGCACATAACTATTACAATTTGTCATTCTGCTGGTTAGGTTAGACATTTTTTTCCATTGACAGACAATCTGTGCCTGTTGTGTTTCACACTGCAAACAATTGTACATGAAGTGGGTACTGAGCCTGACTTTAAACCAACAGCCTGATGCAATGATGCTGTGGGCCCATCCCAGTTTCAATTGTGTTCTGCGGCCATCTTGGTGACAAGCACTTGGTGACAATTTCTTAATTCTGAAGCTTTCAAAGGATTGCTTGCAGTCACTCAATCAGCTCCATCACATAATCACTTAAAGCCCCATCTGCGGTAGTAACTACCGCACTCTAGTGGGCGGAGCTTATACAAGTGATCTGACAGGTCAATATGACGTCATGATAACACATACATTTCATTGGTTAATGCGTAAACGGGTGACGTCATGTAAACACCCACCCACGTGGGTCGTTTGACAACAAGGACGTAAGTTTTAATGGTAATATAAATATCTACCAAACGATTCCAGGACTTTTCAACAAACGCGTACGTCTTTGGTTTCAAAACCTACCTGCCATGTCGTCTTCACATCTTCATAAAATGATACAGTGGAATGTCCACGATTTATCCAACACAGTCCAACACACAAATTATATTTCAAGATCTCTGGACGAGAACGAAATACGTTTGTCGTGAAGCATATGAGCTGTGTAAATGAACAAGAAACATAATATGTGTTGGGGCACCAATCGTTATCCTGTGATGTACGGTATATCTGCAGTTTATAAATAGCATTTCTCACAATATATACGGCAATCGGTGATTTCAACAATGTTTTTCTTCGTTGTGTTCGTCTTGCCTCATCTGGAATCTGGATGACAACGATCGTGTAGAAAACCCTGGTAATGGTCAAAAATATTTTCAAAGTAGTTTTTTGTCGTTTCCGTGACATTTTTTCATTGCCAAGTAGATCTAGCAATGTATTTTGGCAAAGTCACACTTGTCCGATGAAGCCCTTATGCTGAAGTAACTCGATCCGTGAAACTTGGCTGGTCCCAGTGACCCACATCCCTGTTGATTGGCATGCCAAGTGTCATTTGCATAAGGCCATCCATATTGTTTGTATGTGTTTCTCCCCTCAAGCCTGAACTAACCAGAGAGCGGGCGGACGAAATAAAATATATTACTTATAAAAAAATCTCTTTCAATAATTGTGTAAGTTATTTTATGACATTTAAAAAAAGTGTTTAACACTTGGTACTAGAATCTAGTCTATGAATTAAGTTATGATGTAGATCGATTCGCTTTGCTTCGGAAACGAATTTTTAATAAACAACGGAACAAAGATAAAGTTGACCTGGTTCTTTTATGACGGTGCAATGGTAAATCTAGTAGTATTTCTTTTATTAGATCGGTGCGCAATTTTCCACAGTGGCAGCAAAATTGAGACACGAAGACATACTATTTCACGTCGGAATGGAGATATAAATAATAAAATACGGACAGCCTCACAGACTTCGAAACGATGTTCATAAATATTAGTTCACATTAATTCTGTCATGTGAAAATGGGTTTTAACATTATTTTCATCAAGCTTACATTCAGGTCGCTGGCTACTTCGGCATTAACACATGTTTTGTCTCGAAGCTCAAAGCAACAATGTTTCTCTCAGATACATTTTTCTCTCCCTTCATGACGAACATCTGTCAAAATGTCAATGCCTCAACAATATTCCTGGGCAGTTGAATTCAACAATGTAATACACACGGCGTCATCGCAAAAAATCCTTCCAAATACCCACCACGTGTTCAGGGTTACGACCTTTGGATAAATTAATAAATTAATTTGCATTTTTAGAAAAGATTTTTTTTCGTGAATATTATTATTAAAAACTATCCTGTACATGGTACTTTTGGATTGCACTGCATATTTCTTTTATTACTTTCTAAAAAAAATTGCTTTCCCCTTTCTGACCACGCGATCTCCTAGCAACCACGCCCCATGAGCGCATCGAGTTGCTGCTTACAACTGTCAAGAACTTTGCAATTTAGCTTGTCTTCAATATGAGCAACAAAACATTTTCATGTGAAGCCTAATTTGACGAAGATTTGTTCGAGATAATCAGGGAGCCTTTGGTCATTTCGATTATGACATTGGTGACTTTATCGTGGAGAAAGTTCCAATTCAAAATGACATCATTCCGATTCACAACTCGAATCGACAAGATGGCGCCTCTCTTCCCGCCCTTGCAAGTGCAACAGAAACTTTGATAAATTCAGTGCCGATTCTTGGGATTAGTGAATCAATGTGACAGCTAGATTTCATTGTGGAACCAGATGAAGCCGAATATGTATGTTCACACTTCCTTTGTCAACCATGCGTGACACGGCACAGGCAATCGCAGTTGGGGAATGGTGCGGCCACCATGTTGCAGAAATTCGTGGATTTGAACACATTGCTTCTGGACTGAGCTAAATAAACGAAGTGTTTGGAGACATCGTATATACTTGGACTTAAAGAAACGTAATTAACGTTGCAGCAGATGAAGGATTTGTGTGGACAAAACGGGAAAAGGATCCCATATTGTATTTCAAAACTTGTGCGCGAAGTGTATCCAAATACCCCGAACAAACATACATGGGACAAGTGTGGATTTAATGATCAAACTCAGTTTTGTGTGTGAAAATTCTGTGAAAGAAAAGGAAATTCATAATTAAAGTTGTCTTGGAATATATGTATTGGAGTTTTCGTTTATCGTAAGTACAATATTATCTGGATACGCCTTCTGTAGGTCAAAACATCAAGTATATTTCGTTACTTATTTACCAGTTGCTTATGTGCATTGTTATGTTGATACACGTGACATTCTTCTATTGTAGTCAAGCTGAGAAATATTGGCGGAACTTCTGGTGCTTCAAATTAGGCCCCTTCCTAAACACTAGTTGAAAATCTGTGTAATAATTTAAGTTTTAGGAATATAAACTGATTATTGTGTGGCACAAATCTAACTGTTGAATGCAAATGACCAAAACTAAACAAGTATCTGTAATTTTCGGATTGAACTGAAAGAATCGCGTCGTCAATTTCGTATTTAAGTATCGTTACGGTTACATTAACCGAAATTGATGTTCTGCTGCTGTTCTGCCGTAAAAATATGCAACACAATTCCCTTTGACCACAAATGCATTGAATGTGTCACATGTACATCTGACTATGTGCTTTGCTATTTATAGCGCTAACGTAAATAAGCTCCGCCCACTGTGATTCATGCAGACGCCAAACACGATCGATTCGATTTTTTATGATAAAACTACAGAAAATTTATTGACTTATATCTTGATATGGATCCATTTATTGTATCCATGGTTTGTCATTCAAGTTGATACGAAGTTTGACGGTCAATGGTGATCTTGTTCCCGTATGGTTTTCAAAAAACGTCTCCCGACACTCGGTTGTGTTTACATTGTCAGTCATTGTTCGAAACTGAAACACCGCCACCTTGCGGGCTATTTATAGTCAGGGTGGGGCTTTAACCACTTTATCAGCTCTCAACATGACACAGACTTGGTGAGGAACATTTTACAGCCAAATCTCCAGGTGAGGTGAAATGGGGTTTAACATCGCATCACGTCCAAGATTATTGCAATTACATAGTGTGCATGTGTGCAGGGCAACAGGCAGGGCAACAACATGTACCATATCTTAACATCTTTTGGTATGATGTGACCCCGACCTTCCGCTCTCCGGACAGTGGCTCTACCACTACACCACAGAGGATGTCACTCCAAGGTAAAAGAGATCTTCTTCTTGGTTCAATACATCCCCCTGAAGGCTCCCCATACTGTGATACCAGCATACTTACTCACATGTACCTGGACATTACTCAACAGTTTATGTAGGTATGGTCATAGTTTTGTAATGATTACATACAGAGACCAAATTTCAGTTCCAAATCTGTGAACAATTGTGATTGTATTATCATATGGCCAAGAAAAATTCCAACTTTCAACAGTGGTGGCTGGTTTTCATGAAGATATTAAGGGAATAATTATTCAGTTCTATTTGATAAAAAGACCGATTAGGTAATCTGAAAATGTCCTGACATTAGGACAAATTTCCAGATTCGTCAGCCAAGCATGGACATCAAGTCATAACAGCTTGATAAATCCGTCTGATGACATATTTTTGAAGCGAGACATTTAGCATGTTCAGGTGATTATGGCTGCCAGTGTGTCACTGTGACTGAAGGTGAATCTGTTTGATTTGGCAGAGTAAGGACTGCTAAATAGAGGTCATTATCAAAGTTGGTCCTTTTTATGCTCAGTTGAGAAATTCTCAGAAAATGACAATTTGGGAGGAAATCGAAAATAGATTTGATTACTAAATTCATTCGTTTATATAAGTAAACAAGATTTAACTCCTCTTACATAATTTAATTATATTAAAAAATGTGCAAATAATTCCAAATACAGTATATTATCTTGTCAGTGCACTGTGAAATCACTTTGCGTTGCATTTTTTCCTGTTAAATGAAATGTTTTGAACAATTTTATAATTCATATGGCAATTCGTGAATCACCTGGTGTTACAGTCTATTTAAGTTATACATATATATACAATTATATGCTTGTCCAAAAAACACTGTCAGCAGTGTAACAAATCATAAATAGCCAAATTAAAAGTAATCACCCTTTGAAAATTGAGAGTGAGTGAGTGAGTGAGTGAGTTGGGTTTAACGCCACTTTTAACAGTATTCCAGTTATATCACAACGTGTCAGCTTAATGTAGGAGGAAAGCCCGAAGTGATGCAGGTCTCAGACGTTTACCACTTCGGTGAAACCCACGAGCACGGGTATGGTGCTGACAAACCTAGAAACATAATCGGGGCGAACTGGGATTCGAACCCACAATCATAGGTTTCTGGCGTGCCCAAGGGAGGCAACTCTGCACAGCGAATCGCAGCGCCTTAGACGACTGGGCAACCCGTGCCCCCTTGAAAATTGAGAAGAAACTGAAAGGTCCCTTCTCCTGGTCACATCCTGTGCATGAGTCCAAGTAGCCGACGGCATGAATAGAAGGCAGCAGATCAGTTGAAAAAAATCGGTTAGCTTGACGTCTGTTGTCATAAGTGTAATATTGTCATCTATCACATGTGCACTGATTCAACATATTTTGTTTGTTTGATTCATAGAAATTGTTAATTTGTTTTTGTGACACATGCAGAGAGAGTAGTTGTTATATTAAAAATGCATTACACTTAAGGCAAATGTTGTTACACCACTGACCAGAACATGATGAATAGTTCAAAATATCATGTTACTGATAAAATAGTTTAATTATAGTTTAATACACATTTGATTCATTTCAAATACGATCAAGTCCTGAAAGGAAACCAAAAAAATTAGACATTCAGCAATTGTAACTTACTTTTTTGACAAACTTGGTTACACATGACACAATTCAAGCCCCCACTGACACTTTAGCGACATTTCATAATGTGGTTCTTCTAATTAAACAACTCTTTGTACTTATTGTCATGGTAAAAGCTTTTACAAACTGAAATAAGTTCTTTTATAAAAAACATCATAAACATATATGAAAAAGAGAAATTATGATTACCACACAACACTACTGTTATTTCAATGACTTAATTTGTTAAGCCACTGATATTATAAAATGAGTAACCCTTTTATGAAATGAAAAAGGTAAATGTTATTCAAATGTGTTTTTCGTGTATCACAGAAAATGGATTTTAATTATATTTTGTAAGAACAGCATCAAAACACCATAAAACGTATTTTAAATTAGTGTTGCACCAATGACAATTTGACATCTTACATTTACATTAATTCCATTGTTCTGATAATTTAGTAATTGGTTGAACAGCAATATATCATTCCAGGTTTATTAGAAAACGTATTACCTTAGTTGTAGAACTACCTGCAACCATGCCCGTGTCTAATGCCGAGATGTGGGGTAACGACAAGTGTCACTGGGGTAACACAAACATAAAAAGAACTTTGTAAAAAGTGTTTGAGACTTTAATGCATTAATGTTAAGAAATCCAGTTTTCATTGCATGAAAATGACTCTAATATACGATGTGATTTTAAATTAAGTCCCTGGTCAACTGGTGAATCTTCCGTGTTTGGATTTTGGTAACAGGGTGCATACATTAGTGGCGGGACGGTTAGATTGAAGTCAAAAAGTACAGCATAACCTCTTGATCATATTTCATTCCGAAATAAATCCAGGACTCATCGGTAACAAATTAAAGAAAAATAAGCCATGGACGCCAACACTGTTACCTACCTAGTCTACATTAAAGTTTGGACATATTATTACTGCACTTATATAGCATGTGTGTGTGGCTGCTTGTACTATCAGGACTAATGCTGAGCTTATAGTGCTAGCCCACCGAGATACCATGCCGCAGTTTTTACATGGATACCCCACTCAGACACAGTTGAGTTGCATTAGCTCCTGTGACCTATGTTCACTGGGCCTTTTTGTAAATGGCCTAATTGCAGCACTAAAAAAAGTTATAACTGGTGTTGGTTTGCCATCTGCAGTTTATGATAGAATATGTAACTGTATTTGTAATGAGAAAGGATGAGACATATGGACGAACAACTTCTTTATTACAATTAGGAGCAATGGTTTTGGTGTAGGTTCTAACACTGTTATCAAGCAAGTGAAGTACAGAGTATGGTTGACAAGACTATATACAGGATAGGAGACAGCGTTAATACAGTTGAGTAGGTTTAAGATCAGTTACACTGTTGTATTTGTAATGAGTTGTGTTTCTGCATGAAGTTAGTAAGTGAATGCAACAACCGTGTCCATGACACACAAGAAATGCAGAGCTTACCAACAAGAAAGGAAATGTATTTGTGGCAGGCTCAATTATGTACATAACTTTTAATTAAGATTTATTAGTTAGTAGAAAGGTCATATGGCCTTGTTACCATTTTAACTGATTAGTTTATTACGATATTTACATGATAAGAAGATATTATTAGTTATAATATTAGTTATGTTTTATACCTTAGTATTTTATACCTTAAACATTCATTCCATAGCTCTGTAACATTAAGTAAGCTTAATCTCAGTCTAACTTCCACTAATTGTCACACTGCATGCTTTTGACTTACAGCACTCTTTGCCCCAGCGCGCCACGGCCCAGTCTATTGTCTTGTTGATAGGCCAAGCTGGCCACAGCTACAACAATGTTTGTTGTTGTATTTTAGAAGTTCAGTTGCTATTTGTCACCTCAAGGAAAGACTCTGCGAGATTTATTGCTGCTTTCATTTCTATGTGAGGATTTGGATTTGTAGAAGGATTTATTCATATTTAAGGTTAGTTGGTTATTTATTTTATGATGTTGTATATATGGATGATTTCTAATTATTGTGATTAGAAATAATACATATTGTAGAATGAATTCTTAATTTGATTTATTAGAAACATAATGCATCTTGTATATATTTATAGTGCTTGATGAACTTACAGTTCAGTGAGTAATTATTATCTGTATAAAACAGTATTAAACACAAAACCTAAATATATATATAAACTAAGTAATATAAACCCCTCTGGACAGTAATGGAAAGTAAATGTATGTCTGTATGCTTGATGTATGTTTGAAATGAGTGGCTGTTGTACTATATATTTTATACACTATTTTACCATAGGATATCACTTGTATATAGTATTCTGCATTTGTATTTCTTCATTATGCAGATTTCTCAGTAGCAACGTTCACCGTGCCATTTATCGTCACGGTATTACCAGTTCAGGTATCACCTATCTGGTATGTAATGTTCGTTATCACTCTATATCATATTAATATATTTTGTATCTGTGTATTGATGTATTGTACGGATACCTCTGACGTATTGTGTAATGTAAAGTAAATGCTATTCATTTTAATGGAAGTGATATATATATATATATATATTTTAGAAATTTAAAGAGTAACTATAAAGGATTGTATATATTTATTTCTATGTTATATTTGCTTATGTTGTACTTTTATTGTTTCAGACTGAAATTAAGTACGTACATTCGTACTGATTACAAAATAAACGTCATCAGCCTCACCCCCCACAGCTGTTTGTGATTATTTGGCCAGTAGATCACCTACTCCATTATCGGCCAAAACAAGCACGGTTACATATTCATAACTGCAAGATGACATTATGTGCTAAGTTTGGTGAAGAAATATGGTACGGTTTTCAAGATCTGCTCCAGAAACAACGACTATCGCCATTTTCAGTCTAAGTGAAAGTCGTTTCCATGGAATCTCGAAAAAAAGTGGTTTTTTTTTAAATCCCAAACTATCAAAGGGCACCAGTTCCCCACTAGACCTATCTATATGCCAAGTGTGGTGAAGAAATGTGGTACGGTTTTCAAGATCTGTTCCAGAAACGAGGACTACCGCCATTTGCAGTCTAAATCAAAGTCGCTGCCATGGGAACTCGCAATTATTTTTTTTAAATCCGGAACTATCAAAAGGCACCAGTTCACCACTAGACCTTTCTATGTGCCAAGTTTGGTGAAGAAATATGGTACGGTTTTCAAGATCTGCTCCAGAAACGAAATGTGACTGACGGCACCCATTCCTATATCCCCCTTCCACTTCGTGGCGGGGGATAATAAGCTGAAGGTCAAATTTCAAATGTAAAGGTGACTATCAGTATTCAATACAAAATAATAACACTTATGCCTCTGAACTGATAGAAATTTTCGGACAACAGGGTTATCATCCGATTGGGCAAAACACGGTTTACTTATTTTCAACATATCTTGTTACTTCATCATAGCTCTGATAATCCCATAATTATGAAGGAAGTTGAAATCAAGTCCAAAGGTGTATTGGAATTTCTCAAATGTTAGGTAGTTTCCTTCAGGGTTAATAAAGCCCAGTACTTGGCTGACACCTCTATCAAACCATTTAGAATAGAAGATAATCTCTCTACCAATGGTGATGTCTTTGTAGTAAAAGATAGGTTCTGTAATAAAGTCGTGAAATGATTCGGACTGTATTTTCTGGGAACACCTATCAAAGGCAATTACAATGTCCAACCAAAAAACATTATTGATTTCTTTGAACGTTTTTGCCTGACAACAGTACTGTGTATTACATACAAAGACAGCTACTATATTCCTACAATATTGGGAATACAATTATAGATAAAATACTCAATCCAACAATAATACACTAACCTTGGAATATGAGCCAAAGAACCAAAGTTATTTCCTTGGGATTCACAATTCCGATTAGAGATGTGTGTATATCTCCTTTGATGACTATATGTGGAGTGACCCCTGCCCTTCTGAGGTGTCCAGCACACAGCCCAGCTGAAGACCCAAGCTGGCCATAAAGACAAAAGGGCTGAGTGGGGAAAGGGCTTGGGCTATTGTGTCAGACAGTGCACAGAGTGTGAGTTACACAAACTGATCAGCAGCAAGCATGCTCAGTGCAAGGACTGTGACTAATAGTGTATGTTTGAGATAGACTGAGCAATATCATAAAACAAAATGACTAAAACTGTGAATGAAAAAGCATTTATTTGTTTACATTTACTGGTGGCTCTGATGTACAAAGCAACAAAACTAAAATACTTAAGTCAAATACAAGAAATCTATAAAAAGTGTTACTGCCATATATAGAATTTATAGATGTTCAGACTGGTATTCAGTTGCATGTTCTATATGAATAATGAAATAAATGTTTTAACTAGTTGTTATAATTATTTATTTTTTCTGTAACATGTATATTGGTTTGATATAATAAATTTTGTAAAAAAGTGTTTCTTTCACACATACAGATCTGGTATTTGTATTGTTTGTTGCTTGACGCCACACTCAGCAATATTCCAGATGTATGATGGCGGCCTGTAAATAATTAAGTCTGGACCAGAGAATCCAGTGAATGACATCATGAGCATTGATTTACATAACTGTGATACAATAAAACACAATCAATCAAGTCCCCAAACCTGACCTCCTGATCCATTTAGTCCATGTTGACAAGACAATCCAGCAATTGATATCATGAGCAACGCTCCACACCGTCAGGTCATAAAGTAGAAACTTCAACAATACTATAACCAAACATTCAGCACTTAGGGACATATACTGTCATGACCCAAGTAATACAAAGTGCCCTACCCTGATATTACAGTGTAATTTACATAACAAAACCTGGTTAAACATAACAGAATCTACCACAATTCCTAAAGATCCTTTGATGGACAATGCAGCATATTCTAAATACTAAAAGGAAACTAGATATTTCACTCACAATAACTTTTAAAGATGTCTACTTTATACTTATAGTTTTTCTCCTTTATTTGCATATGCAAGAAATTAAACCTGAGGACAACATACAAGCCTCATTACAAATCCCATGAAGGCAAGTCTTCTTACATCAAAATATTTTGATAAATGTCACTGGGAAGTCACATAACGTAGAAATAAGAAAAAATACTTGGTTCTCACATTTAGACAGTCGTTCAAACAGTAGCACAGTACATATGACCTTGACGTAAATTTCAAATGTAAACAATTTTGCCATATTGTCTGCAATAAACAGTCTAATTTAAAGCAGCGGCATATATAAAACCTCTTCAAACGATTACTGTTGCTTTGGTTCAGTTTACTTTAACTTATTGACCTTAATGTATTCCATATTGAATGTGTAATTTACGTTGTAATTTACGTCACTCTGAAAACTGTTGGTTTGCATTTGAAATTACTTCCTAAAACAATTGTATTTGAGTGTATTCTGACCAGTGATTAATTTTACAAATACAATGTACAATTAACCTCGATTATATTTAAAAATACAGCTCCTAGCAGTGGGTTGTTTGAAGAATTCCGAACAATAAATGATCTGTCATTGAATTTGACTAAAAATGATAAAAACTCTATATTTTAATTTAACCTGGCAGGTTATTTAAATTGATGACACTTCTAAGCACAAAATAAAAGGAAGACTTGTCAGATTTTATAAAGTTAGATAGCAGTAAATGAAGATTCCCATCACGAGAAATGAACGTCACAGAGTTTGTAAGTTACGTTATACTGAACAACATGGACAAGCCAAACCTCCAGATGTATCTGGTGACATCAGAAGGTGTGATGCAATGGCCAGTGGTACAAACACCTGTGTTTAAACAGTCTTTGGGGTTTAAGAGCTCCAGATAAGCTTTTGGCTTTGTGGGTATTTTACCCATGCATTTTAAAATCATTGGGTATCAGTAATTCTATCTCGGTATTCAAATTTTTGTTACCCACTAGTTTTTACACATGTGGGTATTTAAGTTAAATATTTAAAAACACTATTCATCTAGTCCCTGCAAACTGGTGTCGTGTGGGTTCCAGAGCTTTATAGGACTCAAAAATACCGCGATACTTCCACAAGAAAGTGTGATGGCAAATGATCATGATGTAAGTGTCATCGTGGAGTTTGGCAAGGTTGACGGAATGCCCGTTTATAATTTCAAAATAAGTTGCTGATTTGCTTATCTTATACGCAGGGTTACTTCACAATATTTTGATGATACGCACAAGTTTTATTTTTGTAGCGTATCTGTAATGTTCGTTGCGTATTTGATACACTTTGATGTTATTTGACTGCGTATATCTGCATTTCTGATGCGTATTTCACGCAGATACGCAGCTTATCTGGAGCTCTGGGGTTTGCATTTACTACTAAACGGGGTTTTTTTTCAAATGCCTATCAAACATAAATTACTGAACGAAAATTACATGTGAACTTCAATGGTTCAATATCCATATATAAAAGCTGCAGTTTGGCGCTGTTCTGTTCCGAAACATTTGTGGATATAGTAGCCCTGTTCATGACGATAGGCTGAAACTAATTCAAATTCACATTACCTTTTACTAGCTGTCACATGTAATTACATCCTTAAAAATCGCTTTGAAAATTCCTCATTGACGAACAATTTCTTACCAACTACAGCTTTTGTTGTATTTTACAAGTAATATACTTTTTGTATGTTTCTTCCAGCTTTGAATAAACCTGTTTGGTTGCAAAATGTGCAATTAACAATTGAGCTAAACATCATGAAAGTTAGCATAACGTGAATTTCCCAACATCTGCTGACAAAATATTTAAGTATATTTGACAATTCAATTCTGGCTCACATGCAGGATTTTTGGCATTGAAATAAGAGGACTGTACTGAATTTTTTTCAGAATGATAGTTAGTATTTCTGACATTGTCACATATATTTAGTTTAACATTTTCTTAATGGAAATATTATTCACCGACAATTGAAAAATGGCACCCCCAAGCTAGGAAATAACATCTGTGAATTATTTGCACATGTATTATGTGTTATTTCATTTCGAATTAAGTTTCCGGTATACTAAACTATATAATGCGCAGAAATTTATCTTCAAATACACTACAATTTAGGCATAAATCAGTGTCATATCTGAGCGACTGCATTTGTACCACTTAACTGAGATTGACTGTTATACATCCCATACCTTCTCTTGTTTCCTTGTCATCATCCTAAGACTGACCTGATTCATGACGTCAAGTCCAAAGGACAAGGTCAAATGACACATAACACTGGGAAAAGAGATGTAGTATGGTACGCTGACTTTGTGTGCTGCCAATTTGGTGCCTCACTCTGAGATGTGCGGGTTCGAATCCCGGATGGGACTCAACCCCCAAAAGTACGAGAATTCTTACTTTACTAAGAAAGTGTTATCCCAAATGTCACATTTGTTGCTTGTGTGTTATACTACAAATAATGAGACTATTTTACTCCCTGCAATTATACAATGTGTGGTAAGATGAAATGTATGAATGGGCAACCACAGTATATTCATAGTGTACTGTCAAGGTATTAACCAAACGGGGGGGGGGGGGGGGGGGGGAAGGGGGGGAACTTGTTATGCAAAGGAAAACAAAACAAAGTGAAGAGACAATATATTCCAGCCCCATATCCCTCCCTCCCTCCCCCAACCCCCTCCCTCCCACTGAGGTCAGTACATGACCTCACAAGATGGATAAATACTGGCACATTTTCCATTTTTTGCAATACTTTAAATGTTGACCTTCATTCGTTTGACCGTTTAACTTTGACCATTTTGAAAACTGAAAGTTCGTATTGAGCCATTTTCTTCTCTGTCCAGGTTAGAAGTGGTCCCCAGCAACCGGTGAGGTGACTTAAGGTATCAAGGTGGCCGGGCAACCTGACACTGAACAGTGCAACCTGACATTGACAGCGAACAGCGAGGCTTCCACAAAATGAAAGTCTGACAACTGGTAGTCTAGATCGTATACTTTGTGTACCCCTCTGACAAGTGAAGATTGGCATGGCTCCCATGGCCGAAAGCTACAAATGCCATTTATAAAGTGGTCAAATGTAACAAATGTTATATTTTGGAATCCTCTGTGGCTGAGTGCGTTAGATCGAAGACTTTGTGTGCTGAAGATTTGGTGCCTTACTCTGAGAGTATTGGTTTGAATCCTGGGTGGGACTCAACCACAAAGTACTAGAATCTGTACTTTACTAAGAAAGTGTTACACCAAATATCACATTTGTTACATTTGTCCACTTTCTATACAGTATTGTGTATTCAATACACAAGCAGTTAGCAATCACTGATTAATGCATTGATTGCTTGGGTTCCCTCATTTCAGTGGGAATGTTTCTATCACGAGGCAACAGCTGTTATACGGACATTGATAGATGTTTATCATTTCTAGCCTGAGGTATTGAGGGTGTTGTACCCTTCCACCTCTCTTACTTATATTATACTTATATCAAAATACCCTCATTATACATGGTTATAATGTTTTCAAATTATTTCAATAAATGTGCATCTGTTGTGTTGGCACTGTGCCAAAATATCTTCAGTGATGGAGTTCCTGCATCAACCTCATTGAAATGAGAAAACATTAAATCTAAAACATACATTCACTTAAAACAATAGCAACGACATAACATAATACATTTTTAACCTGGAAAGACAATGTGAAGTAGTTGCACACTGTAACTGTGGTTACATTGTCTCCATAACTGGCAACACTGTAACATTTGGTCCTACAACAATCCATGTTGAGCTGTGACACCAGCACAGCTTCGCAATGTGCAATGAATATATTACCATACATAACAGGCTTTGGAAGGACTTTTCTATATCACAGAAAGTATTCAAGAACATTTGAATTAATACTATGCGGATTCTCAAACACCCAAAGTATTTGCTGGATTTTTGCAATCTTAGAAAAGAACACAGTGAAATATTTTCAAAACCTTTTTTTTCAACTTCCCACATAACAAACTTGTGGCAAAACTTCCTTCCTTAATCTATGGGGCATGTGTTACCTATTGACCACAGATACTGTAAAACGTGAAATTAATGCGTCTCCAAAACCGCTGGTCCCTAGCCCAAAATGCGACACCCCTCTCCTCTCCAGCATCAGTGGATTTATATCTAAAGATCCTCTGTCAGGTTTACAAGAGAATCCTCACTTCAACCCAACCTTACATTAATCCAATCACATACCAAATAGCACCGCTTATGCTTCTTATAGTTTTGAATATATATAAAGTTTCATATAAAGTAACACGATATTGAAATATATTTTTCCTGATAAAACAATAATTTCTGATACAATTTCTTCCGACCATTGCATCAAAATTCTTTGAAGTTGTATGTATCACTGGGTACTTTTTAACTGAATCACGGGTAGATTGGGAGAACATGTGTGTACAGCTGACTGCTATTTCCAGCTTAGTTTACGAGGCTACACACACGATAATCTTAATCTCTGCATATAAAACATTGCCTTTGAGAGCAGGAAATACAATTTTAATGGTAAATCATCATGTCTGGTGATGTTTTACATCAAATTTCATATTTTTATTGACCAGGTTTGTTATACCTGTTTGTTCACCCCAGTTCCCTGAAGGGATACGATGTGTTTTTTCAGAGCGCATAACACTCGATAAATATGTTTCTTACACTATGAATCATAAACAACTATTATTCTAATCCTTTGCCAAACTCTGAAGCGTACATCGTAGGTCGTGTTAGGTAGGCAGAACATGTACTGTTGTGTTGGTCATCTACCCCCCTCGACTCCACCTCCGTTAAGAGAGGAAATCACTGTCCCTTGACAATGTTGACATTTTATTTTTTCTGAAAAAAAACCTGAAGTTGAACTATTCAGACTGTGAAGTGCATTGATTATTTTCTGGTGTTTGAACTTTGAAGTTTCCTGCTGTTTTGAAATTTGACATGTTTTGACAGAGAGTGAGAGAAAGTTCCACTTAGAAGCTTAACAAGTAGCCTTGTTATTATAGAATAATTTTGACTGTTCCAAAATCATGAAAGGTCCAATCCTGACATGCTTGAAGCCTTGAAATTTAATAAATGCTGGGGTACTGGAGTACTCTTTTTTAGAGATATGTATCGTATCATGTCCAGAATATCGAGATAAGTATCGTATCATGACCTTCCTGTATCTTTACCTTCCTGTATCTTTGCAGCCCTAGCGCCGCGTAGAGTACTTCCGCTAAAACAATACATGTCGCAGTCGCTAAGAACAAAGACACCATGTTGCGTGGGCCGCGTCTGTCTGGACTTGCAGGTGTGATCAGTCATGACATAAATGAGTAGAACTCTTGTCTTGAACCCAGCAGTGATAAATCACAGGATGTAATTAGTGTTTGAATGACATTGTTTATATACTTGTTACAGGTGCTGCTAAAAAAACAGTGATGTGAAATACATAGTAAACTGTTGTTTGTTTTCAGCGTTTGTCTAAGTTGGTATTTCTGCTATCCAAAACGTCATACTCATGATATACATATGTGATGTTTAATAATGCAACCAAAGACCACTTGCATTTTCCGCATTTAATTCACGCTCGCGTTAATTTCAAGATTTACAGTACACAGTCAAGTCTCGTTTATCTGACACTCTTTATTCCGACAATAGAGCTTTATCCGACACCAACGATGGGAACTGATTACATCAGTGCTCTGACACACCTAATTTTCAGCGAAATGCTGAAATCACTCACTCATTACTCCGACACAGGTCATCCACCCGCGAGTACACAGCCTGTGTTTTGATGCGAGACGAGTCAGTTAGCAGCTGCATATTACCAACGCTGCAGAAAATCTTGTTAAATAAACAATTAATCCTTTAAATAAACAACATAGGAATAATCACATGCCTCGATTACCTCAGACTCATTAAATCATGTCCAAGTTCTCACTACTGCTGAGGATATCCCATATTACAGGTCACATCACAACGACCTTTCACAAACTTTGACCAACCAATGAAATGACTAACTGGAAGTCAACATTAGTCACACAAAAAAGTGGCACTAGTTTTAAACTGGCAATTTCCATTCCAGACTTTGCTTTCAAAAGTATTTTGAATCAGTCATTCAGGCAGTTTGGAATGCCCTGTGTTAAGTATTTCGGGGTTGCATGATTAGAAAAGATATTCCACTAACAAAATAACATAAGATGAATTTTTCCTTTTCTAATTATTTTATTACAACATACTTGTTTCATTATCTATCATGTAGTTGTCCGATTTTCAATCATGAATGTTGGTACTACATCGTACTTAATTTTGTTTATCTGACATACTCATTACTCCGACAAAATCATATACAACCAACCATGTCGTTTTAATGGGACTTGACAATTTGTTCAGGACAATTTGTCAAGAATGAAAACAAATGTCATCTCAAGTTTACTGAGAAAATGATGTGTGACATAACAGACTTCCTCATTGAAAACATCTATCTGAAATGTGCAAGTGAGAAGTAAAGCATCACCATGGATACCAATTGTGCTTCCCTTCCTGCTGAACTGTTCCTTCATGCAAACTAGGGCTGGGACGAGTCCGAATTTACTACCCGGGTACCCATCCCCGTATTACCCGACCCTACCCGGGTACCCACGGTTGGTCTCAAGAGACAGGTAGAAATGTCCGATTGGGCATTTTTTTACCATAGCACTGGCAAAACGTATTAAGATACATGTATTAAACAATCTGGTCACGTATACACTGAAGTTGACTCAAGTTATATCTTTATTCAAAGATATGAAAAGTCAGAAGGAATGGGTGCATAGTCAGAAAGAAATGCGAACATTTGTGACTTGTAGTGTAACCATAGAGTTCTAGATAAGTTTTGTCATTAAACAATATATCACGTGACTAACCACGGGTCCGGGTAATCCTGTGAGTACCTGGATCCTACTCAGTACCCACCCGACCCGGCTACCAGAGTTACCCGTCCCAGCCAAAATGCAAACGTCAGAATTTCTGCTTGTATTGGCAATATGAAAACAAGACAGTTTAAGCAAAAGTTTAACTGAGGCCTCAGGTATATTGATGATCTGATATCATAAGGGTCAAATAGCCAATTCCCTTCTACTAATTACTCCAAATAAAGGAGACCAGTGAGACCGCTACATCTGTTGCATATTTAGATCAAGGCATAAGATTCAGAGTGACAACAAACTATCCACAAGACTGTGACAAGAGGGGTGACTTCAACTTTCCCACAGTCAAACTTTCCAGCAGCTCCAGGCCTTGGTGTCTACATGTCACAACTTTTAAAGGACAATTGAGCATGCTCTTTCTACCAAGATTTTAAAAATTGTCAGAGGACTCTTGCTCAAAAGTTGTATGATTAGGGTTACGGTACTGGATGTCTTAATGAAACTTTCCAGAGGTTGTATGGTGGACATGTGGAGCACATTTCCAACTTTGACAAATCAGTGACAAAAATATGTTTGGTGCAATTTCCTATTTTCAATTGTTCCATATGGTCCTGTGTTTTTTAGCTGAACACTTGACTTTCCTTTGCATGTGTTTGTGACAGGTGCCACCGGTGGGGCAGGATATATGCTCACCTTTTCACAAACACCTGGTGTCATCACTATTAAAGAGTTATTCAAAAACATGCCTAAACAAGAGTTATCAGAAAGATGACATATCCCCCCGGCAGCTGTCTGTAAAGTAACCACAAGTAAATGTGCAATTCTGTATGTAATGAGTCAAGAGTTGAACGTTCTTGAAGAAGCATACATTGTTTACCAACAAAAGATCCACCTTGGTGGCATCCATATGAAATGGAAAGTAAAACATGTGTGTTTCTGTGGGTTATTTTTATGCAAACAAATGACAAATTACAAGAAACAATAACTAACCAGCGTATAGTCAACGAAGTCATCTACATCCCCCGCCCATTTTAACATGTTATGGTCCAAAACCAGGTAACTGATCCAACATTTCTCTTAGCCCTTGTAAAAATAGCTGCAATGGAAATTCTAAAATAAACATTTCTAAAACTCCTTAATATCAAATGGCACCAGTTCAGTATGTGCTTTATATATAGACATGCAATGTTTGGCAAGGAAATATTTAACAGTTTATTTGTTATACTCCATAAATGAACCCACCCTATATTAAAACTTAAATCCAACTTGTTGCCATGGAAACGTAAAAAATAAAAATGTCTAAAATTCCTAAATAGCAAAAGGCACCAGTTCAGCATGTGTCTGATAGACATGCAAAGTTTTGTTAGAAAGTTTTGAATGGGTTTTGAGTTATACTCCAGAAACGAACACCATCCTTATAGAACCTAAGTCCAACTTGTTGCCATGTAAATGTAAAAATAAAAATGTCTAAAATTCCTTAATAGCAAAAGGAAACCGGTTCAGTATGTGCCTGGTAGACATGCAAAGTTTTGTAAGAAAGTATTTAACAGTTTCTGAGTTACGCTCCGGAAATGAACACCACTCATATAGAACCTAACTTGTTGCCATGGAAACGTAAAAAATAAAAATTTCTAAAATTCTTTAATAGGAAAAGGCACAACTTCAGTATGTGTCTGATAGATTTGCCAAGTTTCGATCAAATACACTGAATTCCTCCAATAGTTTGCACGTGCCTCAAGCTGGTGCGCCACACACCTGTGTCAATCCTGATTTTGACACTTTCAAGGAAGGTCTATTAATTTCTGTGGATCATTATTTCTGTCAATCTTATTGATTCTGCTTATCTTACAGTTGTGATTTACTTGATTTCTTTATTGTTTGTGTATTAATTAGTGTTGCGGCGTCTGCAACGCACAGACTCTACAGGCTATTGGTATGCCGAAAACTGGCAGAAGTCAGCGTGCAGTGGCCAATACGTTCAATGTTTCATAGTCTGTGATTAGCAGAATATGGAACAAATATCAACATACCCAACATGCTGACGATCAAACCGGTTCAGGGCACCCAGGTCAATGACATGAGTACAGGATTGACTGATCAGAAACCATTTTCCACACAATCAAGCTCAAATGGCAAATCAAATTGCTGCCAAGTGGCATCACGCTATTGTTGTACAAGTTACAGGTCAGACGATTTGAAATCATCTACATGCAGCGCATCTCCCACCACTCGATGTAGCTATATAAACCACGCACCGGTGCAGCCTATTATTGGAAAATGCAACCTAATATTTATGTCTTCATGCACCATGTGCATGGCAAAAACTTTCCCAACGCCCAAACAACATCGGTACACACTCAATACCTCTAAGCTTTATCTCTAATCCCTGTGTCAAGTGTAATTTGTTATGCTTTTTTGGGCACCAGGGGCAAGATAAAGCAAGATTCATAAGTCGAGCCCTGTCTCCATCATGCTCAATGGCCAGATGTTGTGCTGCACCTTACAAATTGTCAAATTGCCAACAGACGTTAAAGGCGTACACATCAAACAGGGAATTGAACTCAAAATACATTTCTGTAAGGTAGCTTACTCATCTCCCGCCGACATCTGACATTACCGAATGTTATATATGTAGGACTCTGATCTATGGCGGGACTCTGATCCATGTCCATTCTCAAATCTAGTGGAGATTCACAAATCTAGTGGAGATTCACCAATGCAATGGGTACAAAAGTTCTGATATTTGGCTTCTGGATGTTATTCACATGAAAAGCCATTTATTTGGCATTTGTCGTAACATAATGAAATTAATCATAAATAGATCTAATAATTTTGGAAAAATATTTGATTAATTTCAATCAAATGTTTCCGAACTATGTGTGTGCTTGTAAAAGTGCTGGGTTGGTTGGTTGGTTGGTTTGTTGTTTAACGCCGCACTCAGCAATATTCCAGCTATATGACGGCGGTCTGTAAATAATCGAGTCTGGACCAGACAATCCAGTGATTGATATCATGAGCATCGATCCACGCAATTGGGATCAATGACATGCATCAACCAAGTCAGCGAGTCTGACCACCCGATCCCGTTTGTCGCCTTTTAAGACAAGCATAGTCATCTTTTACGGCAAGCATGGGTTGCTGAAGACCTATTCTAACCCGGAATCTTCACGGCTAAAAAGTGCTGGGGCTAAATGGGAAAATAACACAGAATATGTTCATAATGTTTCATTAATTTGGTACAGTGGCATACACATCCATGTATTCTTTTTTTTCACAGGATGATGCAATAAAGCCACTGGGGAATCTGTGTACAGAACAACATGAAGAATTGTGCATACCATTATTATTGAAAAATAATTTTTATTATAATCATCATGTCAGATGAAATATCTGTATCTGGAATATCTACCAATAAACTGTGCAATAAAAAGAATTATGGTAAGTCACATTATTGTTCAAGCATAAGAAAAAAACAGCCTGATGGATCAGTGATGGTTATACATCACATAAAAAGTGCACAGAAAATGCAATATTTGAGGAGCATGCTGTTGAATCTGTAACATGTAACATTTGTTACATTTGACCACTTTCTAAATGGCATTGTGTCTTCATGAATGGATACAGTTTAAATAACAATTAGCTTTAATTTGCTTGAAAGTTATGGTTAGCAGGGTTACTAGCATGAGGCTGGTTACTTAAAGGGAGAAATGTGTAACTTGATTTCACAATCTAATCATGAACATCACGTGACAAATGTTAATATCCAATCTGCATTGTACTATGGGCCTTGATGCCTAATGAATGAACTGAATGAACTGTCTGTCTGTTAGTTGCATGTGTGTTCCTTAGAATGCATTATTTAAATTTTGATCATAAATATTATGTACATGTTTCATCATAATTTTGGTGTCCCCCACCAAAATGTATGCCACTGATGTTTTATAGATGGGAACATTATTAAATTTTAACAACTGCTTTGTTTTTCACCAAACATGTCTTTGATAAACTACAGCCCTTGGAAGGGTGAGTTTTACCCATGGTTTCCTCTGGTGTTCTCAACAAAATCAGTGGGACACTTTCAGGACAAACTGGTGATTTGTCATTAAGTTATCTACAACCTCATGTTGAAGTGTCTTCAGTTGATTAATTGCCACACCATGACTACTGTTATATTTTTTTAGGGGCAATGGCTATTGCATCATTTTGTCAAAAAAAGAATACACATGGATGTGTATGCCACTGTACCAAATTAATTAAAAATAATGAACATATTCCTATATTATTATCCCATTTACCCCCAACATTTTTACCCACAGTTAAAAAATACTAGAGGATTTTATCAATTATTAATCAATTATTTCTTCAAATTATTAGATTTTATTTATGATTAATTTCATTATGTAATCGGAAAGCAAATGCAAAATATATGGCTTGTCATGTGAATAAAATCCAGAGGCCAAATATCAGAACCAATGACACACCCTATCATTGAACACCATTATTACAGATCAAAAGTGTTGGGTTTTTTCTAGTTAGTATACTGGGCATTCAGTAATTCTGCTAAACCCACCATACAACATTGGGAGAAAACAGCGCATAGTCAGCAACATTTGTGTGGTCAAACTTGCTATAAAACAATACTAATTGAATTTCATTTAGACAACAGACCCGATCTTCCCAAGGCAAGGGAGTTAACTGACTGTAAAAGTCCAGTTTTCACCAGTGCCGAACTAAGCTGGAAATTCTGGCCTCGATCGTAACACAACCAGTGGCTATTACTAGTTATGTCCCTTCTGTGTCCCTCCTATTGACCAATCAGATTCCACCTCTGATCACTTACATTTGCTTCAAACAAAATGGCTGCGTCCAGTGAAGACAATCTGATCGATAATCAACATCTAAAGTGTAATAAAACAAGTCTTTCTTCACTAAGTGCTTCAAATCATGATAACCCTTGAGTAAAAACATGAAAAGATTTGGAAAATGTTTGTTGACGCTTAGTTGGCTGTACACATATTTGTAAATCCTGCAATCGACCGAAATATGAACAGCAGTTTCCGAACCGGATGTTGATTTCATTAGGCGATTTTAACTATGCATAAACTTATTAGTCCAGACAAAACATACATCCATAATTCCAGCCTAGTTCGGCAAGGGTGGAAACTGGACTTTTATAGTCAGTTAAATCCCTTGCCTCAGCAAGATGGACAACAGAGGGATGACATGAAATATTAACACACAAATCACTGTTGAAAATGAGGTGTTTGTCATTGTTTACATTTCACCAATGTAGCAACAACTTTTGATTCTTGAAACAGCTTAAATAATGTTTTCCGGCAGTAGAATCACTGGATGTTATTCTCTTAACGTAGCCATTGCATCAGCATGTATGAAAATGCTAAGAAACAATTCTCTCCGCCTTACCTGTCAGTTATCTTCCATCACCATCCTGTCCCCCAGACACAGGGAGACTGTCACCGTCTTCTTCCCTCAGACACAGGGAGACTGTCACCATCTTCTCCCCCAGACACAGGGAGACTGTCACCATCCTCTCCCTCGGACACAGGGAGACTGTCACCATCTTCTCCCCTCAGACACAGGGAGACTGTCACCATCCTCTCCCCCAGGCACAGGGAGACTGTCACCATCTTCTCCCCCAGACACAGGGAGACTGTCACCATCCTGTCTCCCAGACACAGAGAGACTGTCACCATCTTCTCCCCGGGACACAGGGAGACTGTCACCATCCTCTCCCCACAGACACAGGGAGACTGTCACCATCCTCTCCCCTCAGACAGAGAGAGACTGTCACCATCTTCTCCCCCAGACACAGAGAGACTGTCACCATCTTCTCCCCGGGACACAGGGAGACTGTCATCATCCTGTCCCCCAGAAACAGGGAGACTGTCACCATCCTCTCCCCACAGACACAGGGAGACTGTCACCACCTTCCCTCAGACACAGGGAGACTGTCACCATCTACTCCCGCTGCCACACAGAGACTGTCACCATCCTGGATGACATCTACACCCTCGATGTCCTGTGTAGCCTGGAACATGAAGGTGAATGCCACTGGTAGATGGTCATGCATGTTCTTTTCCAATAATTAAATGCATATAACATATTATAAAAACACTTGTTGAGTTAATATTTATTGCTTTACATTCAAATACAAAGACAATACAAAGACAATGCCATTAACGTGCATACCACAGCCAGACTTTATCATCTCTGGTGTGTGTGTGCTGGGGGGGGGGTGTTTAAAAATCAACACCAAACTATCATATTTGAATACTCATGTATCACTTGAATGTTCAGTTCATTATAAATCTCCCTGATAACGATGTCTGTAATAAATCTGTGGTGGTGTACATCAATACTGAGAATATAGGCACTGAGGTGTGGTGCCGAGCCTATAACAATGTATGGGGGGGGGGGGGGGGGGGGACGGCTGTCAAACACGGAGAAGCCAGCCACAACTCACAGTCAACTGGTCCCGGGTACAAGCAATCGTTCCTGGTATCTGACGCTCTGTGACAACTTATCTCAGTGCAAACATTACCTTGATCATCTAAATATAGATTTCATCATTTGAAATCACCTGGTTGTGTTGCGATATGAATGCTTTCCCGCCAACGGAATATAACAGGTATTAATAGATCACGGGAAAACCCAAGTTTTCTCCAAATCGCTATTCATCAACATTACATAACAATTCTTACCAGTCGATCGAATCTTTCGTTATCGATACTGCCAGCTGGGGATGAGACAAAACATTTCACCAGACAGTCGTACGATGGTACCCGCCGTGACAGCCATATGTCACGTGTTCCGTTAGTCCACACATCGCCACAGAGGAAGCGCTTGGATTATACAGCTCAAACCTCGTCTGCCAATAAACCCACATCGTACCATTCATTCCAAGCTGCGTTTATGATCAACTTTCGGAAAAGTTAGGGACAGTTCTATAATTTCAAGTAATTGTTTTCTAAATTTGCACAATATTTCGGGATGATCATTTATTATCGGGGGTGTGGGAAAGTGCCGTGATATGTTTCACTTATGTTGGGGTACCTGAAAAGCAAAATATGACACAGTCCAAAAAACATCCTTGCGGTCAGCAGTCCTATAATATGAAGACCTATATCATAGGCGGATCCAGAGGGGTGGTCCAGAGGGTCCGCATGTACACATGCCTTTGGATTCAGAGATGTAAATTCCAATTATTTATTGTTTTAATTTGGAAACATTAACAGAAAATATTATAGAGTAGAATGTTGTAAAGGTAATATATTTGTATTTAGAAATCATATACGTTAAAAGGTACATACAGTATATATTTCTTCAATAATATTTATAGTGGATGGGGATTACCTCTACATACATTACATCACACATTGTACAGAACAGTTTAATGAACATACTTAGCCAAATAGAAGTGGTATTCCAATAAGTGGTATTCCAATAAGTGTTATAAAGATAAATATATACATAGACCTAGACATTCCAAAGTTTTACAGATGATTAATTATACAGCGAACTATAGATGTCTAACTTGTGTATCACGTGTATATCACCAGTTTAAATCCACTGAATCAGCGGTATATTCCAACACTACAACTCTAATAATGAGATGAAATATTTCTGGTTCTGGTCGTAGATTAACATCTTCAATAAACTTTGAATTTCCTTATGAAACCGTTTTTTATAGAAGTAGGAATTACATCTAATAACTGTAAACTGGGGGCAAATGTAATGCATCTTCACAATGGTGTCCGCATAAACAGTATCCTGAGTCATCTAATATTCTATCATATCTAAGTCTTTTCAATCACTGCACCTCCGGCATATATCTTTGCCGGCGATTGGAGACCGTATGTGCTGTGAACGTTATAGCATATATTCTCGCCAGCGACAATTTAATATGCAGATTCTGCCCTTGTGTATGAAGCAAGTTTCGATTTTCGACAGCATCTGAATTCCCCATCTCACCGGAGCGGCCTTATGATGTAAATTGAGTTACTATTAAAATTATACATTTTTTTTTTTTAGTAAGCGTTCGTCGGTAGCGACATTGTCGGGCTTCCGGAAGGCTTCGGCGACGAAGAGTTTCCCCGCACGTTCTTTCATCTTAGCTAGTTGGCACTCTCGCCATTGCCTTGGTAACCCACAGATATGGCCGACACTTGTTTGTGGAGGGTCACACAAGGAGCGAGTAGTGAGCACGAAGCAGAGTGACGTTACTGTTGACTGTGGCGTTATGTCTTAATATGTTACTGCGATCGTGAGATTGTACACAACTCGATGCTAAAACGGCCCGGCTTTGGGGTGTGTAAGTAACAGATGACTGCACACCTGCCTGTCCTATACCATTTATCTTACAACTCATGGTAATATAAATGTGGCTGCCCTTTCTGTACGCGACTGTGTGAATTGTTACATTAGAAAACATTACTGGTTACCGAATGCGATACCATGGGGACACGTGTTTGAAAATTTAGGAAGCGGTAATTATCAAATGACATGTTAGTCAATGTATTAAATCAGACAATGTGTAAAATGTGATTCCGTCTGTCAGTTTACAAAGTGCCTAAATACTTCAGTCATTTTACAAATTGTTGGAAAAATCTGTCCATTTATTTGACAGAATGACAAAAAAAGATAACATAAGTAACGAACTTTTAAAATCATTATCTTGTTCATTGATAGACCAGTTGGTTAAACTGTTTAATGACGTATTAAATAGCGGTCACTTTCCACAGAGCTGGGCAGCCTCGGTTGTTACTGCATTACATAAGAAGGGGGATAAGACTGACCCTAACAACTACAGGGGTATTGCACTAAGCAGCTGCTTAGGTAAGCTATTCTGTAAGGTTATTAATGAAAGAATAATGGAACACATGGATAAAAATCAATTACAAGACCACTGTCAGTCTGGATTTAGGAAGGGCTACCAAACATCAGATAATGTATTTGTTCTTAAAACATTAATCGATTCTACAAAAAGTAAAAAGAAAAAACTATACACTTGCTTTGTAGATTTTCAAAAGGCCTTTGATTCAGTTGACAGATCACTACTCTTAACAAAGGTATTATCAAATAAAATCTCAGGAAACATATTTAAAATAATATCATCACTATACAGTGATATCTCTTATAAAGTGAAAACTGACAAGGGCATTTCACAATCCTTTAAATCCAACATTGGAGTACGACAAGGGTGCATTTTGTCTCCCACATTATTTAATATATTCCTCAATGACCTTCCACATTATATCAAATCTGATAGCAATAATATAACACTCAATGGTTTCAACATTTGTCATTTGTTGTTTGCCGATGATTTAGTTCTATTTGCCGATTCCCCCCCAAAACTACAAGTGTTACTTGATGGACTAAACGTATTTTGTGCCACAAATAACCTAAAGATTAATAGTGATAAAACAAATGTTGTAGTGTTTGGACAATCAATTAAAACAGAAGAAAAGAATACTTGGACCATGGGTGATACAAAAATACTAGTTACAAATAGTTATAACTATTTAGGAATACGCTTCGAAGCAAATGGTAAACTTAAAAACAGCGCTAAACCTCTCTTGAAAAAAGGCCTAGGGGCCTACCACAAGCTTCAGTCCACCATTTTTAACCAAGATATACCAATAGCTCTTGCTTGCAAACTATTTAAGACACTAATCGAGCCAGTAATTTTATATAATAGTGAAATCTGGGGTGTAGAATCAATCCTACTGAACAACTGTGATTCATTTATCCCCGAAAAACTGCAGCTCAAATTTTGTAAATCCATATTAGGTGTCAACAAAACAACACATAACTGGGCAAGCCGAGCTGAACTAGGACTCTACCCCCTTATCTACACAGTATTAATCAAAATAGCAAATTTTTATCACCATGTCTGTTCTTCCAAAAACATAATACTTCAGAACGCTTTTACAGAAAGTACATATTTGGTGAAAAAACGATTAGGATGGGTTTACCAGCTAAATCTATTCTTAGGAAAACACAATTTGAGCATTTCAGCTTTCCTATCACCGATATTTAAAGAGACAATCAAATCTAAATTCAACTCCCTCTTCAAGGAATCTCTCCAAGATGTAAATACAACAAGAGGCACAGGAAACAAACTTAGGACATATAGGATAGTTAAAAATGAAATAAAATTAGAACCTTATCTCAGTCACTGTAAAGTAAAAAAATATCGAGTTCACTTTTCTAAACTAAGATTAAGTAACCATAAATTAAATATTGAACTTGGAAGACACACAAAGCCACCAACCCCACTACATCAGAGGCTATGCTCTACATGTTCAATCATTGATAACGAAAAACATTACTTACTTCACTGTATTAAACACACTCGAGAAAGAAATATACTCTTTGGAAAATTATCTAGACAAAATGTAAATGTAAATGTCCACAGTCATGAAGATAAATTATTTAAATACATCCTATCAAATAATGAAGCAGTCAATATCAACTGCATTTGTTTCCACATTTATAATTTCAAACAATAAATACCCCTCCATAATCAACCGTTGACAATTTTATGTATAAAAAAGAATATCATCACATATATAATATTGATTATTTTGTTTGTGTCTACAGGAATGTAAATTATGTATGTCTGTATATATGTTTATATTGATCATAATGTTTTGTCTCTTAAAATTGCATCTGTCCCGTAATGGAACGATTCTGCAATAAATATTATCTTATCTTATCTTATCTAAGACTTGTTATGCTAGCATTAGAAGTAAAAAAAAATATATTTAAAAAACACACGTTGACTTTCCTTTTCTTTTAACCCAATCATTTTGAGTCACTGCGTGATGGAATTTAACCCAAAATGTTTGCTTTGTTTATGTTTGCAATTCGTTATCATACTAAAGTAAAATTGACCTATTTTTCAGTCAATTGTTAAAATCAGTGAAAAATTAGGCCTTTCGTAATATTTCCCAAACGAAAATTTCAGTCATTTTCCACATTAAACTGTAACCTAAACACACTGCCTTGCAGCTGATGGGCCCGGGTCTGTGGCCAGGCAGTCAAGTGACTGTTTCAAAACCCACGCATTTACGCAGCTTTTGAACAAGACACGAAAGCCGGATACTGCCCTGTCTCCCCGTCGCCTGGCCTCGCGACAAGGCGAGTTCGTGGGCTGACAACGGGAAGGGTCCAATCTACCTCTACTTGGGATGGGGGGGGGGGGGGGGGGGGTGTGTGGCCCTGTGATGGCCTGTTTGTCTGCAGTATCAGCTTATATTTAATCCCATGTTACTTCTGGCTATGTCAGTACAGACACATTGTAACATCGTAAACATGTCTTCATACATGACAAGTTTCAATTTCCATTTGCTTCCAATATATCATCAGACAAACACAATACATCAACATGTTTTGATATTCCTATTCATGTTTGAAAAATATTTGTTTTCCTCCAATAAATGCATCTCCTAATATGTATTAGATTTCTTTCAAAAGCTTGTCATACGTCGACACAGACGGATTGTGAAAGTAGGTGGACTCGTCCAGTGGAGGGTGTGCAGGGTGTAAAGTAATGGAATGCGGCACACAGCACGAAGACGACAGGACTGTTCCGGGATCTGTTGGCCGGCCGTTAGACTTGCACAAGTCTCTATGGAAATTATTTTTAGTTTTAATAATAATTCCTACATTATATAAATGATGTAAACAAGTTGTCCTTATAACAGACTAGACTTGTCGATTAAAAGGATATTTAATTACTATACACCCATGGACTTATCATTCAGTACAACCTTAAAGCAAGGGCTAGCCGGTCATGAGATATCGTCAACAATAAACGCCTGTTTGATTCTACCTGTGACTCGGGGCATGTTGTCAAGTGACTGTGATGGGTGTATTTTTATTAAAATTATATTTCTGTCACATGTACTATGACTTATTGGCGAGGTCAGAGGTCATCTTATCACAACTGATATCCAGCAACAAACATATCATGCCTACTTCGAAATCTAACCCGCAGATAAGGAATAAGTTACTTTATCGTTGTTAAAAGTTTTTGTACCGTGCCCACGAAATATTCTTATCCATTTTTCTTGTTTCGTCTCTAATGCTGGAGTGCAATACGTGTAGGACCAAGCAAGTGTAGCTGGGGGAAGTGTAAATATTCAAAATTAATAAGGGACTAGTCACATGTTACACAGTTCGTGCGTGTGTGTGAGTTGGTGTGTGTGTATTAGTGTGGATGGGTGACGGAGAGCGACACTGGTCTTAGGACCATAAATGTTATCATGACTCCTCCCTATTTTATGTTATCATGACTCCTCCCTATTTATGTTATCATGACTCCTCCCTATTTTATGTAATCTTGCTTCATCCGTCCCCCAATAACAACCTTTTGTAACCCACCCCCACCTCTATAAGTAATTACCAGTCCCTAGATAATGTTAAAATTTATGAAGAAGAAAAAAAAAATGAAACATTAGAACTGTGACATTTGTTAATAATAAATATATAGTTCAGTAAATTAATGAATATGGACCAGGCAAACCAGTGGCTGACAGCATGAGAGGCACAATGACAGCCGATCAGCCAGGAGACAGCTTATTCATCCAATCCAGTCGGCGTTATTAGGTACCTACTGTGGCCCAAGGAGGGATTCAGCTTCTGAGGTATCGCTACTGACGGCCGGGTGTTGTAACAAGAGTTCCTCGTGAAACAACGCAAGGGATCTGCGTTATAGAACATCAACATGATCGTATTTTGTCCCCGCACGCAGACTGTAAACACACCAGCGCCAATACAATAACCCGTGTATAGCATCCTTGAAACATTATAAAACTCCATCCATGAAACATTACCCGGATTTCTAATCTCAACTTAATCTCACGCGAAACGAATGTCGGCGTAGATGTAAGGGTTCGATTTAGCCAAACAAGTATAACCATGACAACCCTTGAATTCGTGATCATCTATATCTCGGCTATACCGACATCCTGTAAATGTACAAATATGCTTAATGTAATGTATGTGTAATATTATAATATGTAATTTAGAGGCAAAAGAACATTAAAATTGAAACGAATGTTAACATTATGGTGTAAAACTACGCCACTATGGGGAACCGAGCTGTGTTTGGTGAGAACAAATGACGTCATGTTTGGTAGTAATTGTTTGTTTGTTGTTTAACGCCGCACTCAGCAGTATTCGAGACAGTAGTCTGTAAAAAATCTGATCCAGACAATTCAGAGATTGACATCATGAGCATCCATCTAACCCTAACCCTGCGCAATTGGGGTACAATGACATGCACCGACTCACCGGGCCTGCGCTCGCGATCTCCTTAATCGCCTCTTGCGGCAAGCATGGGTTGGTGGAGTCTATTCTAACCCGAATCTTCACGGGTATGTATGGTAGTAAATACGGCCACAAACAGCGTGATATTCTGGATGCCTTTTAACACAGAGCACATAGCATATACTAAATGACAAGAGTGCACATACGCATGTCACGCTGGAGTTACCTAAAGTGGTACGGATGCACAAGACGTTTAACACATAGCATATACTGGGTGTGTCTTGGTGGGACTGTTTACTCCGTGCAGAAACTCTACAACACTGATCTTTCGACCACGTCTCTCAACACGCGGTTTCTGCAGTCGGAGCTGTCTGAAATCTCTTGACTTCTTTAGTCTCTTGACTGACTTTATGTTCCTGGCGTGCTGTTGAAGCAGTGTTGCTGCCACTGCCTGATCTCGCTGGAATCCCTGTATAGCAATCCAAACAGAGGGGTGTTGAAGCAGTGTTGCTACCACTGCCTGATCTCGCTGGAGCCCCTGTATAGCATTTAGTAAAGAAATCAGTTTTCTTAATTACTACTCTGAATCTCCCCTCATTAATGGTTGATTTTGCAAGTCGGTTAAACCTGTTGGTGGTCTTACAACATTTATTTAATGTTGTTAGTAAGACATTTACTTATATAAATGGCAAAACAATAGCTGATAGCTCATGTAGGGGCTTTTAACCCATTTGCCAAATAAGGGGTTTTGTCTTAAGGGGATCATGTCCATGGGGCCTTTTGTCCTCGGAAAAGGTAGTGATTCGATATATTATAATTTATCCATTTATTTAAATTTAAACAAAACTTCAACGTAACAATTAGATCGTACACGCCGTGCACTGCAAACAAAAGTCCAGCTATACAAGCTTGTACATTCTTTGTATAGATGAGATATACAAAGCCCAAACAATTTGGGAAATATGAGATATACAAAGCAAAACCAATGCTGTAGAGATAGTGTTCGCCAAGTTGTTTTTCTTTGTATGTATTGGTAAAGGGAGATAATTGCTATGTATTGTTATATTATTGTTCTGCATGTGCAAAATGAAGTGTTTTAAAGCCGACCACTATTATTAGCATGTTTCAAATAAAACTGACATAGTCGAGTGTAGCATTGCTGGATGTTGCCCTTGAGCTTTAATTAGCAGTCCACCGTGTTAGCGGGATTACGTACTCTCATTACAGGGTCAGAAATTACTGTAGCAACATTGGGAACTGAATCACCATTAGCATTATTATTACTAAGAGATAAAAATTAGCTTGTCAATATCTGTTGCCCAATCAAGTCAGGCTTTTGCTGTTGCAGATTCCTGCAAAAACCATTAACACTGAACCGATGTGGTGCAAAGCAATCACATAAAACGTCTAAACTCATAGTTACTAAGAATCAGGGTCCCGTTGCACAAAGCGATCTTAGCGCTGCGATTAACGTGAGTCGGTGTTAAAGTATGGGAGTTACGACCATCTAAGACTGCCATGTGGAACAGGCCCCAGGACAACATAATAACTATATCAGTTGGCACACTCGTGGTATTTGAAGAACGAATGTGGTATGTTCATACTTCAAAATGAACTGTTATTGTACTGATAACACGTTACTAAAGTTGTGGAAAGGGACATTCTGAAGTTTTGTTAGTAAACGGTAGCCGACACCGCCCGAACTTACTCGGCTCTGATCGCTTTATTCCGTTTCTGCTCCAGTGACCACACTGCGGGTGTAGGCGCATCACATGACCGGACTTTTCTCTTGTCTGTGAACAAGTGCACTTCTTCTAAAAGAATGCGCTATGCCTTTTGTTTTGCATAAGCATATACACATACTACGACAACTGCGATAACGAGGTGCTTGGCAATATAGCTTTACACATCAGGACGTGGAGATAAAAAGCGGACATGGAAATGGTTTGTCCACAGACGTATATATGCGTCTTTGGTTTGTCACGTTTCAGGATATTTTCTCAATGAAAGTTAAAAATTTCATGACGTCCCGAGCAATATTCCAGCATCTCCAGCCTTTGGTGTTTACATTTCTACCAAGATTTCAAAAGCGATATACTATGCCCAGAGGTTGTTTGGTCGAGGTTACAACATTCAAGGCTTCAGTAAAGCCTTCAAAATGTTTTCTGGTAGATATGCGGAGAAAATATTTGGCGCATCAGTGACACAAATGATGTCCGATGCAATTCCCTATTTTGACTTGTACCATATGTTTCCGTGTTTTGTCAGGTGAACATTTGACTTGCCTTTGCATGTGTTTGTGACTGGTGCCACCGGTGGGGCAGGATACGGTCACCTTTTCGCGAACACCTGGTATCACTACTATTTGATCTCCATTCATAAACATATGCTCATGATGTAGTCGGAATCGTACAATCGACTCTGTTTTCTGCAGAGATATCTATTGGATATGGAAAAGGTTTTGTCACGATGTAAAATGTGTAGACACATCCAAAGAGGAAAAACACAGTAGTGGAACGAGGCATATTTATATTGTGACCTCGGCTTTGATAAACACTGGCTCCTAATGTAATTAAGCGGGCAATTAGTATGTTTTAACTCCAGTTTCCCTCTTTTGAAAAAACAAGAATGAAGCCAGTTTACTCTGCGCAACGCCTGCTTTGTCGGCTTCACTGTACGGAGCTCTATTGTTTTGAGAACAGAATCAGGCATGTGACGTCACATTCGGAAACTACTTCATGCATGACCACACACAGAACCGTCGACTTACTGTCTCTGTTTAATACAATTAAACCTTGAAATTGCGCCGAATAATTCAAAATATCTTTCTCAGGAGTAGCTTAGTAGTAAATATGGGGAAGCAGTCTGACTAAAACAACAATTATTCAGAACCTTAAACAGAGGGAAAGGGAAACAACACTCCAACTTTCAGTCGTCTCGCCGGCGCCATTTTCATTATCCCGCGTAATCGCCAGAAGCCAGTTAGCGTCAGCGACCCAACGAACTGGGCTTCTGACCAGGGAGGGGCGAACTGGGCCTTTGAATCCCCGTATTTGAGTGACACGTTGATTGACAAGTCACTGTTATCTTGCACAGTCAGTGTTTATTTAATATTGTGTTGGTGTACTTTAGAAGACGGTTTACACCAAGATCTGGGCGTGAAGTGCCGAAAAAAACATCCTTTGTTTAAAGGATGAGCCGATAATATGTTGATTGATTGCTCATTGTTATCTAATATATAAAAAAAAAATTAAAACCACGGACCACATGAACATAGTTGTCCCGTGCGCTATCTCAGGTGACCAGTGAGACTTGACACCTATGTGAAACACCTGAAACAAATTTAGTGATCAGTTGAGAAACGAACATGTGTCATAAAGACACGTGACATCGGACAAGTTTCTTTGTACAGCTTCAGATATTGTTCCTTACCGTGGATATCTGCGGATACATTCAAATACGATTTTTGGATTTGTTTTCATTCATTTGCTGTAGCAAGAACGCGGGATGTTTCAACCGTGACTGATAAAATTGTTCCATGCAATCAGTTGTTCCAAAGTGCTACGCTTATGGTTATTATTTTTTTACTTATATATCGTAAAAGCTGCAAATGAAATAGCTCGATGTTGGAATATTTTATATCTGAATAATAGTTTGAGATACTATTCATCCTATCATTGCATCAACATTCTTTGAAGTTATATTTATTGTGTATTTTGTAACCGAATCACCGGTAGATTGGTAGAAGATGTGTACACAACTGATTGCTATTCCCGGCATAGTTTACGAGATAGTACACACGGTAATCTTTATTTCTTCATATAAAACAATGCCTAGCAGAACAGAAAATACAATTTAAATAGTAAATCATTATGATTAATGATAATTTATCCGAATTCCACATTTTTATTAATCAAGTTTGTTATCACCTGCTCGTTTACCTGAACCTTTTGAGCCAGTATCATTGGAAACAGATGGGGCGTTAGACGTTGTGTTGGGTACATTTCTAACGTTTTACTTCAGGATGACGCAGTTAATTGGCCAACTTTGCTTTGGAATGATAAGGGTAATGCAAATGAAAATAAGTCACGTACTTACAGAAAATATAACTGTGCACCGCTGTTGATTTATTTGTAAAAACCTTATGTCTAATGACCATCGCCATATGTTTTTAGTGAAGCTTAGATGTGGAATTTTACCTTTGTTGAGACAGGTATATTCCAAGCTTTCTATACGAATATGGAGAGGTTATGTAAATATTGTCATTGTGGTTTTCTGGAAAATGAACGTCACTTTTTATATAATAAATATATTCAACTCTCTCTTGCGCTTCTTTATCTTATTTTACAGTCTACTATGTTTCTGAAGGGGTCAGCTTATTACCTTTCCAATCACGAGTGCATAACTTTGATAAGACTGTATACGAAACTAACTGTACCATAACTTGTTGAGTCTGGCCGACTTAATTTAAATATTTAAATATTTGACTGACAGTGATGGGTCATTCGTGACCAACTCGTGTTATTCCTGGACAAGCCGAATAGCGACTCGTGCCCCTCTCATGACCATTTTTGCGACCGGGTTCCGTCTTAGCGCAAACGGGCAAACCTAAAACAATTGTCAGCTCGTTGCGTAATGGTTCACATATATTTCCCCATATATTATATATATTTCAGATGCAATTTAAAGCACAGCTGGACATGCTGAATTATACAGTATGATTTAACACATTTAACTGTGTCTGGGGTATATTTTTATATGCAAGACATATGTAAAATAAAATAGAAATATTTCTGAGGGATTCTCTGACGAAGAACTTGAAATCATACGCGCATTCTGATTGGTTTGTCGTATTTTTGCACATAACATTCATCGACAGGAGGACGAGTCTTCTTGCAGATTACGGAAAGCGCCGAGTGGTGACGAATGAGTGATGGGTGACATTTATTAGACTCCTGATGTATATATATTCTGTTCATTTCAATTAAACGCCTAAATGATGATAAGACCCAAGAGACCATATTTTTGTACTACATACCCAAATCACCATGTCATTATTGATAATTGTATTGAGTTCGGCTTGTATGCCAATCCAGTTTCTCTGGAATCCTCTGCGTAATAAAATTATATTTGATTTCCTTGTCATGTCTCAAGAATCGAGTTTATGGTTGCTTACTTTGAAATTCTCTTGATTCGCCGAAGAACAATGCAACAATGTTACATGGTCGGTATTTGCCGGCTCTCAGTCACATACTTTCCACAACACATACTCAGTTACGCAAAAAAAGAATAGTTCGTTGAATATATACAACCTAAGCTGAAAATATGTCAACATCAATATAATTTTATTCTATTAAAAAAATGACAGATAATAATTGGGTTTAATCTAATCTTTGAAAAAGGTAACAGGAAAGTAAATAAAAATATAAACATGACTCGATGCACTGAGGTAAGGTCAACCTTCAAGTGCGTATTTGTATATGACGTCACAGAAGTTTGTAAAGAGGTGCATTTCGAGTCGAACGCGAGCATGAGGATGACATTTATTTACTGTTGTTTAGAGTTAAATTATGGAACAGTTATTGAAAATACGCCATTGCCTAGAATGCACGGAGAAGGTCGGACCGGAATAGTTATCTTGTCAACGGATATTTTTTTCGTCTTCGATGACCAGTCTGAAAAACAGGTAGGCAATTATTTTTATATATTAAAGTTTCTTTCCTTACCGTTTAATGTCTTATTTATTTCAAAGCTCGATTAATTTTATTCGGCTCACCATTGGACAGTTTCAGAGCCCATTTAGTGTTTTTTATTGTAGATTTGCTGTGTCTTGGTTCCTCCAAATCTTGGATGTTTTCCTCCGATACAATAGTGAATCGGGTTTTAGTTTGGGGTTGTTGATCAGGAGCAGTCGCGTTGATCTATGTCGCCGGCCACATCTGACAGTGTGCAACATTGCTTTTAGTCGCAATTGTTTTTGTGCTAGATTCCTTAGTCATTTCCGAAAACAAGGCATCAAGTCAATATCGCTCAATAAATCAATTTCGTTCACCTCAGTGATTTCATTTGCATTACGAGTATTCATAGATAGCCCTTCCATATCAAAATCACCGTAAGGACAATCCATTTTGTTTCATGTAGCAGACGACAACAAACAGAACCGAAACATTTAATTATTTTTAAGTCAGATAACATGTAACGAGACCTGGCAAAAATATTAAATTTATCATGGTGCTGATAAATGCAGGAATTAAAAAAAAGAAAATAGAAAAACGAGTTGATTATAAACACCGAGAGTTCTGGGAACTCCCAGAAAGTAGTTCCTGCAAAAGTCTACATCGTGTGAATTTTGTCAAATATTAGACCAGGTGACTACCCATTCAGCCAAAAAGCATGAAATAAACAGTGTACACTTCAAAGTATGACACCAGAGACCACATAATATTCTTTTATATTATATGGTCTCTGATGACACTATTACAACATGGCCGATTGGGAATTGTTTTACCGTAGCCCTGTCAAAAAGTATTTAAATACTTGTGAAAAACGATCTGGTCATTCATACACTGAAGTTGACCAAAGCTTTAGCTTATTCAAACACATAAAAGTCAGAAGGTATGCGTGCATAGTCAGAAAGAAATGCGAATATTAGTGACCTGTCGTGTAACCATGGAGTAACCTAAGTGATGTTTTGTCATTACACCATGTACAGCCAGGGTATCTGTATAAGCAGAGACCATATACCGAGGACGATATATGGTCTCTGGTATAAGACACAGAGCCCGTCCTATACCATGCACAGGTGTCTCACAGACGACTGCGCGGCCCGATTATGGCTGAAGCAGTTTCCCGCGCCAGGGTGAATGTTATCGCCAGCAGACCGCGATTGCGCGGGAGAGTGGGAGAGCTGTTAGCCTTGTAGACTTGCACGCCTCCAGGGAAATAGTTATTAGTTATTATTTTAAACCACAATTCTGACCCTGTGAATAATAAGAGCAATGTGTCCCCCATAAAATACAGCCGTCCTTCCGCTTATCTAGACTTGCCTGTTATATATTATATTGACATAATTACTAAACATCCATGGAGTCATAATTCAGTAGAGACTTGGAGCAAGGCTATTCACTTGGTTGCTGGTCTGGACACCACTATTGAGCTGCTGATCAAATGCCTGAATCATATCCCTGCAGACAAATATTTTTTTCATAGCATCCAGCATATCCATTGACATGGGCAGCTGTTTGTTTTCGTGGCGTAAAACCTGAGTAATACATTTTCTGTACTAACACACAGACGACCTCTTTCCAGCTGGTGCTCTTACCCGCCTTATGGAACCTGGAAGGCCTCGCCAATATACCCACGAGGGTGCGCCAACACTTCTGTCTCATGCTTTTGAATAAAGAAAAACCCACTACGCATTAAATCTGGGATTTTTATGCGTAAAATATTTATATCAGCACCTTATGTGATATAGACACGTAAACGCTTTCGTAAATGTGTAAATATTACAGACGTAATTGGATGTTGCTGTGAACTACGAACATCATGTACTCAATGAAATAATACCGATGGGAGGTTAACTTTTAACCCACTCACTCACTAATAAACGCAATTTGGATACGATGATATAGCAACTATGTTTGACGTAAGAGGCGACTAACGGCCCAGACTCAGTTATATACAGACCGCCGTCAGATAGCTGGAATATGGCCGAGTGCGGCGTTAAACAACAAACAAATAAACGATGACATGTATCAACGATGTCAGCGAGCCTGACTCCCCCGATCCCCTTAGTCGCCTCTTACAAGAAGCACAGTGACCTGTTATGGCAAGCATAAGTTGCTGAAGACTATTCTAACCGGGAACTTCATGTCTTAGAATAAAGCAAAATAAAATGAAAAAAACAACAAAAAACAAAAACCGTATCAGTTGATTTCATCAAGCAGGACTACAGAAGTAAACAATAACCGTGGTTACTTCTCACAGCACAGCAAGTCAAACTTCTCGTCTTGTTCAAAGAGACTTGGTTTTAAAGACCACGCTTATGTGGGCTTTTTGGTCTACTCCAATACCTGCTGTTTTGTGCGTGTTTTCGTCAGATGTCGTCAGATGTCGAGTAACCGTGTCGTAACATCAAGTCTACGTTTATGATCCAGCATTTGGCCTTGTATGTAGATTCAGTATAAACTGTTCAGACTACTCTAACCTTGTTAACTAATGTACGCAATGTAGTAGTATTCATGTGTCAAGCACCTGAGCCAGCGCTGTTGTTGAGATTCGTCTCGGCCTCAGCGGTCTATTTTTAGCGCACCTGTTGCTCGGCTTGTGACAGCGAGCCACAGCCAGAAGGCTCCTGCAGTGAGAGGTGGCCGACCACACCAGGAGGTCTGTGATAGTGTGCGCTACGGAGGACATCGTTGACAATGGAATCGGAGTAGAATCAAGACACGAGTAGTGTATTAAAAGTATGATATATCTTTGTCCCCCCACACGAGCACCACCCATTAAAACTCGGGTTTATTTCACCTCTATATTTAACATGCACCATGCACACGAGTGAAACGTTGTCACCCGTCACCCACATCCCGGTGGAAGGTCTCTGCACCAATACAACATAAAAGTATGTTTAAAAACACAGAGACATATATTGCTGATAAAATATATAGTAGGTTTGATGCTATGTACAGTTGCTAGACAAATGGCAGTGTGGGTACTGCCTATTGTATGCGAGTGATTCGGGTGAGTCAGTGGACAAAACGTGTTGGTGAGTGGGTGTCGCTGCGGAGAGCGTCAAATTTGATATTTGATATTATTTTTTATAGGCACGTCAGGCTATAATGTTTAAAATGGTAAAATGTACATATTCATATCAATGTTCAGACCACTGACCATTCAATGAAGACGTTCAGAGACGTAAATGTTTAATTAATCCATGTTAAGTTAAAAAGGATTAAACATATTTATATTTTGACTGAAAATTTTAATATGTTGCACTATAAATAATCAAGTAACAATAGAGAGTCATGTGACAATAATTACATAAAATACACAATAATCAACAATGTCGGTTTTGATATAATGATGGGATAATACGTAATATTAATTACAAGATACTAATATAGTTTATGTGTGTGCTTAGAGTATTTATTATGTTTAAATCTACCAGAATTTGTTATGAAAGTATATGGACAGGTAAAAGAATTTGTTGATTTACTTCAGATGATAGTCCTTCGCATCGGTAGAGTACTGTATTAATACTATATCTTTTATATAACATAATAAATTGCATCTAATTTGATCATAATTGCGACAAAGAAAAATAGTGTTGCGGGTCTTCATAGTAGTGACCACAAGGACAGCTTGGCCGAATTTATGTCTGTTTAGGTCACTGCACCCGAGTTGGAGGCAGCAGTGGATAATTTGACAGAATATGGTTCTAAAATTTGTTTTAAAGAAATGTTTGTAAGTGCATGATAATGCATTTCAAAAATTTGAATATGAGCCAATTGATTTAATTTCTTCAGACAGATTAGTCCATAACTTTGGAGCATTAGGTATAAAGGATATTGCATAATGTTCAGTCGTACATCTAATTCTTGGGAGGTCTGACCATTTTTTCGCTGGTGCTAAAGTAGTTACCACTTTATTTTCAAACCATTAAAATAATGTTCCCTTAATACCGCAAGTCTCTTTGTTTACTAATAACTAGTTGTGTGTAATGTTTAAAATGTTAAAATGTATGTATTCATAACAATGTTATGTTTTGCTTTATCTGTAAACACATCCACATTGTGAGTAGACTCACTGCCTGAAGTTTATAATCTTGTGATTTGTTTAAATTAATTGTATTTTGGTTTTATGAATTTTATGTATTTGTACTCTTTCTGGATAACTTGTTTATATCATAAAGCTTATAACTGCTAATGCATTTCAGAATTCATCTCTATTGCTGCAAATACTCCTCGTACTGCTTACAGTAACATGTACCTCACATCTCTATTGCTGCAAATACTCCTCATACTGCTTACATTAACATGTACCTCACATCTCTATGGCTGCAAATACTCCTCATGCTGCTTACAGTAACATGTACCTCACATCTCTATGGCTGCAAATACTCCTTGTACTGCTTACAGTAACATAAACCTCACATCTCTATTGCTGCAAATACTCCTCATACTGCTTATAGTAACATGTACCTCACATCTCTATTGCTGCAAATACTCCTTGTACTGCTTACAGTAACATGTACCTCACATCTCTATTGCTGCATATACTCCTCATACTGCTTATAGTAACATGTACCTCACATCTCTATTGCTGCAAATACTCCTTGTACTGCTTACATTAACATGTACCTCACATCTCTATTGCTGCATATACTCCTCATACTGCTTATAGTAACATGTACCTCACATCTCTATTGCTGCATATACTCCTCATACTGCTTATAGTAACATGTACCTCACATCTCTATTGCTGCAAATACTCCTCATACTGCTTATAGTAACATGTACCTCACATCTCTATTGCTGCAAATACTCCTTGTACTGCTTACAGTAACATGTACCTCACATCTCTATTGCTGCATATACTCCTCGTACTGCTTACAGTAACATGTACCTCACATCTCTATTGCTGCAAATACTCCTTGTACTGCTTACAGTAACATGTACCTCACATCTCTATTGCTGCATATACTCCTCATACTGCTTATAGTAACATGTACCTCACATCTCTATTGCTGCAAATACTCCTTGTACTGCTTACAGTAACATGTACCTCACATCTCTATTGCTGCAAATACTCCTCATACTGCTTACAGTAACATGTACCTCACGTCTCTATTGCTGCAAATACTCCTCATACTGCTTATAGTAACATGTACCTCACATCTCTTTTGCTGCAAATACTCCTTGTACTGCTTACAGTAACATATAGCACTAAAACCGGCATTAAAAACAACATTCACTCACTCTTTCTTTTTGTAACAACATTCTATTACTCCCTCCCTCATACAGTTTCTCAGTATAATACAGTAGTGTTTTGGTTAAGAGAGTTACAAGCTACAAAACATCTTCCTGATCATACAGGCGATCTTTGCCAAAATCTCACCTCAGCAATTATTGCCGCAGCTGAAAAATCAATTTAAAAAAAAGACCACAAAACTGGCAAAACTCTGGTACCATGGTGGAACAGGGAAATAGCAAAAGCTAGGAGTGTGAGAAAGAAAGCCCTAATAGGTCAAAAAGGGATAAATCAGCCTTCGCCCAAGTCCGAGCAGCCAGGACAAAAGTAGGACAACTCATAGACGATTCTAAAAAAGAGTCACGGCAGACCTTGTGCAAATCCCATAATGAGAAAACCAATGCTAAAACAGTCTGGAGCAAAATACACGCAATCAGGGGTAAGCGTAAACCCACAAAACTTCCCAAGTTAGCCAACACCCATACAGACAAAGAAAAGGCCAACATTGTAGCTGAGCACTTCTCATCTGTCAGCAGCAACACAAATTGCAGCGAAGAATTCAAACAGGAAAAAATGCTTATGCTTAAGATCTCAAAATGGCCGCAAAGCAAGCATCTGGTATACAATATACCATTTACGGTGACAGAGTTTGATGATGCGATACAACATAGAAAAGGCACAGCACCCGGTCTTGACACAACCAGCTACGAGATATTGAAAAACCTACCTGATCAAACCAAACCTTACTCACTGAGTTGTATAACATGATATAGTCCAAAGGAGAAGTCCCAAAAGCATTGAAACATGCTGCAGTTATCCCGCTGCTAAAGCAAGGGAAAGACGAAGCCCTACCAAACTCTTATTGACCGATCTCACTCACCTCAAACATGTGCAAAGTCATGGAAGCCATGGTTACGAAAAGGCTCATGCATCACCTTGAAACTGGCAACCACATAAAACCTGACAAAAGTGGCTTCAGGAAGGGACACTCGTGTCTAGATCATATTCTAAGACTCGAAAATGAAATAAAAAAAGCTCAATTAAACAGACAATACCTAGCCGCAGTATTCCTGGACTTCGACATGGTATGGCATGACGGACTCCTCTCAAAACTAGCACAAAATGGAGTAGAAGGGAACATGGCAAACTTCATAGACAGCTTCCTGCAAGACAGGTCGCTATCAGTTAAAATAGGGAACAATTGATCTGATCCTATGGCACTGGACAATGGCACGCCACAAGGCAGCATTAACAGCCCAACCCTGTTTAATATCATGATCAACGATCTTTTTGACCATGTCAACTCTCCTACCCAAACTTCGCTGATGACAGAGCAATATGGGTAAAGCACAGAGATATTTCACAAATCAGAAAAAAACTCCAGTCAGCCCTGGACGGAGTAGATCAATGGTGCAATAAATGGGGATTCACCCTTTCAAGAAAAAACTGTTGGAGTTCCATTCAAACGCAGGGGGAAAGATGCTATGATACCCCGTGTCTCCATAAAAGGCAAACCAATCAAATTCGAAAAATCTGCAATATTTCTTGGGGTGATCCTTGATCAACACCTCACTTGGCGCAAACATATAGAATATTTGGAAAACAGATGTCAAAAAGACCTGAACGTATTACGGGCAATTTCAGGCACATCCTGGGGCACATCGAGGGACACTCAGCTGGACCTCTACAAATCTCTTATCAGATCAAAAATTGACTATGGTTGTGAGGCTTTTCATTCAGCATCAAATACTGTCTTGAGGCGCCTAGACAGAATACAATACAAATCCCTAATGCTGGCCACAGGCGCAGCGACAGGCACCTCACTAGAAGCACAACAAGTAGAAACGGGAGAACTCCCATTGGAACTAAGAAGAGAGCAGGCAATATTATCGTTCTGGGGACGAACATCAAACCCTTTGGTTAAAAAGATATGGCAAGACAAAAACACTCAATATGAAGCCCTAGCTCGAAAAAATCCCTCACTAAAGCCATCGGGGATATTAGTACGTGAACTCATTCGAAGTCACAATTGTGATGACATTCAGCCTCCAGAAAGTCACTACAAAGGGTTATTACACCCTCCCTGGACTTTAAAAACTCCCAAAGTTGACACTGCTTTAACATCAGAAGTCACTAAAAAAGAAAACCCAACCCTCAGTAGCTATCACTAAAATCCAAACTACCTGGGACAGCTGGGCCCATATATACACTGATGGATCCAAGAATCCTATCAACAATAGTGTTGGTTACGGGATCCATATCCACAGCTCCAAACCCCAAGCACATTCACTTCGCTTGCCTGATGGTCAGTCAGTATTCACGGCTGAAATGGAGGCAATTCATCATGCACTCAAACTCATACCGGAACTTCCGGCAGCAAAGGCAGTCATCCTATCAGACTTGTTAAGTGCACTTCAGGCCATCAGTGGCAGAAACTCAAACTCCAGGCCAAACACAGTCAACAATATTCTATACGAATATACAAAACTATCGGACCAAGGCCAACAGGTGGAGCTGTGTTGGATCCCCTCTCACATAGATATTCATGGAAATAAAAAAGCAGACTCACTGGCGAAGCTAGCTCTAGACAAAGCGGATATACAGCCTATTCCCTTTAGTAACCTAGAGATGAAAATCAAAATCAAAGTCTCCATAGCAGAAAGATGGCAAGCCCAATGGGACGCAAGTAAGATTGGCAGATGGCTATAATAAATTCAATCCAAGGTCCAACAAAAGCCAAACTCATACTCAAATGAAAGGAAAATTGAAATTGCTATCTCACGCCTCAGACTCGGTCACAAAAAGCACTATGACAAGGTTTGTTCATCTTGCAATCAGGCTGAAACCATTGATCACGTGTTACTAGAATGTGAAGACCATGCCCCAGCCCGGGCTAGGTTAAAACAAGAATTGCAGTTAGATCCGCTATCTGTCATAGATCTCCTAAAGCCAAAAGATGCAATGGCGAAGGCCAAACTAACTCTATTTCTGAGAGATGGACAGCTACTTGAACGTATATAAACAGAGCAGCCAAGGATAAAAATGAAATCATATCAATATAAAAAAATATATATCATATCAATACAAAAACAGAAATTATGTGAACACCAAACTCACAATAGATAGGTGTACCCTACTCATACACAGTAGTCCCAAAGAGGGACAGGTCAGCCGAAATTGCCAAGGCAGAACGCGACCTCTCAAACACTTAAAGCAACAACAACATACAGGCGATCAAAAGAGACATAACTGCCTGTCATGTTTGAGACATGCTGGACCGGACACAATTTAAACGTTTGACTGAGCGCCAGTAATTAAGAAATACCACATGTTATTGCTTCTTCACTAATGTGGGTGAAATCATAAAAACCCTTTATGTAACACACTTACATGGTGATTTGGCAACACTTTTGAACTGTTGGTTAACAGATCTCCCACTTCATGTAACCATGGTAAAACACTTAAACATACATCTCCAGACCAAAGTCATAAGCCACAAACTGAAAATATAATATATAAATACAACAGTTGTATTGTTATTTATTGGCAATTAGGTTGTGTACATGCCAGCACAAACCTGTCAAGTTCTCCATCAAGATTCTCTGTTGACCCGGCACAGTTGCCTGCTCATGGTGTGTTGACTGACCCAAACATTCCACAGGAGATAATGAATGGAGCACTAATACAAACTGTCTCAATGAAATGACTTTTGATTTTTTTCTGCAATATTCCAGCAATATCATGGCGGGGGACACCAGAAATGGGCTTCGCACATTGTACCTATGTCAGGAGTCGAACCCGGGTCTTCGGTGTGACGAGCTAACGCTTTAACCACTAGGCTACCTGACCGCCCCTCTATCATAAATAATAACTTTTGAGTTGAGTACTCAACACATTGTTATCATCACTTTTATCAAAGTGGCTTTGGTGAGATCAAACCATATCAGCTTGCTTGGAGATATTGCTTCAATGAAATTACATCACAATGCTTTGTGGGCTATTGTGACATCATCTGTTACCATGACGGTCAAGTGACAATGTCTGCAACTGTTAATCTCCATGTAGCTGCCCATCTATTGTTTCAGACATTATGACCATCATGAAGTAAGTGGGTTTAGCATGTTTTTATTTCCAAAGAAATCTGGATCGGTAAACAAGCAAAACTTGCTCATGCAAATACCTCTCCAGTTAAAATACAACAAGTGTTTGTTAGGGTGACATGGAGAGACAATTGGATAGTGAAAGATCCTGAAGTCAGTGGTCCGGATAATTTGTGAAGAACTGCGAGACTTGTTGATTATTTTGTTTTCTCTGGATATCAAATGGATTATTATAGTACACCAATCAAGCAAACATTCCCCACATTGCTACTGAGCTATCAAACAAGAAACAAATAAGTCCTGTAAATGTTCAAGAATGTCCTAATGATTAACAAAATCAGTGTTTACAACTTGGAATAATTAATGTCTGTGTTTTACATGCAACAATGACTAATTTACATCATTTAATGCCAGTTTTGGATGATATTCACCAGTTTAATCAACCAACCTTTCCGTGTGGGAAAGATATTGATATGTATGCCATTACGTAAAGTCGACTGTCTATCATAATTTAATCTTATTAATACAACATTTATCTGTGCATCATAATAAGCAATTTGTCTCTCACATTCTGCTCTTTTAATGTTTCAAAAGAAATTGTACAAAATATATGCAGCATCATATATCAGTATCATAACTGATGACAAAGTGAGACATGTTAAGAAATACTTGAAAGCAATTAATTTTCATTGGTCTCTTCAAGTGAACTCAATGTTCCAAACCTGTAATGACAAATATTGTCCTAAGTAATGAGAAGATATATGGATGAAAAACTTCTTTATTACTTCGTACTCCAACTTCTAAATGCCCCTCAAAGAAGGAAATATTGTCCTGATTAACATTAATCTTAAAAGGACAAATTGTACTTTCATGGAATCTAACTCATACAAAATACCAAACTGTATTGTAGCAGAGTCATCCTGAACAACCTTGGCAATCATAATCAATGGAGGACCGTGTCACACTACAGAACCAGGTCTCACTATAGGACCATGTCACACTATAGGACCATGTCACACTGGAGGATCAGGTCACACCATAGGAACATGTCACTATAGGAACATGTCACACTGTGAAACCGCATTATCAGTGGTTCATATTGGGAAAGGGAGGTCACTCTAATTTCAAACGGGAGCTATCTCCATTGTTTTCGTATATGCGAGAAATGGTGGCACCCATGCTGTACGTTGTTGGTCCAGCTATTAAATGCCCAGCTTATCCCTGAGGTAAAATGTATTCTTAATGAAATGTTTGAATTATATATTTATGTTTCCATCCGTAAATCTTCTAAGATCGGTTTAGTGTCGATAACCATCTTCTAAAATGTGGGCTCACATTTTTCCCGTCATCTATGGTGATTGAAACAAGTGGGCCCACATTTGTATTTCGCCTAGCTTCGTTAGGTTGTTTCGTTAGTTCTGATAATCAATTCCTAAATGTGGGCAGACGTTCTTCCGTCATATTGCTTGCAACAGGAGGGACCACATTTATTAATCATGAAATTCTACCTAAATATTGATAATCACACCAGAGAACCATGTCACACCATACTAGAGGACCATGTCACACTAAAGGACCATGTCACACCAGAGGACCATATCACACTAGAGGACCATGTCACACTAGAGGACCATGTCATACTGAAGGACCATGTCAGACTAGAGGACCATGTCATATTGTAGGACCACATCAGACTAGCGGACCATGCCACAGTGAAAGACAATGTCACACCAAACTAAAGGACCATGTCACACCAGAGGACCATATCACACTAGAGGACCATCTCACACTGTAGGACCATGTCATACCAGAGGACCATGTCATACCAGAGGACCATGTCATACTGTAGTCCCATGTCACACTAAAGAACCATGTCACCTAAAGAACCATGTCACACCATGTCAATCTATAAGACCATGTCACACTTTAGCATCATGTCAAACTACAGGACCATGTCACACTATAGGACCATGCCACACTGGAGGACCCTGTCACACTAGAGGATATGTGACAATGGAGGACCATGTCAGATTGTAGGACCCTGTCACAAAAGGGGATCGTGTCACACTGGACGACCATGTCACACTGGACGACCATGTCACACTAGAGGATCATGTTACACTGGACGACCATGTCACACTATAGGATCATGTCACACTAGAGGACCATGTCCCATTGGAGGACCATGTCATACTGGAGGACCATGTCATACTGGAGGACCATGTCACACTGGAGGACCATGCCACACTATATACTCACATGAACCTGAAGATATTGCAAATACATGCACCTATAGTACTAATATTGATAGAAATAAAAGTAGAAAATAAACAAACACCGCTCACAGGGCATGTCAAGCCATCCCAAACCAGGCAGACATAAACTCATCAGATGATGTAACACACTTGCTATTAAGCCCTGCACATACTGCCTGTGGTGCACGATCATGTCAGTATCAACCACGTCCCACTCACAGGGCACGTCAAGGCATCCCAAACCAGGCAGACATAAACTCATCAGATGATGTAACACACTTGCTCTTAAGCCCTGCACATACTGCCTGTGGTGCACGATCATGTCAGTTTCAACCACGGCCCTGGTTAAGAAGACTAAACCATGGTTTGGGCCCCGACGTAGAAAGATGCGTAAAACATTCAATACAGTGAAGAATGTGTTACAAAGTTGAATACCCCTGAATATCAAATGGACTATTACTGCAGGAAGAATCAAAGTGTATAAAACTGTAGGGATAAGTATATTTGTAAACACAAAGAAACCTTACATAAGACATTTCATCAAAATATAAATATATCCCCTGATATCTTTTGGAAGGACAAATATTGACAAATCAGAAGATAATACAATATTATGTTGAAACATTGCATGATGTTTTTAAGGAAAATAAACTGAACAAAAACTAGACCGAGACACTGAAGAGTGAGTGAGTATGGTTTTACACCACTTTTAGCAATATTCCATCAATATCATGGCGGGGGACACCAGAAATGGGCTTCACACATTGTACCCATGGGGGGAATCGAACCCGGGTCTTCAGCATGACAAAGTGAACGCTTTAACCACCAAGCTACCCCACCGCCCCTCAATAGAAAGAAGTCAAATAAACAGTGTTAGAAAAGTTTAGACATAAATGGCGCCTACTATAATGCTACAGTACAGTAAACTACGGTTATAACGAACACGCTTAAAACGAACTGATGGATATAACGAACTACTTTTGTGGTCCCGACTCTTTGCTGTAGTTATGCTGTATATATGCTTATAACGAACTACGGGTAAAACGAACTAGAATTAGTAGTCCCTTTGAGTTTGTTATAACCATACTTTACTGTATATATTACATACTTGTACAGCACAGTGGGCAAAGTTAGTATGAAACTGTTAAGCTGTTGAGTAATATGGGGGCCTACTAATGAAATACAAATCGTAATAAAGCCTCGCCTATGTCTAGAAAATTTGGGCTGGGGGAGTTGGGGAGGTGAGATAAGGTGGTGGTTGTTGGTGGCAGAAAGTGAGCTGGCTGTCCTGGGTTATAGAGGTTCTGCTTAAGTAGTATGGATATGAGCGATTAGGCGCTGGACAAAGGAGATGTCATCTGAAAATTTTGCAGTTGAAATATTTGTATTTTGGGATTAATTTGGAAAAAATGTCATCGATCATGAAACTAAAGAGAGTTGGTGACAGTATGCTACCTTATGGGGTGTATGAAATTTAGAATGTGCTCATTTAAAGCTTATTTTCTGGTTTTGGGCTGAGGCCATTGTGCCAAACCATGTTGAAAGCTTTGCTAAAATCTATGCAAATGGCCAATGTGTATTTGTTTTTGTGCATGTGCTGTTCGAATATCTTGTTCCAAATGTAAACAATGGTCTAAACTTTTGTCTATTTGGTGTGAAGCCACTCTGGTCAGGACTAAAGAGGGTTTTTTTGTAGAAATTTCAAATTTGGCCTGCTATTAATTATGGATTCCATGATTGTACAAATGTGGGAAGTAAGAGAGATGGGGCTGTAGGAGTCAGGCTTGCTGTGGGAGTTCTCCGGTTTGAGGACTGGTACTACCTGAGCATGTTTCCATTGTGTTGCTGTGGTGCCTGTTAGCCATATTTGATTATGAAGTTGTAGTGGTATGTTTTGTATTTTAATTGGTATTTTGTTAAGTATAATGTAACTAAAGTCATCTAGTCCTGTGGCTCAGGCTGTGTTTTGGTTTTCAATTGCTGTTTTGTAATTCATGTATGTTTATTATCTTGTTTATTGGGAGAAGTGTGTAGTCTGGTCTTTAAGTGTATTTTGGCTGTTTATTGATGGTGTTTTGAAATTGGGGTGGGTAGTTGGTGGAGTTGCTTGTTTTTGAAAAGTGGGCAGCCATTGCATTAGCTTTTTCTTTGTTTGTGGTAAGGTTCTTGATATTGGGATAAATAGCTTGTTTGGAGTTATCTTTTATATCTTTAAATTTGTTACACAGTTTGCCAGTGATTTTTACTAGCTGCTGTGATAAGTTGTTTAGATTTAATTATCAGTTGTATAGCTAAAGGTCACTTAGAACAATCTGTCTAAGATTTGTTGAGAGCCTTGTTTGTTTTGTAGCATTTATTATTCCGGGGCTCCACCAAGGTACTGGGTTGTATGTATGGTTATGTATTTAGATGGGTATACATTTAATGGCAATTTTATGTAATTTGTTTGTTAAATTAAGGTTAAATGTGTCAATGTCTGTGTTGGGTATTTACAATGTGTTGGTTTGATTGCAGAGTTTTGGAAACAGCTGCCAGTTTGCTTTTTTTAAATTAAAATTTGTTTGCTGGTTGTTTCCTGAAGTTTGTTCTTAAGTTGGAAGAGTTTTGTTGCCTATATTAAGTGATATTTGTATGTGGCAGTTGCCCCCCAAGACAAATATGTATTGAAACCAAGACCCTGCCCTTGAATGGGGGAAACAACTTCTTGCCAGTCTGAAACCAGTGGATGATGATCAATATGCAGTTGCAGTGTGAATCATGTAAAGTTGAGATGTGAAGGAAACATGTGTCTACTGTGTATGTATGTGGCAGTTACCTATTTTGAATATTTCTTGTATTTTACCTTTAAAGTATAATTCATGTACATAATTAAATACAGCTGTAGTCATTTTATGTTATTGCTCAGCCTACTTTGAACACTAAACTATCAGTCACAGCACTCTTACTAAGCATGCTTACTGCATGGTTTGTTTGTGAATGTCAAACCCTGTGAACTATCACAATAGCCCCAGCCCTCTCCCTACTCAAGCCTTTTGTCGATATGGCCAGCTTGGGTACTCAGCCATGCTGTATGCTGGACACCTAAGGACTGTGGTCACTCCACATATACCTCTCCACGGATAATGATATATATTCATGTGTTGGGCATCTGACCCAGTCCTGCTACATGTATCCACAGGTTGTGTCGCAAATCGCTATCTATGTGTTACAAGCATCCACAGGTTGTGTCGCAAATCGCTATCTATGTGTTACAAGCATCCACAGGTTGTGTCGCAAATCGCTATCTATGTGTTACAAGCATCCACAGGTCCCCCACAGTTTCTGAGATGAGCCCACACCTTAAACAAACATGATGGGGAACATGCCGCGACCAGCTGCTGGGCAAGTAGGAAGTAACTCCATGCATTAAAATATATCAGAATTTAGGAAAATATGAACTCCAAATCCAAATTTTGAACAAAATACTGACATCTTTGTCACCAAGTTTGTCTACTACAGGTAAATTTGTGTCATATTTAGATCTGCTTCAAATAGGTCTTCAAGCTAAAAATTACCAAATAATGCAAAAGGAGGAGATGGGACGTTGTTATTTTCATGTATGTAAGTGAATTAAGAAAATAGTACAGATAACTAAAATATATTTGTTGTGTTTTCATAGCATAAGCACTGATTAGGTTGACTGAGAGCCTGTTACTGTCATCCTGTTACTGATGAGTGAAGATGATGAAGGTTTGACTTGCCCAGCAGCGTGGACATCAACGTGAACCCCTCAAGGGGACTGATCTAAAGCAATTCCTGTGAACCCCTCAAGGGGACTGATCTAAAGCAATTCCCTGTGAACCCTTAAGAAGTAGAATTATGTCACTGTAGACCATAGACAGCTTGATCCGTGACAATCTCTGAAGGATGGATTCTATCGAACAGTGTGTCGTCTGCTTGGTGAAGGGGATAGACACTTAACCAGGACAAATGTATCAGCGTTTAAATGCGTCGAAATATGAGTGTATGACATTCATGCATATGGTAAGGAAGTATTAAACAAGTAATTGTTCACATAAACAAGTAAACCATGACAAATAATGCTGTGAATAAATCTAGTATCACTATCATCTTTGTTTTGTTCTCGGCCCCCTGGTAACCATTAAGATTGCAGGAGGGGCTCTTCCAAACCCACATCACCTGATTGATGAACCTAGTCCAGCACAGCAAACCCAGAGCACTTAATTACTTGTTAGTATCGTACTGGTAAATTAGGCCACACAATTTTAAAGTTTTGTTTCATTGGCCCACCGTCACTACTGTAAAGCAGACAGTGATGAATAGAGGGGTACAGTGGTCAGACAGTGATGAATAGAAGTAGAGGGGAATGTCCGAGTAACTCTCCATTCCTTAAAAATAATGGGCCTCTGCTCCATTGGAGAGTTACGAGGATATTTCCCTACTTAAAACTCATCCCTACTTTTACACTTTGACAAAATATTCTGTAGTTGAAAATATTTGAAAAATAAACCAGAACTCTTTGTTGTCTGTATTTATACTGTGTGAGTCGACCTTGCGTGATACACGAGGAATGCGTTCTCTGCTGCTTTTGCACGTGCGCAAAGCTCTGTGGCGAGTTGACATTTACAATGCATGGTACACGGCTCATCATAATTATGTTGGGTCCTAAACTAGTATTTATCAATCGCTTGCACATTGTTAATACATGCTGATGGGTATAATTGGAAATATAGAGCCCCGAACAAGCGATATTTATGTTACCTTATTTGTTTTTTCTCGTCAAAGGTTTATCTAACTATCTATAAATATGAACATTGTTGTGGGTAACCTGCTCTAACACAAAATATACACATATTATTTTGAGCTTTTAAGCATTATGCAAAATTATGAAAATATTTAATAGTTAATTTCACATAATGCCTTCATGTGCCGCAACAGCTGAGGTTGACAATACCACGTTTTCAAATCTAACGATGCGGGTTCGAACCCCGCTGGCGACACAATTCATGTTTTCGGAAAAAAATGAAAATATTCACTTGTAAATAAATGCAAATAAATAGTTCCGTCTGTTCCAAGTGGAAATTAATTCAAATGTTGCTTCAAGATAATGTACAGTTGACAAGCAACTCTCCATTCCTGAAAAATAATGGAGCGTTCAAACAATGGAATGACGTCACAAATGTGTACATACTGTGGTTTAGCAGAAAGACACTCAATTGTTAAAACAAATTAAACACAAAGTGATTTATCTGAATTAAATGGGGCCTATATAAGACTTTTGATTCTGTAAATTATCCCTGTCTCACTAACACATTCATGGATCCTATACCCTTCATTAAACTAGTGATAAAACGCAAAATCAAAGCCCCCTTAGCCCACAAAGCAAGCCCAATGGGGCGCAAGTCAAGTTGGCAGATGGCTTTGAAAAATTCAACACCAAATCCACAAAAATTCATACTCCTGATGGGGGGGATACAACCCAAACTGCCTTGAGGCACAAGTAGGTTCTCATCCTAACAGGAACCCATTCACTGCTGGGTGAACAAAGGCACATTTCTAACTTGCCCAAGGAGACCCCACATGTGCTACCTATGCTTCAGTGTGGGGCAGGACCGAAGCCCTGGTGAAAGCTGTCAAGCATCCAGCTTCTCTCCATGGCCAGCGTTGCAGAACTCCTCCTGATTTGTGACCGGTGCACTGTGCACAGGACCACATGCCACCAGCTGGTGGATTATGCTATGCATTCTGCTACAAGTATGATGAATGATCAATAATTCTTATATGAAAACAACTGTCATGACACCTTATGTTTCATTCTCTAAGTTTCTATCCAACTTGAGAATATTTAATTGTAAGGTTCTTAGGTCAAAGAACAGAAATTATTTAAACACTTACAACATATATTTAAATGTTCATCTGTATTTTCAGGGGTATCCAACTGCTGTGTCTTATAATGTTGATGTTACTGTGATGTACACCCCAACCCTGGACCCATCACAGCAGTAAATCAAACAGATTGTAATACTGTACATCTTAATGTAGGAAGTCTCAATGTGAGATTCATGTTATTAACATAGAATTTAATGATATAATGTTAAGTATATTACAAAAACATGGTTACACTTTGATATCTGACATGAAGAATTCACTTGAGTTATTTTTCAGTGTTTCTTCATTCAGAGAAAATGGTGTACAAAATACACCGCTAGCACACATACACTGAGATGGAACAAAGACATCAGTCAGTCTCCATGGGTGACCACATGCAACTCAACTCAACTCAACTCAGCTCAACTCAATTCATTTCTTCCCAGTCCCACCCATCCCCAAACATTCCATTCCCCCAACACATCTCATCCTCCCCCCAAGCTTTGCCCTCCCCCCTCCCCATCCCCACTCCAATTACAACCCAGATGTGGTCATTCTGAAAACAAAGTGGCAGAAGTATCAACAAGTGGATGATACAAACAAAGATAAGGCCTCCTGGGGACAGGTTTAGGATCACTAGCAGAGACCTTCAGAACGCTCATGGCAAGCGGTTGTGGGACCATTGTTCCCTGGACTGTGACCAGGTTCCTGCAGTGCATTTATACATGATGGGGTGGAGGGGTTGCCATCTCTATATATTAATGACAACTGATTAACTAAATGCAGGGATAACTTATTTATAATAGGACTGAAGGCATTTTGGGTGAAAATCACAAGTAAGAATGAACACCTGTTGATTGATATGTTCTAACTTGAATATGTCAACATGTAATGCAGTTGACCTAAATATTGATTCAATAGAAGCAGGTGATATTAATATTACTTGCCGTAGGATCCTTAAACAACCACAACAATATTTGCAGGCAACCTCCTGGTTTTTTATTATTCAACCAACAAGGATTACTCAGCACTCCCGAACACCTAATTCAAATTATCATGATTATACTATTCAAGTGTTCTACACCCTGTCAGTGTCTCGTACATGTTAGTCTTAGGAACTCTAAACCCCATGACATCAGTTTTGAAAGAAAGATGTTTTATCATTCTTTACTTAACAAGGAGAAATGAATGTCTAATTTGTATAAGTATAAGTATAACTGTATTCTCACCCTCCTGAAGGTGACATACATCTGGACAATATCCTCAGCTAAATTGTCCTTAAGTCATTGGAGTGAGCGTGGTTTAATGTCACCTTTGACAATATTGCATTAATATGATGGCGGAGGAAACCAGGAATAGGCTTCACACATTGTGCTCATTTCAGGGATTGAACCTGTTCCTTGCATGATGAGCAAAGACACTGAGGATGACTACGTCTATTTTCATTATGGTGACAACCACATCAGCTTCAAGTTCAACTCTTAACTTTTTCAGGGACATAAATTGTTGGACAAAATAAAAAGTGCACATGAAATCACATACCAAACACAACACTGGTGTATTGTTGTCCTCCAACACAGTAAGTTGCAGGGTTTTAATAAAACCAAATATAAAGGTACCCACAGAGGCGTGCCTGGTTCTCTGTGACATATCTAATTGTCCCAGGGCGACTTGTATATCAAGTCCATTGAACCCATGTAGTCAGCCAACTGTAACCAGGTGGTTGGCATGTTTGTTTGTTTGTTTGTTGTTTTAATGATGCAATTAGCAATATTCCAGCTATATGAGGGCGTTCTGTAAATAATTGAATCTGGACCAGAAAATCCAGTGATTGACTCCATGAGCATCGATCTACACAATTGGGATTTGATCACATGCGTCAACCAAGTCAGCGAGCCTGACCACCCGATCCTGTTAGTCGCCTCTTTCAACAAGCATGGGTTGCTGAGTACCTATTCTACCCTTTTGCTTAGTAAACCTTATATAACATATCATAGTGATTACATTCAAGACTAATAGCATATCAAGTTCTTAACTTCAAAACAGGGGTATTCTGCCACATGATAGTTTTTTCACTACACTGACACCAGCATCCACAACACCTGGAGTGTTGAACCAGTGGCGAGGGTGGTCAATCTGTTGGTCAATACATAACCAGGGATATCTATTGGATATATCTATTGGTCATTGCTCTGCTCTGCATTGCTCTGGTTATAGTGAGCATTAACCCAAAGTGCAAATGTGAAAGTGTCACAGCTAAGTGTATGCTACTTACCTAAATGAAACAAAACATGAAAATTTGAAATCATATTTGTTCATGTGTAAATTCAATCTGCCACTTGTCATAGATATACATTTACCCACAATTGATATGTCAGCTTGACCATGTTTATGTCAATATGCATATCATTAGCCACACCATATCTCAACATTGCCATCTCCTCTGGGTATTAAAGCTCTGAACTGCACCAAGTCATGCCAGGGAGAAAGGAATATCTGCAAGGTACACACAGAGACTGAAACTTGCCTGGCAGTGTTAGTGTCTGTTCCTACTCTAAAGGCAGTTTTGTAAACAATGTGACAATAGCTTGTAAACAATAACCAGTCCTTTGTGTAGTTGCTGTTAACTATAAGGATCTGTCTCTGCCACCCTGTGTGAAGACAGACCTGACATTGTTGAGGCATTGGGTAATGCCACCTAATAATCTGCAATATCTTTAAAGAATGCAATTCAGCTGCACATGCAACCAGAATAACTCTGTTAGTTTCAATATGAACTGTGGAATAACTGGCAGGTTTACTAACAGTGCCACATTGTCTCCACAGTGTAGAACATTGAATATTCTCCACCAGTGAGTTGGTATGAATTCTTAACACTGTTGAACACTGTGCCAGTTTGCAACATTCTGAACAGTTTTACACTGTATCAGAATTGTACAACAAAATGTTACTGTTGTTGCTAACACAACCCTCCCCCTCCCCTCCCCCCCTCCTCCCCCCCCACTCAAATGTCCAGTACCTAGTCCACAACACCACCCAATCCCACAGATGAGCTGCCTCCTTTAAATGAATGCATCTTACAAAAAGGATTAATTATTGAACAGTACAGGACCATGCCAGTACTTGGTACCATGATGGTCTTGAAAACAAATGTATAATTATTTTTTGTCTCCACGTAATGACGTGTCAGTGGAAGTGAATTCATTTCAGCCACCGTGGGCGACTTTGTGAATAAAGTTTGTGACGTGCCGGCTACACTATTGTTTAATTAAGCATGGCAGAAACAGGTGAACAGAAACTGAAGCTCTTATACATGACAGGGCATTTCGCGTCATAAAAGTTGACATGTAGGAATATCTTTGTATTTGTGATTGTTGTTGCTGCAAAGGAAACCTTTGCATGTGAAGCTCTATGTAACCTAAATATTACTTACCTACACAAAGTAAAAACAATTCTATAATTCCTTCTCTTGGATAATGAGCAATCATCGATTTTAGGTGACAGATGCAAGGGATCAATAATTGCATTAAAGTCATACAATTCTTAAAGCATATGAAGGTAATCGGACGTTGGCAGTGCTATAGTGGACCCTGAATACCAAAATAAATATTTCATACGCAAACATTATAACGACCCAGACCAATGTAAATGGACGTGAGCTACCCAACCCTCTTTGGAGATATTCTGTGAAATGAATTCTCCCTTGTCTTTTTCCGTAAAAAAAAATCTTTATAACTTTTTAGAAAACTTGGATGTATCCCTGGGCCGTCGTTGATAAAAACTAGTTCCTAAAAAATTAAAATTGTCCTTTGCCATTTTTTTATTGTCAGTATTGTATGGGACAGTATCTTGAATTATCCAGTGGCTGTTATTTGTCCAA
>NW_027266276.1:0-7500 GCF_022045235.1 Haliotis cracherodii
ACCACAGGGATAACTGGCTTGTGGCAGCCAAGCGTTCATAGCGACGTTGCTTTTTGATCCTTCGATGTCGGCTCTTCCTATCATTGCGAAGCAGAATTCGCCAAGCGTTGGATTGTTCACCCACTAATAGGGAACGTGAGCTGGGTTTAGACCGTCGTGAGACAGGTTAGTTTTACCCTACCGATGACGTTTATTGGTCGTTGCAATGGTAATCCTGCTCAGTACGAGAGGAACCGCAGGTTCAGACATTTGGTACATGTGCTTGGTAGAGCTGCCAATGGTGCGAGGCTACCATCTGCGGGCTTATGACTGAACGCCTCTAAGTCAGAATCCCGTCCAGAGCAGCAACGATATCTTGCGCCCGCGCGTTGTTGAGGCTGATAATAAGCGCTTTCGGGCGCGAGTGTTAAGCCACGGCAGACGACCGCAATGCCGTGCCCGTATTGTGGGCCGGTTGGTCGAAGAGTTGACTCTTCAAAAGCAAGGTGAGGGCGTGAAATCGCCGGTAGACGACCGGTCTTTCGGTCTGGGTGTCGTGAGTAGTAGAGCAGCCACCACACTGCGATCTATTGAGACTTATCCCGGGACCCGTGGATTTGTTCGCAGTCGATGCCTGCCGACCCCAGCAGCAAAGGAGGTGGGGGGGAAGCGGTAAGACCTAAGAGACGGACACGTTCGCCGATGGAGTCCCCGAACATGAAAGCTTGTCCATGTTCGTTTTATTCTTTCTTTGTCTCTTTCTTTCTCAGAGATGGTAAAGGGTGCATTACTTCAGCTCTACAAATTATATGTATATATCTCTATCTCTATAGAGACACGACACGAGAGGTCAGGACAGGAGAGTGAGTTTCTACTGTTTCTTATATAAGGAGAGATACTTTTCTTCTTTCCTTATGGAGTCGACTGTTTATCTTTAATTCCGTACTCGGCGACGGAAGGTTGTCTTTAATTCGGGCTCGTACAAGGAAATAATACAACGATGTCAATACAAAGTAACCTATATACAATACAAGAAGGAAAGGAAATAGTACAACGATGTCAATACAAAGTCTCCTATATACAATACAAGAAGGAAACTTCATTTCTATTTACAAGTCGAACGCAAAACATTTGTCTTTAATTCCGGCACCACAATCAAGTAACTCCTACTTCAAAAACTTCATTTTCTCACATCAACATACAAGCAAAGTCGCAACCCAGAAACACTTCAACCTAGCGCGGGCAAACGGCTGGAGTAACCAGGACTCTCTTAAGGTACACACACGCTTGAACGGCAAGTTTCAACCTAGCGCGGGTAAACGGCGGGAGTAACTACGACTCTCTTAAGGTACACGCACACATGAACAAGAAGTTTCAACCTAGCGCGGGTAAACGGCAGGAGTAACCAGGACTCTCTTAAGGTGATGAGGAACGTTTAACTTCATAACTTCATTTCCTCCCATCAACTTACAAGCAAAGTGGCAACCAAGCAGCAACAAGCAAAGTCGCAAGCAAGCAACAACAGTCTTCCCTACACAGTCACGAACGGAAACGCTGGTCATTGAGAGAGAAAAAAACACAAGTTCATTTCGACTCACAAGTAAGCTGTAAAACGTTTGTCTTCAATTCCGACAAGTCATTCGCCGCCCACAAAGTCACCACCCAAGACGATCCACAAAACAACAACAGAGTCAAGAACGCAATCGCTGGTCCTTGAGAGAGAGATACACAAACGCAGCCGTCCGTCATCAACACCATCCCGTCACCACCTGCACACCCAACATCAAACGCTACCAAAAAGACCCTTTTCGAATGCCATTCGTGGAGGCGCCCCGGGGTGATCGGAGCCCTTTTCGGACATCGGCCGCGTTCGAATCCCAAATAGGTTTGCCCGTACCCGCTTGCTCAAAAGCGAGTCGCCGCTCATGAAACGTCATCGGCATCTTCCGTAGCGTCCATGGGTGTTTCCAAACCCGTTTCCGACATCGGCCGCGTTCGAATCCCGAAATGGTTTGCCTGTACCCGCTTGCTCAAAAGCGAGGCGCCGCTCTTCCGACGTCATCGGCGTGTTCCGCAGCGTCCCGGGAGGGTTGGGAACCCGTTTCCGACATCGGTTGCGTTCGAATCCCAAAATGGTTTGCCTGTACCCGCTTGCTCAAAAGCGAGGGACCGCTCTTCAAATGCGCTCCGTAGCGTACCAGACAACAACAACAAACCGAAACGGAAAAAAAAAAGCCCACCAAAAACAATCCATGACAAAAAGCGCTAAAACCGCATGCGCGCGCAGGCCGCCGCCGCCGGCAGTGCGCATACACGAAAAACACCCCCAAGGGTAGGCACCACCCGGTCCTTGCCGATACACGTCTCAATCGACGCCAACAACAACAAATAGCATACGAACGGAGATGCCGCGAACCAAGAACAGTGACAAAAAAACGCTCAAAAAGCGCTAAAAACGCGTCCGGGAGCACCGTACCGTGGGTACGCCATCACCAAAACCACCCCCAAGGGTGGGCACCACCCGGTCCTTGCCGATGCAAGTCCAAAACGCCGCCCATCCGACGCCAACCATCGAAAAATACATCCAACCCTAGTTGCGGCGCCAACAAAACGCTGAAAAAAAACGCTCAAAAAGCGCTAAAAACGCGTCCGGGGGCACGGTACCCTGGGTACGCCATCACCAAAACCACCCCCAAGGGTGGGCACCAACCCGTCCTCGCCGATGCGAGTGCAAAACGCCGCCCCATGCAACGACAACGTCCAAAAACACATCCAACCCTAGTTGCGGCGCCAACAAAACGCTCCAAAAAACACACAAAACGAACGCGCGCGCACGACCACGGGGAACCTCGGACATCAACATCACCCCCGACGCTCCGGAACGTCGGGACCCCGCCGGGAGACCTCCCAAAATGAACCCCAACGTGGAAAAAAAAGCAAAACAGACCTAACCCTAGCTAGCCCCAGCTAACCCCCTAACCCTAACCCTAGCCCTAACCATACCCGTTAGCTCGATTTTCAGCTCTAACCCTAGCCAGGACCAGTTAGGGTCAAAATCGCCCAAAACCGGCCAAAATAGGCTCGGAAAACGCCTTTTTTCAACCTCAAACCCACAAACGCACGCTCCTGGGGGCATCTCTACCTCTTTCCACACGCCAAACCACCAGTCAGCATGCACCACCCAAAAAGACCAGAAGAAAAAACACAAAGTCCAAACTTTCACAAACAACAACGCGAACGCCCGTTCACGTGGTAGAGAACCTCCTTCCACGTCACGACTCCACTCGGGAACACAGACACACGCCGGTTCGGCACACGCACCCAAACGGGAGCCCAAAAAGGCACAGAAACGCCACCTTTTACTGCCTTTCAAAAACAACAACGCGAACGCCCGTTCCCGTCCTACGGAACCTCATTCTACGTTACGCTTCGACTCGTGACGACATACACATTCCTGTCTATCCGTACAGCACGCCGACCTTTCAAGTCATTCCAATACGGCCAATGACGCATTTTATTAAGCATTCAATAACGTCTGGATTACGTTTCAAGACACAGAAAAGGCGACAAACTACGGGAAACGGTCAAGGAACATTGGCTCTGCCACAAATGTTAAAACCTATGGTCGTAGGTCGTGGTGTACCGGATACTTCTAAATCGATTTTCGACGTAATCCAAGTTCGAATGTCCGTTTGGTTTGCCTGTACCAACTCCATCAAATGTCACAAACTCGTTGCGGGACGTCATGGCTACGACATTGGGGTGCGCCTTAGCGCCCCAAAGTGTTCTAAATGAATTTTCAACGTATTCCAAGTTCGAATCTCCGTTTGGTTTGCCTGTACCAACTCCGTCAAATGTCACAAAAACGTTGCGGGACGTCATGGCTACGACATTGGGGTGCGCCTTAGCGCCCCAAAGTGTTCTAAATCAATTTTCAACGTAATCCGAGTTCGAATCTCCATTTGGTTTGCCTGTACCAACTCCGTCAAATGTCACAAAAACGTTGCGGGACGTCATGGCTACGACATTGGGGTGTGCCTATGTGTACCATAGTGTTCTAAATCGATTTTTCGACGTAATCCGAGTTCGAATCTCCATTTGGTTTGCCTCTACCAACTCCGTTAAATGTAACAAAATAGTTGCGGGACGTGATCGCTACGGAATTGGGGTGCGCCGAAGCGTCCAAAGGTGTTCTAAACCCGTTTTCGACCTGGTCCACGTTCGAATCTGCATTTGGTTTGCCTGTACCAAAGCTGTCAAAAATAGGCCAGTTCTTGGGAGACGTGACCCATACATCAATAAGTAACTCTGAAGTGTGTGTGCTGTTTTATAGCCATTTCCGACGCGGATAGACGTTACTTCAGTTACAAAAAGAAACGTTTACGGCACCGGGAGTTCCCAGGCGGTCACCCATCCAAGTACTATCCCGGCCCGACTGTGCTTAACTTCGCTGAGCGGACGAGAAGCGGTGCTTTCACAGTGGTGTGGCCGTAGACGATTCACTTCACGAAAGTTTCAAGACCAATTCAACTCGCCGGAATTGGCTTGGTTGCGCCGAGTCCGCCCGACACGGGAGCACCCGGCGCCGACCAGAACGGGAATCGCCGACTTGGCTTGGGTGCGCCGGCCTCCTACGGGAGCGCTAAGTAGGGAGCACCCGGCGCCGACCAAAACGGGAATCGCCGACTTGGCTTGGGTGCGCCGAGTCCGCCCGACACCGACAAGAACGGGAATGGCCGACTTGGCTTGGGTGCGCCGAGTCCGCCCGACACGGGAACACCCGGCGCCGACCAGAACGGGACGTGCCGACTTGGCTTGGGTGCGCCGAGTCCGCCCTAGACGGGAACACCCGGCGCCGACCAGAACGGGAATGGCCGACTTGGCTTGGGTCCGCCCGAGACGGGAACACCCGGCGGCAACCAGAACGGGACGCGCCGACTTGGCTTGGGCGCGCCGGCCTCCGACGGGAGCACCAGACCGGGAGCACCCGACGCCGATAAGAAAGGGACTCGCCGACTTGGCTTGGGTGCGCCGAGTCCGCCCGAGACGAGAACACCCGGCGGCAACCAGGACGGGACGCGCCGACTTGGCTTAGTAGCGCACGGCGCAATACGAAGGGGAGTAAGTGAGTTACATACATTTTAAGGTCGCATCGATATCAACGGCAGGGGCAAGGGGAAATGCCCGTCACACTTTGAAAATCCTAGGAGAACATACCCCGGCGGTCGGGGTCACTCCCGGGGAGACGGCAGAGGCAAGGTGAAATTCACCTTACAATCTGAACATGCTCGGAGAACATACCCAGGGGTCGGAGTTACTCCCGAGAAGACGGCAGAGGCAAGGGGAAATTCACCTTACAATATGAACATACTCGGAGAACATACCCCGGGGTCGCAGTCACTCCCGAGAAGACGGCAGAGGCAAGAGGAAATTCACCTTACATTCTGAACATCCTCGGAGAACATACCCCGGGGTCGGGGTCATGCCCGAGGACCCGGCAGAGTCAAAGGGGAAAGTCCCGTGACACACAGAACATGCTCGGAGAACATACCCCGGGGTCGGAGTCACGCCCGAGAAGACGGCAGAGGCAAGGGGAAATTCACCTTACAATCTGAACATACTCGGAGAACATACCCCGGGGTCGGAGTGACGCCCGAGGACCCGGCAGAGTCAAAGGGAAAAGTCCCGTCACACACAGAACATCCTCAGAGAACATACCCCGGGGTCGGAGTCACTCCCGAGAAGACGGCAGAGGCAAGGGGAAATTCACCTTACATTCTGAACATACTCGGAGAACATACCCCGGGGTCGGAGTCACGCCCGAGGAACCGGCAGAGTCAAAGGGAAAAGTCCCGTCACACACAGAACATCCTCGGAGAACATACCCCGGGGTCGGAGTCACTACCGAGAAGACGGCAGAGGCAAGGGAAAATTCACCTGACATTCTGAACATACTCGGAGAACATACCCCGGGGTCGGAGTCACGCCCGAGGACCCGGCAGAGTCAAAGGGAAAAGTCCCGTGACACACAGAACATCCTCGGAGAACATACCCCGGGGTCGGAGTTACGCCCGAGAAGACAGCAGAGGCAAGGGGAAATTCACCTTACAATCTGAACATCCTCGGAGAACATCCTCGGAGAACATACCCCGGGGTCGGAGTCACGCCCGAGGACCCGGCAGAGTCAAAGGGGAAAGTCCCGTCACACACAAAACATCCTCGGAGGACCTCCGTCGGGGGTCGGAGTCACGCCCGAGAAGACAGCAGAGGCAAGGGGAAATTCACCTTACAATCTGAACATGCTCGGAGAACATACCCAGGGGTCGGAGTTACTCCCGAGAAGACGGCAGAGGCAAGGGGAAATTCACCTTACAATATGAACATCCTCGGAGAACATACCCCGGGGTCGGAGTCACGCCCGAGGACCCGGCAGAGTCAAAGGGGAAAGTCCCGTCACACACAGAACATGCTCGGAGAACATACCCCGGGGTCGGAGTCACGCCCGAGAAGACAGCAGAGGCAAGGGGAAATTCACCTTACAATCTGAACATCCTCGGAGAACATACCCCGGGGTCGGAGTCACGCCCGAGAAGACGGCAGAGGCAAGGGGAAAGTCCCGTCACACACAAAACATCCTCGGAAGACCTCCGTCGGGGGTCGGAGTCATTCCCGAGAAGAGGGCAGAGGGAAGGGGAAATTCACCTTAAAATCTACACATCCTCGGAGAACATACCCAGGGGTCGGAGTTACTCCCGAGAAGACGGCAGAGGCAAGGGGAAATTCAACTTACAATCTGAACATACTCGGAGAACATACCCCGGGGGTCGCGGTCACTCCCGGGGAGACGGCATAGGCAAGGGAAAATTCACCTTACAATCTGAACATGCTCGGAGAACATACCCAGGGGTCGGAGTTACTCCCGAGAAGACGGCAGAGGCAAGGGGAAATTCAACTTACAATCTGAACATACTCGGAGAACATACCCCGGGGTCGCAGTCACGCCCGAGAAGACGGCAGAGGCAAGGGGAAATTCACCTTACATTCTGAACATCCTCGGAGAACATACCCCGGGGTCGGAGTCACGCCCGAGGACCCGGCAGAGTCAAAGGGAAAAGTCCCGTCACACACAGAACATCCTCGGAGAACATACCCCGGGGTCGGAGTCACGCCCGAGGACCCGGCAGAGTCAAAGGGAAAAGTCCCGTCACACACAGAACATCCTCGGAGAACATACCCCGGGGTCGGAGTTACGCCCGAGAAGACAGCAGAGGCAAGGGGAAATTAACCTTACATTCTGAACATCCTCGGAGAACATACCCCGGGGTCGGAGTCTCGCCCGAGGACCCGGCAGAGTCAAAGGGGAAAGTCCCGTCACACACAGAACATGCTCGGAGAACATACCCCGGGGTCGGAGTTACGCCCGAGAAGACAGCAGAGGCAAGGGGAAATTCACCTTACAATCTGAACATCCTCGGAGAACATACCCCGGGGTCAGAGTCACGCCCGAAAAGACGGCAGAGG